>NC_135485.1:77588987-78188987 GCF_052094955.1 Ictidomys tridecemlineatus | reverse complement strand
CAACAGATGAGCAGATAAAGAAATATAGTATATAAACATTCAGTCATAAAAAGAATAATAACGCATAAGTTACAGCAAAATGGATAGAACTGGATATTATATTTAGTGAAATAATTCAGATACATAAAAACATCACATGCTCTTGCTCATAAATGGATATTGAACAATGTTGATTCGATTGTTAATAGTGAGTATGACAGGTTGGGAAGGGTTGAGGAGAGAGGAAATAGTGGGAGGTTTGGAAAACAGGTACCCAAATACAATTAGCTATAAGTCATAAGTTCTAATATTTACAGAAGTGTGACTATAGTCCACAATCACCTATAAATATTTTATGAATAATTAGACTAGAGGAGCTGAATGTAATGATAAGATAAAAAGATTTTTTCCTGGATTTGATCAGTAAAAATGGTACACATGCATTGAAATACCATACTGTGCCCCATAAATATGTGCAATGGCTAGAAATTAATGAAAAGTTTTAAGAAGTTCAAGGAGAGGGCTGGGGATGTGGCTCAAGCGGTAGCATGCTTGCCTGGCATGCGTGCGGCCCGGGTTCGATCCTTAGCACCACATACCAACAAAGATGTTGTGTCCGCCAACTAAGAAATAAAAAAATATTAAAAAAAATTCTCTCTCTCTCTCTCCTCTCTCACTCTCTCTTTTACAAAAAAAGAAGTTCAAGGAGATGTTAACTGTCCTAATTTGATCTTTACACACTGTGGACATGTATGAAATCATGTTAATCAGCACTGTGTCACTGCAACCAATACCCAAAAAACAACCTAGAGGAGCAATTAGCTTTGGCTCACAGTTCCAGAGGTTTCAACCAGTCCATGGTCACCTGACTCCATTTTTGTTCCAGAGGTTTCAGCAAGTCCATGTTCACCTAACTCCATTGTTACTGGGGCAGAGCATCATGGCAGAGAGGCTGTGGTGGATAGAGGTACTCACTGAACCTGGAAGCAGAGAGAGAGTGAGAGAGATGGGGGGAGAGAGGAAGGATCTGGGGATAGGGTATGCTCCCTGTGACTTATCTCCTTCCACAAGGCCATACCTCCTAGACACCCCACCATTTCCATTAATGTTATTAAATATTACTCCATCAGTAGATTAACCCGCTGCTGAGGTCAGCCCCTCATGATCCAGTCACTTTCCCAGAATCACACCTCTGAACATTGTTGTCCCGGGGGCCAAGCCTTCAACAGAAAGGACATGGTGGTGTGGGGAGGAGACTCAATGTACTGGGTTTTGACTATTGTCCAAAACCTAAACCACAGATTATCACTCGGTACCCCATAAATATGTACAATTAATATAATAAATAATAAAGAAATTTAAAATCTACTTAAAAAAACAAAACAAACCTTTCTTAGAATTGACGGGATTGTAAGCAATATATTTTTCTCTATCACACCCCAAAGACCCAAGGACCTACAATTGGTCCTTCCAGCACTGGTTAATGCCACCATTCCCTGCTGACCAAGTCTCCAAAATGGACCCTTGGGTCATTGAATTTGGTTCACCCAAACTGAATTCAAACCATAGTCAGGCACTACCTGCCCAGTTCACGAATTACACTAGCTCAGGTGAAATAAAGAACAGAAAGCGTCACAATGGTGGAAATTAAATGAATTCAAGTGCCTTTACGGAGAACATGTTGTGGGTAATGAATGAGGATAAAATCTCTCCAGAGCTCTCTTATGAGAGAATGGTAGACCCTGTATCTTAAATTTATGTAAATTTTACATTCAATGACAAATGTAATGATTTTCAAAAGCTAAAACATGGATTTTATTCTATTTATTTATTTATTTTGCCAAAGAAGAAATTTTAACATCAAGGAAAGTATAAACTCTGAATTTTTTTTTACTTTAGTTATATCAGACATTTAGCTAAAAGTGAATAATACATCTCCATGTGTAAAAGTAGCAGGTGAGCAGGTATTGCAAAGTATTGCTGTTCAAGAAACTTGGTGGCCAAATGGAGTGAAGGAATTTAAAAAATGGTGCAGATATTATAGAAAAAAAAAACACTTTTAGAGCTATGTAGTATGATTTTAGAACAAAGAGTAATAAAATCATTAAGGAAGCTGGATTTCTTCCTTGACATTGCTGTGTCTCCAGAGATCCTTTTGTGAAGAGATGCATGGATAAAATTTTAAAAATCCAAAGTGCTGAAAAATTATATGAAAGGCAATTCTACTAAATAAAGGTGCCATTAGATGTGATTTTAAAATGCTTTCAGCAATATGGAGATCATGTAAGAGCCTCGTAAATGGAATTTTGTGCATTGACACTTATAATCAAACTTACACATGTGACCAAAAAGTGGTGAAGGGGTATAATGACATCACTCTATATTACAGAACATAATGATGTGATCTAAAATGATATTTGAAATGCGTGTTTCTGTGTTTTAAAAACCCTGAGCTGATGGTTAAATCAGAGAACAACTACGACCTCTCATTTTCCCCATTTTGATAACTTCTAACAACTCTCTGAAACGGGTGTAGCACTTCACAGATTTAAGCCAGTTATTATTCTCCCTCCATACAGATCTCATTTTCACGTTCCACTGGAAGCCTGGCTCTGGCTGGCACCAGTGATTGAATAAGCTTTAATTATACCCCTCCAAGCCTGAGTGCTTCCATAACTAAAATTCGAGAAGACTGGATTCTTCCATCCCACAAACTCTTGTGGAGGATTTCACAGAGGCCAGTGAGACTTTTGTACCAGGAGCTGTTAACAGAAAAATTCTTTTTCTTTTTATTTTTTGAGCAAAAGATTCTTTGACCTACTACAGGTCACCTTTCCTCACCGTGTTATCCCATCACTACTAAAGAACAGGAATTTCGTCACTACAGCTTTCTCCCTGAGCTGATGTAAGAACACTAAGGTTCTCCAGAAATTGGCCTTCCTGAAAGCCTTTAGGAAGCCAAACCGTCTCTGGCTCTGGAAGATTAGCATGAAGAACTCCCTGGAGAGGCGGGAAGACTCTTCTCAGCTACCCACACTCCCTTGAGGATCTAAATCTCATCACTGAAATACCGTCTGAGAACCCATCTGGCTGACAGGAGGATCAGCTGCTTCTTTTGAACGGTGTTCAACATGTTGGGAAGTATATTGTCTCTCAACGCTGGCCCCCTCTTTCCTGCATATTATGTGATTTTCTTTTTTATTTTTAATCTTACCAGTCCAACCAACTGAAATGTACTTTAATATTTAGTCTTTCACTAGAAAGGATCAAAAGGCAATGCAGTGACAAAAAAAAAAAAAAAAACCTCTTTGATGTATTTTTTATATTTCTGAAGGGGAAGAAATAGTGAGCTGGCGTGGGTTACTACCCTTTCAGTCCTAATCTCTGACAGGCTGTCTCTTTCAATCAAACTCAAATATGGAGGTAACACAAACATGGGGTGCAGAGAGCTTCACAGTGGTTTCCAGGATCCTCATTTTCCCCATAAATGCTAATGACCTAATTAACATACTCTCCACAGGTTCTAGTTAGCCCAGTTTGCTATCAGACCTTGAAACAATAAAAACATTAAAGCATAAAAAGATTTGAAGCCACTGATTCATTTTAATTTCAATAAATATTAAATGCTAGAGTTAAAATGCAGATTTAATCTGGGCTTATGAATCCATTTGTGCATTTCTACGGTTTCTCAACCAGAAAACGAAAAGTTTGAACTGCGACAAAGCTGAAAAATAGCTCTTTATTTGTGTTCTGTTAGGCCCGACTGAAATGAACTCATCAAATAGGTATATTTATTCAACCTTTGGTGTTTGGTTCACTTTAGAAAGGAACTATGCAATTCCTAAAGAATCTCATTTCAGAAATGAACTGAATTTCAAGTGAGCCTCAGTCAGAAGAACTAAGCCCCTCTCTCCCAGCCCCTTCCCTAAAATGTACTCATCTGTAGTACAGAATGAGCCAGCCACTGGGCCAGGAGACATCAGGGCAAACAGCCAGATACTGTATACAGAGAGCAGAGTCTCAGTCATCCCTGTTCTGTAGAAGCACTTTATTTCAAAGTTTCAGTAGCAATGCTGGCACCAGGGATTGGGGTTTTACCTTCCTGTTTTCTGGTCTCTTTTGGAGAGGTGTTTATAATCTGGAAATGGCAGTCCAAACAGAAAGTGCTAAGTGCCAGTTGAAAGAGCCGTGTGTCTAATATGAAAAGTAACCTGAAAGGTAAGGTTAATTCACAAGATAGTTAAATGTCCCTACATTGTTAGGAATTTATTAAATTGCATAATGAACCTCATATACTAGCCTGACAAAGCATGGAAAAAGAATTGTGATAATCAGATTATTGCTGCAAATTCTATGGTGATTTCAAGATAGAGGAAAATGCTCACTGATTTTCCTGATAATTGACAGTTGCACCAACAGCAATAATAATAATAAAGCAACAACAACAACAACTCTTATTTTTATTGCTAGGGTCTTTTTATTGTTGAGCACTGTGCTAAAGTGTTTATTATCTCATTTGTTTATCAAAATAAGTGAAATTAAGATAATTACAATACCCCAAATTAGAGACCTAATTTTATAAAGCTATAAGAATTTCAAATTAAGTAGCAGAATCAAGCTTGAAATTTATACTAGACAAGTAAGGATGCCTGTATTTAAAGTACAATGACTGAATCTAACCTCAATTTCACTAAAAACAGTAAATTTTTGGTTTTTTTGTATGATGTATTGAACTCAAGGGCACTCAGCCATTGAGCCACATTCCCAGCTCAATTTTGTATTTTATTTGAGACAGGGTCTCACTGAGTTGCTTAGTGCCTTACGTTTGCTAAGGCTGGCTTTGAACTTGCGATCCTCCTATCTCAGCCTCCCAATGGTAAAAGATTTTTAATGGCTGAGGTAAGGAAAGAATCTAAGGCCAGTGTTGGTTATTGATTTCACCCAGAGAAAGTAAAGTTTCTCCATCTTCTTGACAAAAGGGAGCTTTACCATGTGGGGAAGAGAGCCCTGGGGTAAGGTTCCTCTTCTCCCATGGAATCTAATTGACAGGGTTGCAATTCTTTCCAATAACCACATGTGAAAGGATTGGCTCCCAGGATCTTGAGAAGATCCTCCTGATTATAAGATTGCAAAAAAAATTTTAAAAGCATTTACATCTTAAAGAGCAATGAAAGGATTTACAAAGATGACTTTTCCAAACATAAATACTCTAAGAAAAGAGAAGTCAAGAAGCCTAGAGTCAAGAGGCAACTTGTGTCAAGTTGAGTCCAGATGATAGAAATATTGAGGCCTTCATGGTCAGTGACTTGAGTCATGTCTCATCCCCCTCCCCTCTATGTAAATTCTCTATGGCAGTAAAAACAAAACAAAACAAAACAACAACAACAAAAAAACTGATAAAGGTAAAAAACATGTCTTAAATTTTCTAATTTAAATTCAGTTTTAATCGATGCATTGTACAAATTATACATATGTACAGGGTAACATGTAATGTTTTGATACATATATACTTTGTGCAAACATATATAAAATGGTTTTAGACTCCATATTTTTCCTTTGCCTTATTTACTTTCATTTAGCCTATTCCTAAAATGAGATGTCTCTAGATCTGTAAATTGTAACTTCACCAGGGGTCTCAGGGGGCTGGAGATGCCCAGGACAGGTGAGAGAGCTGGGCAATGGCAGGTGAATCTACAGTGCCCTCCTCTCACCACAGGGAGATCAAACCTGTAGGTTTTATGAGTGGATTTCCACTGAGGGTTTCAGTATCAAACTAAAAACATGGAAGGGGGTGTTTTATAGCAGGGGAACGTGAAACAGCTACTAGACAAGATAACATTTCATGTGCCTTATAATCTACGATGATTCTCTAGACCATCATAGTTTTCAGAACATCCAAAGATCAAAGTCTCAATTAGAAAAATGAGCAATTTCTTCTCCCATATAGAAACTCCCATGTTGGCTGGCTGGCTCGTTTAGTCACAGAAAACATGGGAAGCCAAGATCCATTTTCAATTGCTAGACAGGAGGCTTAGGTATGAGGTATCCCCCCAAAAGCTCATGAATGGGAAAATGCAGGAATGTTCAGAGATGAACTGATGAGATGATGAGAGCTATAATCTCATCAGTGGATTCATCTCCTGACAGGGATTAACTGGGTGGTAACTGTGGGCGGGTGGAGTGGGACAAGAAGAGTAGGTCATGGCATGGGTGGGGGGAGTCTTTGGGGTTTATATGTTGTCTCTGAGGAGCGAGCTTGCCCTCTGTGCTTTTTGGTTGCCTTCTGCTGAGCTGATTTCCTCCACCAGGCCCCCCCCCCCAAATGATGTCTTGCCTCATCTTAGGCCAGAGCTCCAGAGTCACTTGACCATGGACCGAACCTCTAAAACCATAAGTCAAAATCAACTTTCCCTTCTCTTAGTTGGTGTCATATCTTTTGGTCACAGCAAAGGAAAGTTGACTAATATAGCAGTCACATACATAATATGAAAACATTAATGACAGCCTACCATATGCCTAAAACAGACTGAATTTGCACAACCCATGAATTAAGAAGAACTTCTTTTTCTGAGAGTAGAAACGGAAGGGCTAGAAGAAGCCCCGACCCTTGCCTGACACAAGACAAGAAGCTGTATGCAGCCGTGGCCCCTACCCTGACCTGTCTGCACCAGGCTAACTACATCTGCCTATGTATGGTTTTTCCCTTCAATCTCACACTGCTGCTCCTGACTCTCCTTTAAAACTTCTGCTCACCTTCAGGGATTTTGAAGATAGAACTTTTTGAGACAATGAAGTTTCTTCTGTCTTCCTTCAAAGTTGGCTTTGAATAAAAGGTATTTTCCTACCATTTGCCTTGAACTATTTGCTAGAGCAGTAAACATTGTCACCCAGCCTCTTCTCCCCTGGAAGGAGAGATGGTGTCTGGTTACAAGCCTCAGAGCCCACATTCACGAAGGCACATGCACATACACCAGGGCATGCCAATCATTCATCTAAATATAAGGCACAGATCATGGGAAATTCCTCTGTCTACAGGGTGGTTTAAGTGCATTAGAAAATAATAATTTAAATGTGACATAGCATCCTGAAGTAAGGCAGTATTTAATAAGTTGCCCAGAAACACTGTTCTGCCAAACCATGGTAGAAAAAGCCTTACATGTACAAAATACAGAGGAGGGTGAAGAAATTCACAGATTTCAACTTGAAATTACATTTTTTTCAACACTGTATCTGTTGTAGTTTCTTTTTAATATATAATTGCCTATTAAAATATTTTACTTAGTTTCACTCAGCATCTCTTCTTTCTTTTAATTTTCCTCAAGATCAGTAATCTACAAAACACATTTTGATCATTTCCAAACATTTTTTTTCACTGGGTACTTAAAGTCCCCAATTTTTTATCTCTTAATTACTATTTTGATTAGGAGATTTTTTTCTCATTAGAAGTAAGATTATTGCTTATTAATACTCTGAAACTGGAACAGGCCACCATTGCCCAAGATTTTTTTGGAAAAAATTATAACCATTGACTCTGATAGTATGGGGAAAGCAATTCAATATGTGGAAAATGAAAAAGATTAAGTTATAAAAGAAAGGACCAATGTAATCGGTGGCAATGGGTCGAGCTGTAGGAGTTGCAACAATGTGACACAGTGGGATGAGACCTTAACCTCAGCCACTTTCATGGTTACCATCTCTATTCTCCATCAGTGTTTGCGTGGACGCTTGCTAGAGGTACTTTCCTAGCCAGCAACTATTGCTTTAAAACATTACTCCATTATAGAAGAGAACAATTTCATGCCTTTTACCTCACTGTAGCTAGCAACAGCAAGAAATAACTGTAAAAAGGATTTTTTAAAACACATTTTTATAGTTCTTTGCAATATATAGATAATTTTTATGCAATTCCTCCATCCACTGCAGAAAGGGGTAGAACTTTTCAACAGGACGATTTGTACACAAAAGATAATATAGTTTTTTTAAATTAATTGTTAGATGGTACACTCATGCTTATGAAGAAAAAAAAACAACACAAAACTCTAATTAATAGCATTTGATGATTTCCAACCTATACACATTTTCATATTTGATAACTTTATGAATGTAAGGTCACAAAAGGCAGAGTTGAGAAGGGGTGGACCACAAGCCTGCGGTAGCACTTCACTGATGTCACTGAGCTGTAAAAGACAGAAATCTCCATCCACTTATCTTTTGTAATAATACTCAGGATCACCACATTCCTTCCAATAGAAAGTAGTACATGGGAATTTAATCTTTGGACTTAAGGAATTTGATAACAGAGGGGATTTTAATGTGGCTGACTCTTTGTTATAAGAATGCCTTTGAGGGGATGGGGATGTGGCTCAAGCAGTAGTGCGCTCACCTGGCATGCGTGCGGCCCAGGTTCAACCCTCAGCACCACATACAAACAAAGATGTTTTGTCCGCCGAAAAACTAAGAAATAAGTATTAAAATTCTCTCTCTCTCTCTCTCTCTCTGTCTCTCTCTTTCTCTCTCTCTCTTTAAAAAAAATGAAGAGACACAATACCTTCATATAACAAAAAAAGAATGCCTTTGTTACTTTGACGATATTGACAGTATGGCAGAATATGATTTGGAGGTGGGACACTGAATGAAATTTCAGTCTGAAGATAGAGAGGCTTGTGAGGTAATTTTATATATTCAATGTATTTCACACGTGTCAGAGCCTTGTATAAACACAACCTGTCTACCATTATCTGGTGAAGGCCAGGACAGACGAGTCTATCACATGAAAGACAGAAGCAAGACTATCTTGACCCCCCCAATTTTTTGTCCTATGAAGTAAGAAGTCATCTTCTGAAAGGCTTTCCATGAGTTCCTATGCTACTGGTTAAAGGCTGGGATGACACTGGCTGGAGAATTCGCCTTCTCAGTGGGTCCTTTGACCCTGGTTTCAGGCCTTCATGTGGAGGTACTACCATCAGGGTAACAGTAGTATAAGTTAGAGTTGTCTTACTATCTTCTAAGGGATAGCCTTGTGCTCCCTCCAAGTGTGTGACCTCAGCACTGAGTAGTCATGCTATAGACCTTCTCCCTGACTGCAGAGACAGCATGATCCCCTCTGCTGTCTTGCCAACTCACTAAGTGCAGAGGAGCTGGTTCTGCCCCCCTGCCTAAAAGCCAGCAGTCTGGGTGTGAAGGCCAATTTAGAGAAGAGTTAGCAATCCCATTTTGTTGCACTCCCAAACCCATTCTTTGGTATTTTTATAATACCACTTACAACACAAAATAATGCAGCTTCCCTCCACAAATCAATCCTCCAACACCAACCATGCATCCTAGAAGTAATTTAATTATGACATTCACCTCCACAAGTTCAAGGGCTCACTCCAGACTGCCCTAACTTGAAAGACCATTTGCCATAGCAGCTCCCCAGACTACTCTCACTAATGTCCAACTTGGCTTCAAGGTCAGGGGTTTTCGAGGCTTCACTCTGAGGTTTGACAGTGTGTCATAATGGCTCACAGAACTCAGGGAAACACCCCTTGCTATTCCTGGTTTATTATAAAGAGTATAAATGAACGGCCAGATGAAGAGGTACAAAGGGTGACATCCAGAAGTGTCCTAGGTACCCCAGGAGTTGGGGTGTACCAACTTCATGTAAATGCATCACTGACTTGGAACCTCTCCCACCTCCATCATTTAGGGGTTGTCATGGAGACTCCATTCAGTAGGTAAGGATTGACTGAGTAATTAATCATTAGTGATTGTCTCAATCTCTGGCTGCTCTTCCCTCAGCAAGGTGGGATGGGCAGGACTGGAAGTTTTAACCTTTTAATCTCATGGCTCCTTCTTTTGGAAACCTGCTCCATCCAGAAGCTATCTCAGGGCCCCCCAGGAACCATCCCAGGAGCATAAGCACGACTAGTGGAATGGGGCTCATTATGAATAATGAAGACCTTCATCCCAACCCTGTCACTCAGGAAGTTTCAAGGATGTCAGGAGCTCTGTGCCAGGAACCACAGAGAAAATTAAACTTGTATTTCTTATCATATCACGATATCATATCATGCCTTGTAATATGCGAGCATGTCTGTTATTCACTTACTTCATTTTGGTGGAATTTGGGGAGAAAGTAAAGATAGTAGCTGGGTTCAGTCTTCAAAGTTTAACCTGTCACTCTTCACACAAAGGCCTAAGGAACAGGCACATCAAGAAAAAGTGGACTTTGACTAAGTGTTAATGGGCAACAGCTAGTTAAGTTGTATCTGTATCCTTTATACTTTTAAAAACCTCAGTTGATTTATCGCATAACTCAAATTGTGGTACAGAAATGGTTTTACTGTGACCACTTTGGGGTTTCTGCAGAAGATTTATGTTCAATTGGAGGTCTTAGGCAGAAGCTAGGAATAATTACTTTTTCTTAATACTCTGGATGATTTTTTTTTTAGCAATGCCTATTGTTACACAGACCACTAAATTACATGTTAAAAAAAAAAACAGAAGAAAAAAGTTGCAGCCTAGGAGTTACTGATAAAATGGTAATGGCAAAGAGTAATTTTGTGGGAATTCTAACAAAAATCAAAGATCTAGCTCTGGAGAAATAAGTGACATACTCCTGTTCCTTCCCGTCCATCTACTGCTTCTCTAAGACTAACACACATCCCAATCACGTGGTGTATTTTTTAAATGCACATTGATGGTCCAAGCCCCAGAGTTGTTTGGATATAGACTAAAAATTTGCATTTCTAAGAAGATCCAGGTGATATAGATGTTCTGGTTAGGGAACCTCTCTTCAACAGTCTGCTCCAGTGATACTACCCAAATTCTAGCTTTTATTTGCCCAAGGACAGGCAAAGAATTAGGAATGTACTGATTCAGATGAGGGTGTAACATGGGAGATAAGGAGAAAGATGCTTTAGTTTTCAACACCTGGGTTGTCTATATAGAATGTATTTCTTCTGCTCATATTCATCAAAATCATTCCAAGTTTACCCTATAAAAATAGCATCAAACAATGCTTCAGTGGCAAGATTTATGTGCAAAAAGAAAAAGATGATTTTCTTTTTAGGGTGCTTTTACATACATTGATTCACTTGATTCTTCCAAGAATTCTTTCAGGTTAATAAACAAGTTATTTATTGTGACCATTTTACAAATAAAAACTAAAGATAAATGAGTTTATGGTTTTCTACAAAGAAATTCCAGGCATATAAAACTATTACCCATGTTTTCTCACCCCTAATTTATCATTTTTTCTACTACATCACTCTGTTTTAAATAAGACAAACATCAGAAACGAGGGCTCCTCTATACAGCTCAGTGAGTGCCAGTATATAAAATCAAGGATCCCTTGGGGTAGTACTGGGATTCAAGTAAGGTAAGTGAAATGTTCACCTTGGACACAAAATTTCATAGAGCAGAAGAAAGTACAGTAACCAAGAAGATAATCATAAAATGCAACATTTTTAAAAGGCTAAGTTAAAGTAAAAAATCAGTGATGAATGAAATATAGACAATTATACTTACAGGCAGATTGTGTTAGAGTTGGCAGTCTAGAGTCAGGGAAACAGTCAACCTGTCATTATGTAATGGGGACATTTCCAATCATCTGTGGCACTTGGACCCACAAGGCTTTTGTGTTCCCAGTGGGGTGGGGTTCTGATGATTTACAATAGACTGGACCATGGAGAGATTAGACAGTCTGAAACTTTCTGGTCTTGGTTTTTGATCATATGGCTTACATTATCTTTTTCTGCCAAGTTTAAATTCGTGAGGATACTTTGATAAATGCTAGTGGAGCACACATGTCTCCTTTTGCTTTCCTCTGCAGCAAGCCAGTGTCTCATATGTTCATTACAGATACATTGAGAACTTCTTAAATTTCTGTTGAAATCTGAACAAGGAGAAGGAGAATGGAGAAATTAATTTTTCTCTAATGTGAAAAACACACTTGAGTCACATATCCACTTTGGTAACACAAGTGGTAATAGTTTTGAAACTGGTTTGGCTCCTCAGGTATGTCAATAAACCATGTTGGTTAACAATTCTAAAAGGTTCCTAAAGAAAAAGAGGAGCTAAGGCAGAAAGTTTCAGATCACAGCTATCCAAGGTATACAAAATAGATTAAAATGTGTCAGTCTGGCTCCTGTTAATGCTAGACATCTCATGGTCTATAGGTTTAGAATCTCCTTTCTGCAAGTGTTCTCTTTATTTATTCCCCATAAAGTTCACTCAGATATTGTTCTAGGTTAATACAACGCTTTTGATGCAAGAGCCTGTATAATTTTTTAAAATTAATACACTCCCCCACCACCACCACTGCAAACATTCTATTTTGTATATAATCAAGGAAAGTACAATTATCATTATTAATATCACTGTAATAAGATAGAATTTTCTGGGATGCTTTTTAATAATATAGATTCTCAGCCTTCAATCCTAGAGATCCTCATTCATAGGTCTGGAGTAAAGACCCAAAGACCCTTTGATGGCATTCCTACTAAGAATCATGATGATTGTGATATAGGGCATGGCCCACAGGTCCAGCTCTTGGAAAAGGAGACTTGGAACCACAGATTTTCCTCCTGAATTATTTACAAAAATTGTTCTTCAATTCAGCTCCTGGGACAAGGGGACAATTGGGCAGAGGGAGAAAGTACTCAAGAGCCCAGTCTCTCAGGAGGAGCTCCAGGGCTGTACAATCTTCAGGAATGTGGAGATTCAGAGAAGAGGCTAGGATCTTTTGTTCTTACCCACTTCAAACCCTCACTGTACCTGAGCTGCCCAGGTGAAAGAAGAATGTCCCTGGGAAAGGCAGCTCTATGCCTGGGAAGGGCCTGGAGAGCCTCACCTTCAGGCTGCACATCAGCCCTCCAGTCAGGTGGGACATCTACCTGGACATGGCCAGTGAGCTGTAGTCAGAATGAGAAGTGCTCTTCACTTTCAAGCTATGTGAAAACATGCATGTGAAGCAAACATGACCCCTACCACCGGAGAGAAGGAATTCCATATGCCATGCAGGACTATACAGGGGCTGTACTCAGCTGCAGAATGAACTGTCAAGGGCTGTGGGAAGCAGGCTTCATAGTCACAAAATGGTAAAGTCACCTTTGATATTCTTGGGAGGATGAAATTCATTTTTTTTTAAATAATTTGATGGCATGATGGGGAAATAAAATCCATTTGTTGGAGACCAAGTGGGGTGCATCTCATCAAGTTGCTAGGGGAAATTTCTGGGCATAATTCTTTTTTTTGGGGGGGTGAAGGGATACATAATGAGAGAATAAGATTTCATGGAGACACCTTTGAAACTCTATGAGTTTCAAAGATTAGGAAGCAGTTAAAATTTTAGATCTTACCATAATAAGTCCTAAATAAAAGGCTTGGCATTATCCCCAATAAGGAAATGAGCTGTTTCATCTTCAAGTACATTTGAAGAAAGTTATTGAAATCACGGATACTTATGTATATGAAATCGTGGTTACAAATGCAGTTAATAAAGACTGTCTTCATGTGCTGAATTCATCTTGTTCATAAATTAATATAGAAAAAGCAGGAGATGTGCATACCTAGATGAGAACATGTATAAATGCCCCAAGGAGGAAGGTAATGTGCCTTTGGATAATTTAATTCTTTTGAAGGATCACAACAAATGGTATATTTCTAGATCCTTGGTCAAAATCTTTTGAAAAGTTGGCTAGTTCAATCAAATTCAAATTTTCTGAATTTGTAAATTTTCAGTACTATTCTAACATATGTGAAATAAAAATACTCTGAAGAGGCTAATCAGCATTAGTGAAACATGCTTCAAATTTAACTGGCTTCGAAGCCACCCACATCTCACATTCACCATTATATATAAACAGGTATTTGGGTTTTCATGGTATCTCAAAATGTAATGACTACTAAACTTATGCCTAAAGGGACTTAGTTATGTCTAATAATAAAAGTACCTTAAGGTTTATGTAGCTTTGAAAGTAAATGTACAATATTAAACTTCTATTGGTTATTTAGAGTTATTGCGAGTATGATGAATTTTTTGGCATTGAAAAAGCCTAGGAACTGTTAAGAGTGAGAAGGAGTTAAATGTCATATGTTGCATTTCACAGAATACAACGTCATTCAATCCATCATTGTTCTCTGGTAATTTTTTCTCATATGGAGATGCTCCTGTCCTTGCATTGTGAGAGACTGAGAGACACCTGCACTTCAGATACCACTGTGCAGACAGTACGCTAGAAGTGCAGATCTAGGAATTCTCAGCAGAAAATATGCAAACAATATTAAATAATTGACCTTCTTTATAATGGTTTTCTTCTCTGTGCCAGCAATCATAGGGATATTTGTCCTGTGGTACACACGATATAATTGTGTTAACCAAGCAAACTTCTATTTAGAAAGTAAGATGTCAAATGAAAAGCGACATTTTAAGCTCAACCAGAGAAAGAATTAAATGTTTTCCCTGACAATTAAAACAACTTTTTTTGGATGATTTAAGAAAGAAAAAACAAGAGGAAGATCTAATATGAAACCATAATTGGAAATTTTGTTATAAAAAGGAAATAAGATCTTGGCCAAAACAGCTAATTTCCAGCATGATGATTTATTTTCTTGGCAATTGATAACAGCATTTCATTACATATGTTAGGTTTAGGGTCTATTTACTTATACTTTGAAAAGTTAGTAAACAATATGAAATTAAAGTTGGAAAATCCAGTGTAATTGGTTGGTATTTTATAAAAATAACAAAAACTTAAACAAAAAATATGACATGTACTTATCTAAGAGCATATGATAAAATCTTAGACCATTATAGATCACCAATTTATGAATAAAATAAGCATAAGGCAAAAAAATCAAATTCAGTGTGGAAAATGCAGTGAGTCTTGATTAAATCATGGTCCTCTGCTATTTGAGAAGGTTGTTTTGTCTTACAGATATCTCAGCTTGGGGGAGGTGATGTGCCGGGGTCTGGCTGCAGCATAATAACCAGGGGGTGACGAATAACTTCTGTAGATTGATACAGCAGGAATGGAAGCCGTTTATTGTAGGACAACAGAGCTATTTATACATTTTGCACAGCTTATCTTAATTAGCATAAACTAGATACATCAGTCAACCAATAAGGAATCTCCACACTTAATGGCTAGCTTTTGTTACTTCTCAAACCACTCCCTCTGACATTTTGCCAGGCACCATCCAGACTTGTTTACGAACTCTAACTTTTCTCTGGCAAAATACCAGGTGTTATTTTTGACTTGTTTACAGACCTTAACAGTGATGGATGACCAAGGAGGAAGACCAATCAAAGTGTTCTAATGTAATAATCAGTGGGTGCCAGATGACGCAGATCAGAGAGCCCCCAAGTCCTTCAGCGATGATGTGTCCATTTCAGGAATGCTTTTTGGAAAGAGTCCAAACCAAAAAAACAAAAACAAAAACAAAACAAAACAAATGAAAACATCCCAAAATATTGAATTAGAATGGGAAGAGAATGCATTTTATTTTGTATAGAAAGACCAGCTCTAAAGTTATCACATAATTAATTCCATCTTAAAAAAAAATATCACAGAAGGACTGGGGATGTGGCTCAAGTGGTAACCTGCTCGCCTGGCATGTGAGGGGCTCTGGCTCAATCCTCAGCACCACATTAAAATAAAATAAAGATGTTGTGTCCACTGAAAAATAGATATTAAAAATTCCCTCTCTCTTCTCTCTCTCTCTCTTAAAAAAATATCACAGAAACTAGCACAAAAGCAGAGACTCATCAGAAACCTTCTTTGATGCAGCACAAAATATCTCTTCATTCAAGACCTCTTTTAGCTTCTGATCATTTTTAAAAATCAAAATATACTTTTCTTACATGTGTTTTTAATGTCATAATTCTATCCAGGGTCCTCTATAATTTGAACCGGAATAAAGAAATTTTAATTATGAACAGCAACTCACCTTTGTCACGAAGAAAACACTTATTACCATGGCTGATTTGTCATAGTGATATACTTTGCAAAGACCTGACATTTTAAAATGTCACTGGCTATATGCTGTTCTCTGATGGTATCATTTGACCAGATCTACTTAGCTGTACACACACAACAACAGATATAATACACACATCTTTTTGAAACCACGTGCACTTATAGAAGAGCGCAAGGAGCCATGTGCATACATGCATTATGCTCTTCTATGTGTTCCTATAGATACACCAAGTGATTTAATGTAACTTTGACTGGACAGACATGATGGGCTCTTCCCTTGTGACATTGTTCTCACTTGGTGAATAAACCCAAGTCCCTAGGGACTGTTTCTTAGACAAGAGCCTTCATCTGCAATGTCAACAACCTAACTGTAACTTATTTTTAGCACATAATTACCTGGTAACTTGTCTTTCCCTTCACAGGTATAATGTTTTTGAATTCAAAAAGAACCTCTCATCTTGTTTTGGACATAAATAGCAAAGGGTTAGGTATATATGACAAAAGGAATTTAATTCATACAGAAAAGAGAGATGTAGCTGTGGGTAAGAAGAGATGGAAACAAGTTAGAACTTGAATCTTTTGTCTCTATCATCCAATCCCCTCTGTAAATCTTGACTAGCTCCTGGACGGGTGTAAAATTTAAACCATGAATAAGAGCAATCAAAAATATTGTATGAAGTTTCTAATAACTTCAGAATTTTGTTCAGTCTTTTGCAACACGGGGTAGGGTAGGGGAGCAGAGAAAGAAAAGAAAATATCAGGACCAATGAATTTCCTTACAGATTAAGAAGGAAATTAAGCTACTTGTGGGGGAGGGGGGACTCTGTAAGCATATATCTCTATAATTTACAGCTACCTCTTTTACAGATAATCATCTTCCAAATTCCTGCCTCTCTTTATTTGTATCTCCTCCTTACTGTTATTTGAAGATTAACAAATTAGTGGTGCAAATGAATAACATAGATAAACAAGAAAAGTCTCCCTAAGTGAGGGAACAAATGTGTGTTAGCACCTATCTTACTCAAGAATAAGCCTTCCTTTTCTATTAAAACCAAACAAAACAAATAAATAACAACAGAAAATGGGCCAGTTACTAGCATCAAACATAGGCAGTGCTGCACATCAGAGTATGTTTGCAAGAGAAAGATCTGAGACAATGGACCAGACTGAGGAGCAACAGACTCCACTATGGGCATCCCAGTGACCAGACTCCAACCTGGTTGAAACTTTATCAGGAGAGAGTTGGTCAACCTGGCTATATGGTGTTGTGCTTCTCCCAAGCATCTGCACCAGGAAAGGGCCCAGATAAAAACTGTCAAGTTCTTTGATGTTATTTATGAAAGATTAAAAAGAAAAACACTAGCAAAGCTAGCAGAATAATTATAAAACGTTGTATTTCTCTATGTGTTGTATAAAACCTGATGCAAGTTGATTTTCTCTGCACTTAATTGAATTAATTGAGGTCCTGCAACCCAAATAATAAAAAGAAAGGATGTTTGCCTACTTGAACTTTCAGTAGCTCAACAAATATTTAGTGATTACATACACAGTTTTTCTAGTGATCCTAAAGGATACCTAAATGAAGCAAACTTGCAAATTATATGTTCCTTAAGCTTTATGCATATAATATACAACCCTAAGAAATTATGAATCATATATACAGAAATATATACTACTTAAAATGCTAGCTAGACCTATGTAATATAATTAGTTCAGGTTAAAACATATTGAAATTCAGAAATGATTCTGTAGTTTCCAGTTATAAATACAATAGATGAAAATTCATGTTTAATGTGAAATTGAGGTTAAGGAAGAGAAAGAATTTTTTTATTATCATTCGGTAGAAAAGGAAAAAAATATATTCCAGACATAGGTAACAGCAGAACGAAAAGCACACAGACCAAAAATTTTTACCTTTGATCTGCAGTGCTTTATAGTTCAGTATGGCTAGTATCTGTGCTATATAATGGCAAATAACAAGAAGTACATTTAAATGGGCTATTACATCCAGAATTTGGAAGATGGACTAATATATATGAGCATCATTCTATAGGCAATAGAGAGCCATTAAATATTTTTGACTTCCACAAATTTATAGGGTGCTACAATAAGTGCTGGTCCTCAGGAAATTGATCTGACAGCTAGCTAGATGCAGAAGTGCACTCAGAATGTACTCAAAGTAGGGAAAGAGGATAGGAGGAACCTGTTGGGAGACTACTGGAGCAGCCAGGGTTACCAGCTGGTGAATGAGCATTGCAGGAGAAGGGAGAGACTTGGTTAGTAGGCAAATTATATTTTGGATGTAGAACAAATAATGTCTTGCAAGTGAGAACAGAGGAGGGTAAAAAAGAAAATTATCAAAGAGGATGACTGAAATGCTCTTCTAATTTTTTATAAGCCAAAGATTCTGTGAAAATGAGCATGGTATTCCTGAGAGGTGATGAGATGCTTGACACCACTAAGAAACTAGATACAAAGATTACATTCGATTTTTATTAAGTAATTGTTTTGAACAAAGAATTGAAAGTTCTTTTGATTTTCTGACATTGGTAGAATAGCCATCATTTTGCATAAATCTCCTTAAGGGTAGCTGAAATGGGTTTGGAGAAAGAAAATTTGATTTTCTTTCTTTACATAGAAAAGATCAACCTCAAATGCTGATGGAGGGCTGGTGATATAGTTCAGTTGGTAAAGTGTTTGCCTCACATGCACAAAGCCCTGGGTTCAATTTCCAGCCACACCCACCCCCCCAAAAAATAGATAGAAATTCTCCTGAATGGAGAACAACCTCCTCTTCCTCCTCCTCCTCCTCCTCCTCCTCCTCCTCCTCCTCCTCCTCCTCCTCCTCTTCCTTCTCCTCTTCCTCCTCCTCCTCCTCCTCCTCCTCTTCTTCCTCGTCCTCCTCCTCCTCCTCTTCCTTCTCCTCTTCCTCCTCCTCCTCCTCCTCCTCCTCCTCCTCCTCCTCCTCCTCTTCTTCTTCTGTTTTTCTGGCATTTCTGTTGTGAGAACTACTATACAAGAGTACTGAATTATCTCTGTCTAGTTTTCCACAGTCTCTTTTCTCCCACATGTTGATGTCCCGTTGGCCATCAACTCCTTGAGCTCTGAGGCACTCCTCTGAGTATCCAGGCCCCTTCCCTCCAGGACTGCCCTGGATGTGAGAGCCTCCTGGTAGTGGCCAATGGTCTGGGCTTTTCCTAAGTGCCGGAATCCACCAACATGTGTCCATTGCTCTTCCAGACATCCAGGGCCTGGCTTCCTTGTGAGAGGGCTAGTTACTGTGAGACTAATCAACTGTACCTATTTACTGTTTGAAAAAAAGAATATACAACAGGGACTGGGTATAGGTTAGAGGTAGACCAGCTGCTCATGAAGCCTAGGGAGCACCTCCAAAAAGGGCAGTGGCATTTGAATAAATAAAGACTGAAATAATATATCACCAAGTGTTGAGACTGGTCAGAGGGAGGGTACAGAACACGTATGTCATGTGTGTGCCCACACATGTGCTGTGGGAGCCATAGAAGAATTTGAAGGCATAAATTTCAGAAATCAAACAAGCTAGTTGCAGACAATGCTAGAGCAGCTAAGAAAACTTGAGGGGACCACAGGCGTGTCTGTACACTATTGCTATGAAACAGGCATTAAATTTGCTAACATTAGAACCACAGCCATGTGTCCTGTTCTACTCTGAGTGGCCTGTGACTTCTAGCAAGCTCCTGAAACTGAGCAGTCCTATTTCTTCATCCATGAAATAGGTAAGATGGCAGTAACAATTCATACTTGGATTAAATGAGACGATACATATTCTTCTCTGAAAAGCATTAGTCTGTACACCCTACGCACTCTGGTCATTGGCTCCTAGTTTTATTTTGGTGGTGGTTTTCTTTCTTTTTTTTTTCCTTAATCTCATTAGTTCATCCTTCTCCTTTTTCTCCCCTCATTTCATGTGGAAAGATTGGTTTGGGGTCTCCGGCACTAACTCTCCCTCATATTGAACCTTGTGGTTGTGAGAGAGTTGGGACTGCCCCAATCTTGTGGTAAAATTTTCCACCACACAACAAAGCAAAGCTAATTGGTCCCTAAGGGATTTCTTTCCCCAGTGAAATTGTTTGGCTGAGTATTGTGATATATATTTTTCTTTATAAACAATTTATTTTAGATGCTCATTTGAAATCAACAGAGTATAAGAATAAAGTTGTGTGATTTTCCATTTTAAAGTTAAATTCGTTTTTACAGGTTTTTTTTCAGCCAGTACTTTTCTGTGTGTGTATTCAGTGTGTATATTTAGTTGTTGGTAGAATATCCCGTTCTACAGGATACCTAGATGTTGTGCCATGTATACACTCTCCTTTTATCCACATTGGAATGCAGCAAGAGTGACAAGAAAAGCTGAAGGTGAGCATTTCCTTTTATCTCTCACACCATGACTTGCCTCTCTGTTTAAAGTCACCTGCTTCCCGCCTGACACCTATTCAATTAAAAAAGAAAAAAAAAACTTTTTTTGTGACCATCCTTTTTCTCTGTATACAGACACACAAACAAATATACTTACTTGTGCATGTAAAGGTTACTTTTATTATTGTTTTGTAACTACATACTTTTTTTTTTACTTACTACTTATAAAATCCCTCTGACTCCCAGGTCAATGGATATACTTAATATATTATTTTTAATAACTGATATTGTTTAAATTAGTCACATTTACCCAACAGATTTAGTAATGCTCCCCTATTTTATTTATTTTTACTATGCATGATTCTCTTACTTCAGTTTTTATCTTATATAGTTTTACAAATATTCCAATCTTATGTTTGCTTTTTGAGCTTGTGGTCTATTTCATCGCTTACTGATTTGTTCACGAATTTATTCCTTTGACCATTTTTAGGCAGTCAACCTGTCTATAGATTCCTGTATAGCTCAAGTCTTACTGACTTGCTAAAAGGCCCTGACTTCTCACTAGTGTGTTCTGAGAATAAAGAGGAAGCCAGAGTATCTGTGGAGTTCACTGAGGAGAAGAGTATTTACACATGTGTTGATGATCCTTTGGCTATTCCTGCTCTGGAAAGTGCATGTCCAAGAATTTTGCACAACTGACATATTTCAGTTGAAAGCTGTGTCTCTACATTCCTGATTTCCAGGTTCTTTCTTAGTCATGGGGACTGCACACAGGCAAACAGGGATTGCATATTGGCACATGGGCACTGCACACAGATACATAGGGACAGCACCCAGGCACATGGAAACTACCTCTAGGTACATGGGAACTGCACACAGGTACAGTTTTGTGCTCTTATTTATTTTTTATATTTCCATTTGATTTTGATAAACTGAAAGCAAGCTATTAAGTTCAACATGATCAAACTTATTAATCTTATTATGACCTGATATTTAATACTTCTATCCAATGTGATCCTAAAGATATTGCATATTTTAGACTAGGTTTTTAGAGCTGTTTTCTACATGAGCCTACAATGGGTGTGAAGTATAGATCTGAGCATGATATAAAGCACAGGAGCTTTTCCTGTGTTCTCTCTGTGCATAAATATTGTCTAGGTGCTGCTTATTGAAAAGTATTTGCCTTCATCTGACTTTTAAATTGTTTCCACGTGAGTCTGCTGCTTGGCTTTCTGCTTTCTGTGTTGGCTCTGGCCTTGTCTTCTCACCACGAAAATTTGCAAAACTATGAAAGTTGAAGTTCATTTTTTTCCAGAATAGCAAATATCCTCAATGCAAAAATAATTTTAGTCTTGGTTTCAGCTTTTCTTTTTCTTTCACTGGTACTTTTCCTTCTATTAATTTCTTTCCATACATTTTAGAAGGTATTTTATATAATTGCATTAATGGAAACTAATGCTTTTTTATTTACCATTTATTTAGCATTAATGAACATGGAATTTAGTTTTTCAACATCTTTTAGTTGTTGATGGACCTTTATTTTCTTTGCTTATTCATATGTGGTGCTAGGAATCGGAGAACCCAGTGCCTCACACATATGAGGCAAGCACTCTACCACTGAGCTACAACTCCAGCCCCAGAATTTATTCTTTTAGATGAAGATGAATAGGAATTAAAATTTATTTTTAAGATGACTTCACAGTTTTGTAAATTTTTTTTCATGATTAAACGCCTCCACTTTCTCTCTCCTATTTACACACACACACACACACACACACACACACACACACACACCTATACATATGGCCTCTATTTCTTGTTTTAGAAAACTAACTCATTATCTATTTATTCCCTCTTATGTTATAGCATAGTATTTATTTTTAATGTCAGGTAAGGCAAGGCCAGCCTCATTAATGGGGTTCATAATTTCCTGGATATTTTTGGATATATATTCTTCCATATGCTCTCTAAAATAATTATGTCCTATTGCAAAAATAAAAATGATGAGCACAAAAACAAGAATAGCAAAATCCTTAGGACACTTTTTCTACATACTTAAAGTTATAATATTATTTTGTGACCATTGACATTTTTATATTATGACTTCATA
Organism: Ictidomys tridecemlineatus; assembly: GCF_052094955.1. Classification (NCBI taxonomy): domain Eukaryota; kingdom Metazoa; phylum Chordata; class Mammalia; order Rodentia; family Sciuridae; genus Ictidomys; species Ictidomys tridecemlineatus. Next base: position 78,166,541 of record NC_135485.1, on the reverse strand, counting down.
ATCAACAAAGTGATATTTTTTCCCATTTGTGCAGAGCATGTTTTATATGCACCAATGAGAAATTATGACTTTATTTGTTATTGATAATATTAAATTACAAGTGAAATATTTATTTTTATTTAATGTTGAGGTAGCTATTTATACCTAACTAACTCTAGCATAACTCTTAAATGCTAATAGAGCTAATGGCTTTTTGCTTTTTATGCTCCAACACATCAACACAATTTCTTATCAACCCAAGTAATATTTCTTCAACTTTTATGGCTTTTCTAGGTGTTCATTGATATTTTATCTTAAGAGTTCTTTTTTTTCCTAATATTTATGGAAATAACTTTTGTCTTGGTGTGTTTTGCACATCAATTAGACAAGAGTTTTAATGTGGTGAAAACATTACATTGTTGTTTTCAGTTTTTTAAGATACCTGCTCTTCTTTGTTAAACAATTTTCATCTTACTCAAAAAAAGTATCATTATATTTATATCTTGCTTAAATTTTAATACAGGATATCTGCATGTTGTGTCAAAATCATATGGCTTATATATTTTAATTTACTTAATACAATTAATTTCTGGAAATATTTTGATTCTCATTGGCTTTTGTTTTGCAACTAATAAGTCAGTAAACATTATATACCTTCTCAGCTAGAAACTGTGACCACCTGTTGTGGGCTGAACTGTGTCTCTCCAAAAGATATGCTCAAGTCCTAAACCCCAGTACCTGGAAATGTATCCTTTTGAAATAAGCTCTTTGTGTATATAATCAAGTTAAGAAGAGGTTTTACTAAATTAAAAAGAACCCTGGTCCAACATGACCAGCCTCCTTTACAGGAGAAGCGAAGCACTGTGTGAAGATAGAGACACATAAGGGAGACTCCACGTTATGACAGGGACAGACTCTGGCATGGAACTGAAATAAACCATGCATTGCCAAGCAAGGAGAGATGCCAGGACCATATTCTCCTTCAGAGCCCTTGGGAGAAACCAGCCCTGCTCCAGTCCTGGTGTTGGCTTATGGAATACTCAACTTTGAACGAATACATTTCTATTCCTTTAAGCCACCATATTTTTAATAATTTGTGAAGGCTGCCCTGGAAATCTGTACACTATTATATAAATTGTAAAGTTTGTTACAGAACAAAAGAAAAATAAACCCTTCAAATTCCACAAGAAGAGAGGTATGAGTCTTACTCATTGCTGTTCGCTAGTGCCTGTCACACACTATATGATGAATGAGTATATCTAACATAATGAGTGTGAACATAAGTTCTTTATGTTTCTTGTATGTAAAGAGAGTTAAGATTTAAAAAATTTCAAATGCTGAAAAAAACTGAAACTAATGATTCTAAGGACTATTAAGTAATATGTTGAGTATTACAGAAGAAGTATATGGCATAAAACATTGAACTTTTCTTTAAGAAATATTATTTATTTTTTCAACAAATTATCATTTTGTTCTGTTTAAGTATGATGATAAATATAGTTTGAAGAGAAGAGAGGGGAAAAATTAGGATGAAATAAAAAAATGGATGGAAGTAATGCAGAGCCCAGCACAACTGCTGAAGAGCATTCCTGGGGGAATCTTCATGAAACCAGTGAAACTTGGCTGTGCATATCATACCAGATGCAGAAGGAGAAGGAAGGAAGTCTAGCAAAGATAGTCATTTGTGTTGTCTATTCTCAATTTTTAGAGAATATGAAATAGACAAATTAATTTTAAAAAGTTGAGACTTTCTGATGGGTATATAAATGAAAAACAAACAAACAAACAAACACGAACACACTCAGAGGGAGCAATGACCTTGACTGCCTCACATCTCTCATATGCCTCCCATTATGATGATTATGTCTGATAATCTACTGACTAATTAATGGATCAAGTACCCCAATGTTAGCTGAAAGCTTCGTGACTATTGAAATTATTGATTTATTTAAGAATTTTTTTCTCCAGTGCCATAAAGCTATTTGATGATAATGAATTTTAAAAAATCATGAAAGATAGATAAAATATGTCTTAGTAGAGTAAGAGATAGGTACAAGATTTCCAGTCAGAGTCATCTCAGGCAAAGTGGAGGGTAAAATAAATAGAGTTTATGTAAAAACAGGGGAAACTTGTCCACAGACCACACAAGGAGAAAGTGCACCTGAAAGACACGGAAGAAGAGAACCGCTCGGGAACAGGTGTCTGTCACTCAGGATTGTCAGTCATGTATGGACTTGAGCACCCGGCTTTGGAAAATCACCAGAAAGCTCTGCTCCAGAGATTTCTTTATTTAGCTATGTTTTCAACACAGCTTCCTGGAATCTGAAAGAGCTTGAAGCAGGAAAAAATAAGTTCTTTGCATAATTGTTCATTTAAGGCCAGAAAATTGGAGAGGAAAAAAAAAAAGGAAGAACATCATTTGACAAAGGAACACAGCCAAGGTAGACACAGCTTAAATGCAATATTAACATGCCTTTAAAATCTGAGCATCTTGTAAGACTTGATTGAATTATAAAATTAATGGTTTATAAACCTATTATTGAGTTAAGTGAAACATCTACAAGCACATTTAGAGCTGTTATTTTCTGATCTCTTCGGAGCTTATTCACCAAAGGAATAGTTGAATGAATTTCTAATCAACCACAAATTCAAATGCTAAATGATCATTTGGTCCAAAAATAATAATAATAATAATAGCACTGGGCTTTCCAAATGTAGCATTATCATTGTACTTAGATTCCAGCCAGGAAAATGCCAGCAAGACTTGTTGCTGAGATTTCCTTGCCTCTGTTTTTAGTGTTTATATTTAAAGATATAAAACCAAATATGTTTAAATGTTTAAGAGTTCTTCCTTTTGAAGGAAGAAAAAAAAACAACAGTTTTTCTAAATCTTAGTAGGAAAGACTGATGTGAAAATTAAAGACACACTTCTTTTTCTTAAATTACTTTTTACCTAATATACTCCCAAAAGCATAATTAGGGGAGAGTAATAAAAAATAAGTCAATTGTCAATGATTATTTTTGAGACTTCCTACTATTATCTACCAGGGAATCACTAAAGCAAAAAGGAAGGAAGGAAGGAAAGAAGGAAGGGAAAGAGGGAGGGAGGAAGGGAGGGAGAGACTGAGAGAGAGAGAGAGAAAGAAAGAAAGAAAGAAAGAAAGAAAGAAAGAAAGAAAATATAATCTAATTTTTAATTGGTATAACTTCCAAATTTCTTAAAAGAATCAAATGTAAGGCAATATACAATAAATGAAATTATTACTATATTAAAATATATAGAATTATGACAAAAACTGTAATTCTATCATTTAAATTTTAAAAGCAAATTATAGCTACAGATTTCATGAAAATAAATTACAATAGTCCCTATTCCCTTCCATAGTTTTTATACAAAAATAATAGCAAATAAATAGATAGTAAACAGTGTTATTATTTTTATAGTTCTAAGATAATTAAGATATAAATTGAGTGCAAATATTCAAAATAAGTCTTAAAATTATTTTAATTGTTTAGTCTATTAAAAATTCCATTGTTGACAATATGTGTTTTTCATTAAGTCAAGAAAATGTCGCTTAAACTGAAAAACTTGATCCCTAGAGAAGGAAGAGTGATTAAAAAGAATAAATAATTTGCATACATATTCCTTTAGTGCACTGATCACTTAAAAAAAACATAAATACTCTAGTAAAACTATAAAATGAAGCAGGCTTGGGGGGGTCTGTGACCTTCATCTAGGTGTGTTTTATGTGTTCAGCAGAAATTAACAGCAAGCTCTGTTTTGGATGTAAAAAAAAATAGGTCTAAACATAGGCGTGGTTTTAGAAATCTAAAATCATAAGTTTCATTTCTTCTTCTGACAGTTTTTTTTCATTTATTTTAACATTTCTTTAGTCAAATAATTTAGAAAAATGAAAGCAAATTTTATTCAAACAGATTTTTTTTTCTAAATCACAAAGCAAAATTCAATCTTCAAAGTTGAAATGTTACAATTTGAGTTTAGATTTTGTTTTAAAAAAAGTGAACATAGGTTGAGGATTTATTTCATTGGTAGAGCACTTACCTGGTTTTAATCCCAGTACCTTGAGAAAGAAAAAAATAGTACCTAGCACTGGACAAACTTTTGTAGAGGAATATCTTGTTACTCTGTATATCAGTGCCTAATGACTTAAAAAAAAAACAGCTTTATGAAGCTGACATTCCACCCTGATAAAAGTATTGGTAAATATAGTTTGGCCTAGAATTACAAAAATATTAAAACTAACATTACAGTAAGAAACATGAGGCTTTCCAACTAAGATCAGGAATGAGGCAAGATTATGCTCAGCATATTTTTCAAAATTTTTCTGGAAGTCCTAGTTAATGCAAAAAGGCAAGAAAGTAAAATATATAAAGGAATATAAACTGGAAAGGAACAAATAAAATTAAGTTTGTTCACAGATATCATGATCTTTCATGTAGAAAATTGAAAGAATCAACAAAAACACTAGGGGGTGATTGTAGAAAATTTATATCCAATGAGAGGTTCATATACAAAAGTGAATCTTGTTTTTTGTACATACATGCAATGAACAAGTGGAATTTAAATTAGAAATGAAGGACTCCTTATAGCATCATCCCAGATAGTAAAAATCATAAATGGAAATATAACAAAATATATATCGCGTATCATGACTAGATAAAAAAATCTATAAACTTACTAAAAAAATCAAAAAGCAAATTGAATATTGATACATAACAGCCTATGTTAATGAATAGAATAAACCAATATTGTCAAGAAGCTAGTTCATTCCAAATTGCTCTATAGAGTCAATGCATCCCAATAAAACACCACAAATTATTTTGTGGATGTCAGTAAAATAATTCTAATATTCGTATAAATAACAAATACTCAGGATAGTCAATTCAATAATCAATGAGAAGAATGAGGTTGAGGGCATGAGATTACTTCGCTTCAAGTATCACTATGTTTTAGGGGTCAATGCAGTGTGTTATTGGTGCAAAAATAAACAAATAGCAAGTTGGAAGCCTGAGGCAGGAGGATCACGATTTGAAGGTCAGGCCCAGAAACTTACTGAGATCCTGTCTCAAAATAAAAAATGAAAGAAGCTGGGGATGTAACTCAGTGGTAAAGCATCACTGAGTTCCATCCCCAGAACCCCCCTCCCCAACCCAGCAAATAATAAATTGATCTAGATGAATGAAAGATAATAGAGTGGTTATAAATTAATCCTATACTGTATGAAAATATTAACTCAATGTGTACCTAAATGCAAAATGCAAATATAAAACAGAAAGCTACAAAATCGGCATGGGGGTGACATATTTTAGATAAAGCACAAAAGACAGATCCATGAAAGAAATAACATTAACATTAACATTAAAAACCTCTCCTTTTCAGAAGACAATGCTAAGGGGATGAGATTTCAAGCCACAGAATGGGAGAAAAGATTTTCAAAAGACAAATTTCATAAAAGATGGTCACTCAAAATGTACAAAGAACTCTTAAAACTTAATGATGCTAAGATGGAAAGGCCGATTTAAGAATGGGCCAAAGGCTTGCACAGATATTTCATGAAAGAAGACAAATGCATGTCAATAAAGCATATGAAAAGGTGTTCAACATCATATGTCACTAGAGAATTGCAACTTTAAACCATAGTAACATACAACTGCACTCCTATTAGAATGACCAAAAACAGTAACCAAACCAAACCTGAAAACACCAAGTGCTATTGAGGATGCAAAGCAAAAAGAACTCTCCTTCATTGCTAGTGAGAATGGAAAGTGATATAGCTGTTTAGAAAGTAGTTTACCAATGTCTTACAAAACTTAACCTACGTTAGAAGATTGAACAACAGTGCTCCTTGATATGGATATTTATCCGGAAGACTACACAGTCATGTCCATATGAAAGTCTGCACATGGATATTTACAGCATTTTATTTGTAATTTTCAAAATTTCAAAGCATCCAAGATGTCTTCTGGTAGGTGAGTAGATAAATAAACCATGGTACATCCAAAAAATAGAATATCATTCAACACTAAGATGATATGAGCTGTCAATCTATGAAATAGGACTGATGAAACTTAAATGCAGAGTGTTAAGTGCAAGAAGCTAATAGAAAAGTTCAGGTATCATATAATTCCAACTACATGACAATCTAGAAATTGCAAAACCAAGATGATAGTGAGGGATTTACAGTAGAGAAGTATGACTAAACACAACACAATATTTTCCTGCCAATTTAACTATTTTGTGGGACACTACAATGGTGGATACATTATTATTGCACCTAGGTGCAGACCTATAGAAAATGAAACACCCAGGGTAAACCCTAAAGAAAATTATGAACTCTGTGGTGATGTATCAATGTAGTTCATTGATTGAAACAAATGTATGATTTTGAGGTTAGATGATAGTGGGAAGGTTGTGTATGTGTGGAGTAAGGAGTGTATGGGAAGTTTCTGAATTTGCTGGCTCAATTTTGTTGTGACTTTGAAACTCATATAAAATATAACATTTGCTAATTTTTAAAATTGGGAGCAGCATTTGAGGGGATTGTTGTCCCAGTTATACACAACTTACAATATAGAAGCTACAGGCATGACATACAGCAAACATGGAAACAAGATCACTATCCTTAATCATTAAGGAAATGCAGACTAAAAACACAGTGAAGTACTGCTTTATACCACTAGGATGTATAAGATCAAGTTGGCCTATCACAAAAGGGAGCAAGAATATGAAGCAAGTGGAGTTCACACGCCTGGCTGGTGAAAATGTCATATGGCAAAGTACCTTGCAAAAGCAATTTGGCATTTTCTCAATATTTTAAATATTTTTACCAACCCGGCATTTCTATGTGTAGCTATCTACTATAAAACTGAGCATTAAAAATTTGAAAATTGTAGCTATGTTCCACAAAATTTGAAAATCATAGCTATGTACTACAAAATTTGTAGCTATATACTACAAAACTGAGAATTGAAAATTTAAGTCCAAAGTGTGTATACCAACATTCATAGCAATGCAGTTCTTACGAGATAAAAATACACATCAACTGAAGAATAGTAGATAATCAAAATTTTGAGTATATATGTAATGGAGTATTAGTTGACCATAAAAAATAAATGAAACATTGACATATTCTATAACCTGGATGGAACTTGAAATATTATAAGATAAAGAAAATAGTCAAAAAAAACCCACAACTCTATGATTCTACTTATGTGCTTTATAAAGAACAGGCAAATCTATAAGATGACAGCCTAAAGCTGGAAGAGGCTGACTAACAGCGGTCACCAGGTACTCCTGGGATAATAAAACTGACAGGGTTGATGATTGCACACTCTGCAAATACAAACAGTAAATATCCAAACTTCTAAATCCCTTAAATTGTACGCTTTAAATGGTGAAATTGATGGTATATACATTGTTTCCTGCTGTTTTTGACTTTTCCAGACAAAACAGAGATTTTTTTTAACCTTCACTATCAATATGTTACTGTTTATCCTAAAAGAGCTAAGGTTGTATTTTGAGAACTGTGGCAAAAGCAGATTAAAACAAAATATTTGATTTTCATCTGTACACATTGCCTGTCAGGTGGGCAAAACCAGGACAGGTTTATTTAAATTCTCACTTATGAGGTTGCTATGAAAATCAACAGAATTAATGGAGGGAAAATGAATGTTTGCTTGTGTCTGACTCAACATATTGGTGTGTACTGAGTCACCTAATCAGATGTCTATCTTCATTCATTTTTATAAGCTCTCTCTTCATTTCCTTCATGGTTAAATTGCATGATGTGTGTAGTTCTGCTTCGGGAAGAGCCATCTGTTCTGTAATTATCACCAGAGGCTAACCATTATCTCAAGGTGCAGAAATTCAGCATTACAGGTAATATGAATGCATAATTTATCATTCCTGTATACCTAATTGAAAATCCAAATATATCCAATTAGAACTCCATTTGGTCAAGACTTCTGTGCTTTAAGAAATGGCATTTTCTCAAACTAGAAAACACAATAATTTTTTTTACCTTCAAATTTCCTGAGCAAAATTTTAAAAAATTAAAAATGGAAGATTGCTTTCACATAATTTAATTTAACAGAAATGAAAGGCAGAAAAATACTAAATTCTATGAAGACAGAGGAAATATTATATTCATTGGCAATAGACACATGTGACCTCGAGTCTTTTTTTTAGGTTTATTAATATAGAAAGAAAAGTTATAAGATGTAACAATCAGAACATAGGCAGCAATCCTCACCACAATCTCATTTCTCTCTTTTGGAGCAACTGCATTAACTAGAGGGGAAAAGAAAATAATAAGAAACAATAAAGATAACTACTGAGGATATTTTCTCTTATATCCTCATTTTTCTCTCTAGATGTAGGTTCTGTATCTATTAGGTAAATTGTGTGTCAGCACAAGTGAATCATTTTTATTAGGGAATCTCACATAGATATATGAGCTATTATTTACAAAATATAAAAATGAAAATAGAGCTTATTCATCTTCTTTGGTACAATATCTTTTCACATGTTTTCCTTTTCCCCTAAAGTAGTTCCCAAATTCTTAAGATTTGTAACACTTAACATTTGTATGCTGCCTTCATTTTCTTCTCTTATGAGTTACTAAAACCACACTAAATCACAAAACCAAGGTTTCAGCCACTTTGGCATGTAATGTTATTAATAGGAATACTTACCAGGTCTGTTTTTTGCTGTGCTTCTGAATTCTGAGAGTTACTGTCTAATTGGACACATCTGCTACAGTCATATAACTTTAACATCCCTTGAAGGAATTCTATAACCCCAGAATACACATAGGTAATTAAAGCCTTAATTAAAAATAATGTAGTTAATTTAGGTATATTAATTCAAAAGTATAAAATAACTGATAATTTGTTTCTCTATTTTGCAACTGACTTTCTTTTTTTCATTTTAAAAAATCACTTCATTGTGACATAATTACATATCATATCTTTTGCACATTTAAAATATACCATTTAATATTCTTTAGTATATTCAAAAAGTCTTGCAACTACCACTGAAATCTAATTTAGAATGTTTCAGTTTATCTGAAAAAAAAAACTGCACCTATGCTCAGTCAATTCACATTCTTCCTGACTGTTCCTGATCTAAAACTAAGCAAACTCTAATCAACCTTCTGTATCTATGAATTTGCTCTCTTGCAAATTTAATATGTGGAATCACATAATCTGTTTTTTATGACTGACTTCTTTCCCTTGGTATTAATGCTTTCAAGTGTCATCTCTGTTGTGGCATGTAACAGTACTTCATTTGTTTTTATTGCTGAATAGTATTCCACAGTATTTATATATCACAATTTTAATCATAGTTATGGATGCTGATCCATAATGGGGCAGGGGGATGGAAGAACTTTGACTGGGCAAAGGGGAGGGAGAGAGGAGGAGAGGGGAAATGGGGGCAGAAAAGATGGTGGAATGAGATGGACATTATCACCCTGGTACATGTATGACTGCACATATGGTGTGATGCTACATTGTGCCCTACCAGAGAAATGAAAAGTTGTGCCACAATTGTGTACAATGAATCAAAATGCATTCTGCTGTCATATATACCAAATTAAAATTAACTAAATAAAAATAATAATAATAATCACCACATAATTCATAATAGGCAAATTTAGAAATAACCTAAATGTCTACCAACTGTTGAATGGATAAGCAACTGACTTTCATTCCAACATCAGGTATGAATTTGGGAAAACTTTAGTAGCTCTTGCACAGGAAAATATTTTTGGTCTCATACTATAGGGATTTGCAGAATGAGGGCCTGAGACTGTCATTGTCAAGTTCATCTGAGAGTTTGTTGGGACTGTGAAATCTCCCCCTCCTCCTTAGCACCTCAGAACCAAAAGCAGTGGACTCATATCAGAAAATATGCGTGTTAACGAGTTCTTCAAATGATTCCTTGTAAACTCCTTTGATGACCACTGGTCATGTTTATTGCAGCTTCTCTCATCGCTCAATGCTGGGTTAAATTCTCACCCATGTCTTGCTGTTCCTTTATGGGCATTTTAACAGGAACAGTCATTTCTCTGTATCAACTATGGTGTAGCCATATGTTATTATTGATTGGCTGGCATTTTTTGGACACATCTCAATAATCTGATAGTTCAGTATATTTGTACATCCTACACTCCCAAAGTAGATTCCCAAATTCTAAATTGAATCTCCTCCTTTGTTGCTGGTAAGGGACACAGTGGTCTAGGTCTAAGTACCTATTAGAGGCACTTGAGTGAGAAGTTGATGTGGAAAGGGGCAGGATGAAGTATGACCAAATTCAGACACACTGATATTTGCCCAAGCGCAGTGGTGGAGAAATCTGGAACTTTGGAGGAGATAACAGAATTTCTGATGCTCAGACTGTAGACTTGTCATCGGCTGGTTGTTAAGCAGAGACAGTGGTGGCGTTTTATTTTATTTATTTATTTTTTAAAAGTTCTTGACGCATAGACAGAGTTTTATTTAAGATTGATACACATTCAGGGAAGAATGTGGATTGTCTCCGGAAGCAGCCCTGACTTGGGCTGGGGGTCCAATATTTATCAAATGGCTGTGTCAGTAGCTGGACTAGAGATGGATTCAGGATAGAGCTGCAACTTCATTCCAGTTTTCCTGAGCTTATGTATTTCCCTTATTTTATTAGGGCACCAGCCAAGGGCATGGGCCAAGTTTGCAATTATGTTTTCTGAATCTCAATGGATTGATTCTGCATTTCAATGGCTCCATAGTGTTTCCCTTAAAATTCCCTATTTCTCTCTCCTTATCCTATATCTCCTTATCCTAAATCCCTATATTTTCTTCCCTCACTCCAGAGACTTGATCCCTTAATCTTAAGGGTCGGTGAGCGGGTGAAAATCCCTCTGCTATGGTTGCTTCAGGCTGGCAGGGGTGATGACCCTGCCTGACCAGGGATCAAAAGTCTCATCCTGACTATTCTAAAGGAGGTAGACACCAGTCTCATTTGCAGGGATGTGTTGATATTTTTGTGTGGCCCCCTTCTTAACATGGAACTGCTATAATCTGGAAGATACAAACTTTATTACAAAGACCTGGACTAAGCAATAGGAACAGAAGTGTAGTTACCAGAGGTCCTAACAGTGAAAACAGTCAAGTGAGGTTCAGTAAGCATTAACAGTTTTATTTGCCTATACATTTGGATTTTTTTTCTACATCTTTTACTTACTTTTGGTAAGGTGTATGCAAATATACATCAAGTTACATTTAAAAGGACAAATCTTTTTGAATGTCCATTTATAATTGTTCTTCAGCTATACTTTCCTGCCAGGTGTTTAAGATGAACTTGGTCAAAGATTGACCTTCTTCCTATTTACTGTTAGGGTGATATTTAAGAGAACATTCTCATGTTTGGGTGTAGCTCCTAGCTCTGTTGTTGTTTTTTTTTTCTTTTGTTTTTAAATACTGGGTCTTGCCCTCAGGGGAACCCTATCCCTTAGCTACACCACTAACCATTTTTACTCTTTATTCGGAGACAGGGTCCCACTAAATTTCCCAGGCTGGTTTTGAACTTCTTATCCTCCTGCCTCAGCCTCCAGAATCACTGGGATTATGGGAGCACACTACCATGTCCGGGTTTGGCTTCATTATTTCTGAGTAGCATAAAGCCTGGTTCTTTGCTCCTTCTGTAAGTTCTTTATGATCCCCCATATTCTAGGATGAAAACTTGCTTCTTCGTCTTGCTAAATTATGTTGTTTCCAAAAGAGAATATTGAATGAAAAATAATACATGTTTGTTATCAATTACTAAAAATTTCCCACGTCTTTGACTGTGATGAGCAGATGAGTTTTCTTACTGGCATCAGCTCTGTTTTTAAGTTCTAAGCGGTTCTTTCTTTAAAAACACAACACAAGTTGAATGCCCACACTGTTGGGGGCTGCCGTTAGCTCCTCATTACCAAGGAGCTGCTTTTCTGGTGCCTAAGTGTGCTCCCTGTTTCCTGCTCTGCATCTTCGTCGACAGTCTGTCATCCTCCTAAATACCTCTACGTGATCCTGTGCCTTGTTTACTGTCCTCGGTTCAGTTCCTTTGGAATTGTCCTTGAGTGGCGCATTGTTGGTGGGCTGTTTTTATGATTCTGGCTTCTTGTCAGGAACAGCTTCCAAAATGAGCCTGACCTTGACACCGCACTGTGCAGAAGTCTATGCTTTCTAGTCCCTTCCTGTATATCCAAACTGCTCCTTTTCCCTCCACCCCTGCCTGCAGTCACTCAAATTCATAATTAAATGACTTTATATCCACTTTGTGCTAGCATGTAACTCTGCAAGTGACCCTTTTGTGTTGAAAAATTACAATGACCTGGTAAGATGGAGTCAGAAATAAATTTTAGAAATGTTGAATTTGATGTTAGAAAATAATTGATGAGTTTTACTTTGACCCTAATTATGAAAACATGAGGGGAAAAATATAAAGAAATTGAGAATTGACAGGGTAAGATCTGGAAGAGTTAGCAAATATCACCAAAATAGACATAAGAATTTATATAACTTTTCAGTAGTTCCAAGGCAAACGGCATTAAAAGATTGGGAAATGAACCATGTCCCTGGTGGGAACCTCTAGATTTATCACAGGGCCATTTTACTAAAATGTGGCTGGAAAATAAATCTATATTTCAAAAGTTTAATATATGGGTGGGTAAAAATAGAAGCAGAGGGTAGGAAACATGAATCTGAGCAACTTTCTTGTGTCCCAATAAGTAGAAACAAGATGATTCTAATAAAATAAAAAGTCTTAATGGAATCATTTGTAGGCTGCACATTTTATTTCTCTTCAAAATAAGTAGAATTATTCTTCACAGCAGAACTATTAACAAGACCATTATTAATGAATCAGCTCATTCATCTTCCTCTGGGGAAGGCCAGTCAGCTTTTGTCTTCACAGCCTAGACATTGCAGCTAAGAACCATAAAGGAAGCGTGTTCACAGAACTCTATTGCATGGGTCCTTCTGTCCCCAATATAGGGTTCAGTTGTAAATAAATGAACATTGCAGGATGTGGGAACATCAAAATGAAATAAACTTCCCAGTAGTTCTAAGGCAAATTGCATTAAAAGCTTACCATGTCCCTGGTGAGAACCTCTACCAGATATCCAATCCGGGCTTGTCTCCTGGCTCAATCAACAAGACAGCTGGAATGAGTTTCACCCAGCCCTTGAATTTGTCATCACATTTGTTTATCAGAATCTTCTAGTCACAGAAGGCTCTCAAAGTGTTTAGGTTTTAAAATACTAACATTTAAAACTACTAACTTTATTGGCATCTATTACTATATCTTCATTTTTTTTTAATTTTTTCTAGTTTTTGTTATTTCTTTAGGTTAAAATTTCCCTTCTGTTTTTCTACAGAAGACTAAAGCTATGACATAGAATAAAAGAGAGGTAATAAAGTACAAGGTAGGGCAACCACAGAGAGAAGAAGAGATTGTTGTTAGAAATGGGTGGTAAAGTCAACGGGATTTTGTGTTTGATTAGCCAATGGATGAACACTAACTCATAACGAGCTTAGAAAAGGATGAAAGAAGAAAAGTGAGGCAGTCTCCAACCCCAAATCAACTGTAAAAAACAATGAGAAAAGATATGATTTTTACGGTTTAAGAGACTTTGTACTTTATGTTAGGTTAAATAGCTGGTAAAGAGGGAGAAGCCAAAGATGAAATAATTACTCATCATCACTGGGCCACCTCTCAAGCAGTTTCTAAGCATCTCCCCTCGTGCATCTGAAATGCTTTACAAGGGGGGTTACGTTGTTATCATATTTACAGCTGAGAAAACACAGGCACAGACTTGTAAGTCATATACCCAAGTTCACACAGCAGGCACAGCTGTAGACAGACTTTGAATCTAGGTTCTTTAAAAAACTCCCGCAGTCTCCCACTAGGAAGAGCAGAGGTAATTGACAAAGTCTCAGGAGAGGTGTGATTGAGCACCTGCACAGATAAGGATTTACCTGAAAGGGAGACTGGGGGGCAGCAAGGAAGATGGGGACAGATGCAGATAATAGTCTAAAAGAGGTTAGAAGGGAGGTTAAAGTGTTTTATGTTACCAGCCTTCATTCACTTGGAGAAGAAAGCAAGGCTGTTGCCAACCCTCAGCAGGGTAAGTGCTAGGGAGGCTACAGCTAAAACACTATTAGCAGGAGTGGCTGTTGAATAAATGAGAAAAATCAGCAAATTTTATCATATTCTAATGATGTCACTTAGCACAAGAAATGAAGAAATCATTACAAAATTAGTACATCGTGATATTTCTTCTAAATAAATAGAAAAATGAGAATTCTTTCTTTCTTAAATTCAGGTTAGTTCAGAATAACCTTCAGGTTACCTACTTGTAAGCTATATTACACAAATTTGATATTTAAAATTACAAATAACAAAAATTAGGTCTTAAACAATCAAAAAAACATAAGAATTAAACTATAGCTTCAAATTCTAAGAAGTAAACCCAATCAACTACATAAAATATATGTATATAATTAATCAAAGTTATTTTCCATAAATATGAAAGGGATTGTATGTCTCAAGTTGTTTACTTTTCAGAAGGGGAAATGACAGGTCTATATAGCATATGACTGGTCAAAAATGATACAGTTTATGAATAGGAAACCAAGTTCTCGTATATACCATAGTCTTTTTTCTCATTTTAATTCTGTCAAAAAAATGTCATATCTCATGTTCTTTTTTATTCATGTATGCTTTTTTAAGCACTTTATTTAGGTACGATTGATACACGGGACACTACATAGTTAATATACACAACTCCCTCAAGTCCAACTTGTAAAAGCAGAGAGTAGAGTGGTTGTCAGAGTCTGGGGAGATGTTGATTGAATGTACAAAGTTTCAGTTGTGCAGATGATTAAGTCCCTGAGATTATTAAACAGTGTTTACAACACTACTGTATTTTATTATTTTCTCAGAAGGTAGAGTTTATGTTAAGTGTTCTTACCATAAAATAGCAATAGCAATAATAATAAGGATGGGAGGAAATGTTGGTACTTGGTGGACATGTATATGGGCTGCAAGGTGATAATGACTTCAAGGGTGTGCAATCTTATCTCCAAACTGATGTTTTATGTTCCACAGACAAATGAGATACACCATTGTGTTCCTGTGTCTGGCTAGGTGAAAACGTAGCACATTGTCCTGCAGGCCCATCTATGTCACAAATAGAAGGATCTCCTATATTTTTTTAAATATTGAATAATATTCTCTTATATATTTGGGTATCTATTTGGATCCTGATTTCCGTTCCTTTTTGTTGTTTTATTATTTACCTCAATTACTATCCCCTATAGTATATGTATAAACTATGAATTAATCCTGATTTTAAGATAATGGGACTAACATATAGACTGCTCATTTGTTACCAAGAATATTGCTAAACATTTTTTAACTTAATCATGCATAATTACCTAAAGTATTTATTAATACTTCCATTCACCTTCACAGTGTAGGAAATGATGACTGAGAGAGGTTACATAACTCACAGGACTTTACATGTGGTCATTCTCTTCCATTGAACTTTGAAATACTCTGTATTTGCATCTTATAAGCATCTAAGTTTTATTTTCTTTCTGTGAGAATTTACACACTTTTTATTTTAAATAATATCAACATGGTTCTAGGAAGTTTAATTTGGATAGCACTGAGTTCAGAGAAGCTATAAGGTAGCTCTTGAAAATAAACCAAATTTAGCTCTTTTACCTTGAGTTCCCCTGTCTAGAAGGCCCAACGAGGAGTATAGTGGAACATCCTCATGCACGTGACCTCATGTGTGACAGAAAGGAAAGGACACAGGTGTAGGAATGTTCCTGTTCCACATTGGCAGTAATAGCCTTCTGGTTTTTTCCTACTTCTGGCTTTAGCCACCACAGCTACCTAAATTCCTTTTTCTCTCATTCTGTCCAATTTTCACCTTTATGTATTAGATGTGCCAATCATTTGGTATCATTTAAATGTGAACAATGAACATGTATCATTAATTTCAGTCCCAGGTAAATATGATGACTAAATAGTAAAGTCATGGATGTGATCCCTTTGGGTTCTAAGTCACAAAACATAACCAGTCTAAGAGAGTGATCAAGAGAATTCAACACACATCTGTTGGAAACAAGAAGACTCCCACTTACATAGTGTCTTATTTTATAATGGAAATGGTATTCAGAGACACCAAAATATTTCCTTAGTGTTGGATA
The DNA here is from genome assembly GCF_052094955.1 of Ictidomys tridecemlineatus. Classification (NCBI taxonomy): domain Eukaryota; kingdom Metazoa; phylum Chordata; class Mammalia; order Rodentia; family Sciuridae; genus Ictidomys; species Ictidomys tridecemlineatus. The sequence continues at coordinate 78,150,299 of NC_135485.1, read as the reverse complement.
ACTAACAGCCAGGTCTCAGTTGGGTGTGGGGTCGGTTGTAGACTAAATTTAGTGCAGGCAGGAAGGAATTTATTTATAAAGGGATATTAGGAAGTTCATTGGACTGTTGAAGGGCAGAAGGAATCGATTCTCAACTGAGTTTTCAGGAAAAAAATAAAACAAAAGAAAAAATCGGTGGGCTCTGCACAAAGTCCCCAGGACAGTACCATTGCTGTCACCCCCACATCCCTCAGGGGCTTCTTTTTCCTCTGCAGAGGGTCATTGCTGCCACCATCTCCACAGGCGCTTGCTGACTTGACAGCCATGTCACACCAGAAGTCTGCCTCATGCTTTGTTTCCTCAAGTGCTCTGAGTTTCAATGAGAATGTGGGTTTGGCAGAACCTCTGTCATGCATGTCAACTCTGGTGCAAGAGAAACTGGGAACTAGATCATCAGATGCTCGGGAGGATGCGTGTGGAAATTTCACAATACAAAGAAGGATTTCAACATGCGTTATAGTCCGTCCCACCCACAAATCACTGCCCCCCAAGTCAAAGAGCTTTCTTCAACCTCTGAATCCCCAAGCAATAAAAACAACAGAGTCCATTCTTTCATCCCAGAAAAATATAATTTTACGTATGAAAATGAAAACAAGTCACTTTCTTACCAACATAACCATTCTCAAATATCACTGGCTTCTATCTTTGATGATATTTCCTTCTCATCTAGCTCAGTCATACTATACTTCAATATTTTATAACAAGAAAGTTATTTGAAAAATTACTCATTCTACAAATACCCCATGCATAACAATTAGGGGTAGAAAGTGGAAAGTATCTTAATGTACTGGAAAAGAGCTGTGATACAGGAAATACATGGGAAAGTATGAGTAGTGACTGTAATTCTTATTTTTTTCAGTGGGACCGGAAATAATATTTGCTGTTTATAACTTAGTTCTTCCACCAACTAATCAAAAATCCCACTTCTTGGATTCCTAATCCCTAGTATATTTGAGAACATGGTTGTCCTGCCTGTACAAGGTGGCCGTCCTTTTAAATTGTAGCATTGAACATGCAAAACTGAGGCATCCTTAGGATTTCCTGATTTCATATCACAGTGTCTCCTATCTCCAATGTGGGCAGCAAGCCTAGTACTTTGAGGTATCCTAGAACATCCTGAGCAGCTGGGAACTGGATTATCAGATGCTCCCAAAGATGCATGTGGAAATTTCACAGTACAAAGAAGGATTTCAACATTTGTTATAGTCCAAGCCACTCACATGTAGCACAGCTAGTATGGTGGACCAAGGGTTTAAGCATCTTGCATTACAGGGTGGATCACAGAGAACCCTACTCTTTCTCTTCACCTTCATCACAGATGAGTTTTACTTTTATTAGTAAATGTTTCTACAAGGCTCAGTGTGACCCACCAATTATGAAGAGTTGCATCTTGTTTTTAACTTTTGAGGAAAGATCATGATAGGTTCCTAAAAGCTCATGTTTCATGCATTCCAGACCAAGATGATATGCTGTAGTAGATTAATATAAGATTCTATAGAATGCTGAGAAAACCAAGTCCTTGCTCACTCAATAATGGCACAGCTGATGAGGTCCCTCATGTCCAACAGGAACAAAATTGTTACAAAGTTACATGCAAAATATTTTATTTCTTAATTAGTGACTAAAAGGAAGTTGAATGTGAAAATCAGTTGTGGCTATATGATTTCTGAATTGTTTAAACTGATTATTGTCCTAATTCAGAGTATAGCATGACAAAAGGGTAATAAAAAATTACCTTCTGTTAGATCACTGCTTTCAGTCTTGATGGGACATGTAATATTAATATACTCTGATCTCTATCTTCTTTCCAGAATCTATAAAACATGTATCCTGTTTAAGTAGTACATGGTCATTTTACTTTTGGCTTGCATTATTCATAATCTGACTGTATTGGTGAGCTTTCTGTCACAGAAGTTTGAATAAAAAAATTTTTGTTTGGGGATGTAGTTCAGTGGGAAAGCCTTTTTGCATTCAAAACCTGGTACCAAAAAGTAAGATATTATAATAAATATTTTAAAGATATAAATGTTTCTTTACAACTTTATGAAATATAGTAGTTACATTGTAGATGTATCCAATCTTCTAAATAAAGTCTTGTATTTTCCTGCATCAACTACAAAGTTTTGAAGATTTTATTTTAATTATTCACAAAAAATGACTACATATCAAATAGAATATATTTTTTAAATATATCAGTGTTTAGATCAGCAAATACTAACCTCTTTTTTAGAATTGGAAAGACTTTGCATACATAAATATCCTAATATGGATAAATTCCAATTCTGACATTACTAACATTCTAACATTACTATCATTTTTCTCACAATTGCAGCTTTATCAAAAATCACTTGTCTGGATGATCAAAAATACCAAACAAGAGCTAATATTCTTAGGATAAAAGTTTACAAAAATATCGACAATTTTAATTGCAATTTTGTTATAAGAAAAAGCATTATATATTTATATAATATAATACATACAATTATATTATGTTATATATTATAATTATATAATATATAGTTAATATTATATTTATATAATGGTTATAATAGGTAGTATTATAATTACATGCAATTTTATTTATATGCTTATATATAAGTTTATATATGCTTATAGAAACATAATTATATATAGTGGAAATGTATATATAATTATAACATAAAATATATACTTATGTGTACAATAATAATAAAGTAAAGGGGCTGTTTCCCTGGAACTGCAAGATGCTGAGCTGACAGGTCTTTCACAGTCTTCTAAAACATCTCTTCTTTGGTCCCACCTACTTTTTCCTGCTTCTTCCCTTCCTCCCTTCTTTCTCTGGCAAATCCTTATGGCTTTCTCTGTCCTTTTTTTAATATTTTTTTTTCCTATCTGGTAACTCAAGCCATGTTTTTCTTGATGTGTGACAGTATGACTCTTTTCCTGTTCTTAATTCATGATATGGATATTGGCTACCTATTCTCTCCTTGATCCTTAGTATCTCAGATTTTGCTCTGAGATGCTTAGAAAAATGTGTTTCTCTAATGAGTGTATTACACTTTACTCTTGGAGCATCGATGACAACAAATCTCAAAGGTGTATGTGCAAACAAAAACAGTTATGAATCATTATGAATACAAACTTTAAAAATAATATTAGAATATTTCTCTTTCTTTTCTGATTTTAAAAAAAATGTGGAAAACTTATTTAGAACTAGTCTCTGCCAGCAAAATAAAAATATGTAAACTGTGTTATAGAGAGGAGATGGAAATTTTATCTAGGGAAAGCAGCTGCCTGCACCATGGTCCCAAGTCTTGTTCTTTCTCAGTTTTGCAGAACCAATGAATCAGGATAGCAGATGACAGAATTCAAGGAAGCTTAATTATACGCTTTCAGGAATCTTTTGGCAACACACTGGCACCCCAACTATTTCTTCAGTGCTAGATGTGCAGGGTTACTTTGTTAAATGCAAAATATTTAAAGACCAATTTATTAGCATTTGAAGAGTAGTGCCAGGAAGCATACATTTTTCAATATCTCAGCATCTATAACATTATAGAGGAGAGTTTCCTACTCAATTGCTTTTGATGCTGTTCACAGAGAACTGTTACCCTTAATATTTTGACACCCAAATGTTTTTGTAGGAAACAGTAAATTATGAGCTGTCCACTAAAAGAGTCAAAAGTAGGAACAAAGAAGCTTTTGGCAACATAATTCTCCTCTTTACACCACCCCTCAGACCTACTTTTGAGGAATTACCAGAACACTTAGGGACATGAAGCCACACACTGAATCTGCCTCTCATCTTGTGCTTTGGGTCTCCCAGACTGCCACCTCAGGGTTTGACAGTGTCTAGGCTGAGGAATCTAAATACCTTCCTCAGGAAGGTATTTAGCCTTATTTAACTATCTAGCACACAGAAGTACAGTGAGAAGGCTCACATTTTGACTAAGTAAAACAAAATAAAGTAAAACATAAGCAATATGGATGTTTTCCTCGAATATTAACATCAAATCTAATATGTTATACTTTTTTTGAAATTTAAAAATATAGTAACATGTTACCTCATATATATATGTGTAAATATATATATGTATGTATATATACATATATATTAAATTCTTCATACATTATCACCAAACTGAACTTTCATTTTTCTCCCAAATCAGCATTTACTCTCTTCACTCATTATGGATAACCTTTTGTCTCAAATTTGCTAGAATCCTATGATGCTGATTTGTATTATCTTTCTCACAATTAAAGACTCTCACATCTTAAATTTTCCCTGAATGCATGTTCTCTCATTTACCTATAATGACCTAACTTTAGTTCTTTCTATATGTATTGGCCATCCTAAAATTCTACATGTTAGTTAAAATATTTTTCTCTTGAACAATGAAGAAGGACATAAAGTCAGAAATATCTAAAATATTAATAGTCTTACTCTAAGTATACAATAAAATAAGGTTAAACTTTTGCTCCACTATAGATGTGTTCCTGACTTTGTTTTTATTTGGTAAGTTTAATCTGAGCCACAAAAGAGGACAGGGATGTCTTTCATGGAAGATGGAAGTCAAAGGTAAGGTCCAAGCAAAGAAATAGCATGGAAAAGGGAAACTACCAGAGAATTCCTGGTACCTTTCCTGAGTGGGGCTTGAGGGTTGATATGGATGGTGACTGGAGACTTTGGCAACTGCTCCTGCAAATTCCTTCTCAGCAAAAATGATTACCCTGTTTCACTGTTGTTGAAATACAAAGGTATATACAAGATAGAGTCTTAAATTCAAGGGTATATGCAAGATAGAGTTTTCCTCATATTTTATACCAATTATTGCAGGTTTCCACCTTCCTAATCAGACTAACTTTAAAACCTAGCCCATGCTTTACATATCTCAGTATCTCTAAAATTCACATAGTGCCTGGTACATTGTACAGCAAATATGTATTGAATACATGTGTGAATATATAGGATTTCAAATATCAATAGACAAAAACACATTTATTTTCTTTTTCAATCATTGTGAATGTGTGCAAAGGAATTTCATCCATGGTCAATTACTAAAATATATAAAATTGTTGAAACCATAAAAAATTTTCACACAGGTAGAAATAACATATAATACTTTTAGAAAGGTCATGACAGGGCATCTTAATTGTTTCATCTTTAACAGAACCAATAGGCATTCTAACTTACTGGAGAACTGAATTGACTGGGTTTCACTGTGGTCTGTTACATAAAGTCTGTGTTCAGAATTCCAGTTCCTATTTGCTAAGGTGATTTGCTGAACATGGGTTTCAAATAGCCCCTTCTTATTCAGCTAGTCAGAGGATTGTCCTGAACAATAAATCCTCATGCTGAAGGCCTTTGTCCCACTCCCACAGGCACCTGGTGTCTCTGATTCCCTGGTGTTTCGAGGACTCTGCGATATAAGCATCATCTGGCTTCAGCTTGTCCCCTGCCGGGTACCTTGGCTTTCTCAGGAACAGTGTGACATCTCTCTTTTTCATAGATCCCAAAATTCATTTTTCAAATATGTTCTTTAGTTCCCCTGATCTGATAAGTAAGGAATCTCATTTTTAAACTTCATACATGTCGGGGGTGGGGGTAAATTTGGCATTTCTATTTAATCTCACCCCTTACCTGGTAATTCCTGTGATCTGACCTCATTAACATTCATATAGACACTTCAGATTTCAACTTTTTCTGAATCAATTGCACTAGCCAATATCAGTGACTCCTTTTTCTTATTGCCATTGATAAAACCAAGTAGAATCTTTTCCTATAATCTTGTAACACATTTTCTTTATTGCATTATTTAAACTTTTAGATTCTTTATCAGAAGATAAAAATTCCCAGCTTACTGGTCAAGCTGGGTATTGAAAATGAATATAATATTATGAGCCATGTTCTGTTATCAGTTAAAAAATTTAATTATTTGACCCTGAAACTGAGGTTTCTAAATTGTTTTATTAAAATAAAATGAAAAAAAATGATTGAATCAATGAGTAAATAAATTATACTTAATCATTTTTTTCTGCACCAAATTATAATTTTTGAGAATTTTTTTCTTATCTAAACATTGCCTTTATTGATCCACCTTTTCTCCTTAACAATGGTTTGCACTTTGTGGTTGTGTTACTTAAATTCCCCTGGAAAATGGCATATATGATCCGTTCATATATTGTAAATCCAGAACGTTGCTTGTATTTTCAGTACTTGTATTTGTGATTTTGCATCCTTCTCACTCATGTTACCTACTTGTGTTCCACCTCAAAGGACAGTAGTTCACTCAGCACTTGGGTCAATCACCACATATTGTAATTATTAATTTGTATTTCTATCTCCCCACAGTGAACTATGACTTCTTCAAGGACAGTAACCATGACATTTTTAAGAATCACTTCTAACTCTATTAATAACAAATCCATCACTTTTGGGGGACTATTTTGGCCATGGAATAAGTTTCTGTTAAATCAGTTGAGTCAGGTGCCCTTTTGTCACTGCAGGAGACACCAGCACAAACTGCAGTTCCACTGATCTGTTATCTAGGCAGTTTCTTTGGAAGAGGACAGCATCCTGTAACTTTAGTGAGGAAAATAAACACACACACAGGTTGACACTGTTACCAATGTGCTCTTCACTCGTTTCTCCTCTGAAAAAGATATTCTGGCATATTTAGTAGAAATAGAAATAAATAATAAATAAACAAAAATAGAAATAAACCCTACTGTGTGAATCAGGTGGCATATAGTTGTCTTCTTTTCCATTTCTTCTTTAATCTCTCTCAGCAAATTGATTTGCCTTGTTCAGAAATGGATCTGCTAGCAAAATTATTGCCAGCTTTGCAATGATTCTGGAATCCCACAAAGTTGTAATAATTAGCATGACCTCCCTTTATAATTCAATTGACTCCAAAGGAAGAATTTCCTGTATAGATTCACCTCTATTATCCCTAATCAATCCACTCAGGAAAGGCAAGTGATAGCAACGTGAGCAGGCTCCATGCTTTGTTCCCGTTACACATGCCTTTAACTGAAGGCCTTGTGTACTGGACGGTCTTGCCTAAGATTGCTGTTCTAGGGAGGAGTCCTTGTCCTCCTTTTCTTGCTGCTCTTATTCTGTAAAGCAGTTAGGATTTGCAAGTGGAAACGGGACAATTTCCCTGGGACACAAAAAAGAGTTAGCTTATATTGCCACCAAGGTTTCTTCTTGTTCTCAAGTTTTAGGATCAAAAATCAGCCAAAGCTCTAGGGGTCCTATAAGACACAGTTCTATGTGCAAATATAGGGTACAGTGCTTCTGAACACAGAACTCTGCCCACTTGGCTACACCTGGCCAGCTAGTATAGGATTTATCATTAGAGTATGGGCTATAAGGAGCCCAGGGCAGAATGACTGTTAAATGACTGAAAATTCATTCTGTGTGAATTACAGTCACAGCATCAAGAGCTACAGCAGACCCAGAGGATAATAATGCAAATGAATGGAGATTAGAAATCTCAAAGTATCTAAGTCCTAGATCCTTGAAGTATCTTGAAAAATTGTTTCTTATGGGCTCATAAAATACTTTCTGAACTTCTGTGTATGTATATGTGCATATATACACATATATATGTATATGTGAATACACACACACAAATAAGGCCTTAGCAATTGAAATATTTATAATATGTTATCATTTTTGTGAAGAGAATAATCTAAATAATAGAGATATGAAGCAATTGGTTTTATAGATATCCTTATGTCACAACCGAAGAGAAAATGTTTATAGGCATGTACATTTTATTTTTCATTAGGTTATCATTTGCATGATTTACCCTTAATAAACTAAATTTCAGATTATTTTTCTTTTAAGCTCATTATCTGTGAAAATTTTGAAATCAAAAGTCATATAATTCCAACAAATAGAGAATTGTACAGAAATACTATATAACAATTAAATCTCTTAACACAAAACTCTCTTTTAGATTCCAAATCTATACCACTGTAGAATAAGACAATAGTCTTAAAAATAACATTTTGTTTAATTTTAGAAAGAAATTTAGGTGTAAGTAAGTTATCTTCAAGGCTTTCAGGTGAATTATTCAATAGGTTTCTGATTTACTTGACTTTTCCCAATCTATTTCAATTCTTCTTTCTTCTTCATAAGAGCAAGTGATGTAATTAAATCAACAGTATAATAATATAAAGGTCTTGTGATTCAGTCAGATTACAGATCAACAAGATGAAGAATGTATATGTTCATAATAAATAGAGACTTTCTTTCTTTGCTGTAATGTTTTGGTAACTATATACCACTAAAGAATTTAAAACTTTAAACAGTAATTTAAAAAAAGTGGAATGAAATTTTTGAAGCTATTGAACTGTATGAGGTTTCATCCTGCAAAAATTAATATGTAGTTAAGAAGCAAAAATGAGTCCAAATTGAATGCATATTGAATAATACTATTCATAGCAAAAGTATGAAATGCAAAGATAAGGGCATTGGGAGTGAATAATAGAAATTAAGTTGACAGAATGAATGGGAGAAAGTGACCATTTAGAGTCATTTTTAAATTCCCCTAAGCATTTCTTTTTAAATTACACACTTAAGAATTATTTAATTTGTCATTTTAAATTATTTTGTAGCACAGCAGAAAGGTTTGAAGACAGAAGGATACGAATAATGAATTACATTTTCACTTTAAGAATGCATTGTTTTTCATGGAACTCTGAATTAATCTCATTAGTTCACAAAAAGGCTTCCCAGTTAGTATAGAGTTTTTGCCCTGGTAAGTGTTCTTTGCTTTTCCACCCCAAATTAGACAGGTCTCATAAGTTGCCAAAAGAATATAAACAAGAGATATGTGGATAATGACACCCATATTGAGGAGACACACATGGCCTTCTGTTCCATTCTCTGACCTCGCCACCTGGAGGCTCCTTTGCAGGCCCTCTGCATCAGCAGGAACTCTGTCCCCAGGAACATAGGGGCCAGCTCCTGGCCTCTCTGTAAGGGTAACTTACTGCAGGGCCACATAGTGGCCTATCCACAATTCAAGAAAACTTTGTTGGTCTTCATGTTTTTCTGTTAAATTGCTATTTGTATTCTTTTCCATGTCGAATAAAAAGCTTTGTGCAATGAGTACAAATGTTCACTTTCTTTCACATTAAAAATAGTATTTAACATTGATCTTAGTGGGAACAATAGAAACTAATCTACACGAGGCCGACCTCTATTTGTGAAAGTCTCATATGTTAATGAATAAAAGAATTTACCAAACTTAAATTTTATCTCTTCTTTTGAGAAAACAGTGTTGAATTTATTCATTTATTTATTGATTTATTGAGTGGTTCTGGGAATGAAAACTAGGGCCACAAGCATGCTAGGTAAGTTCTCTACCCCTGAGCTTCATCCCCTGAATTAATTTCTCAATGCTGTGCACCTATTTTGTCTGGGCATGGCCCCATGGAACCACTGCCTCCAACCACAGCTTGCCTGCTCACAGTTACCACCCAGTTAGTTATTCTCTATCACTGATTAGGTTCTACATCTTCTAGCTTTATCTCACTCATGAGCTTTTGGGGGATACCTACTATCTAACCATAACAAATGGTAGTATAACTGAAATCATTTTAAACTGTGGCTAGACTTTAGTTTCTGAATTTCCTTTCATCCCAACAGGGAGGCATGCATTCTAGAGACAGACTTACCACATTTCAACATTACACATCCTTTAAGTGACCGTCTTGTTTAGTTCTGACATCCTGTCCATGATTGGCTTTGGGACTGTTCCCTGTTCTTAGGCCGCTTTTCTTTTGATTTCATGCTGTTCAACTCTACCACATTCTGCCCCTCCTTATTGTCACTGGGGACTTCATTTGAGGCCACCTCACTTGTGAAATGCTCTCACCCTCTTCCTGCAAATGTCCCTGCAGGTGAATCTTCCAAGTCTCTCAGCTCCTAGAGCACTCGATTCCAGTGACATGCTATGGTCAGGGTCTGGAACTTTTCATCATAGAAAATTACTAATTTCTGCATCCTTCTTTGGATTTCCTAATGGCACGTGGATCACTATAACTATTCTCCATGTGCTCATCAGATAAATGTTTTTGAAACATAATTTGAATGTCATTGGCATCTTACTCAAAACCATCTATTATTTCTAATTGCCTGGAGAACATAATGCAGTCTCCTTCCCAGGGCCCTGAGTCTCCTTCTCAGGCTGTGCATTTCTCTAGTCTTCAGTTACTTCTTTCAATCCTCAACTCCTATCCCCACAAACACCCACTCATAGAATTTTTCTTTGCTATTCTTCAATGCCATCAGCCATGCCCATCTCTAGACTGAAAGTCTCTAGATTTGTTTCATTCATTCTTTCGGCTTCTCTTCCAATATCATGCCCTCAGAGCAGTCTCTTCATGAGGATTCCAGTACTTCTGTTGTTCCTTAATCTGATTTATTACCTTTTAAAATCATCTGTTACTACATTACATTTTATATTTATTTGTACCTATTGATTTGTTGAATGATGCTCCAACTCATAAGTAAGCCTCCACGTTAGCAAGGGCTTTATTTCTCTGTCACAATGGCCTACCTTTAGCACTGAGCCTTGCTTGAATGGGAAAAAAGTAAACTGCAAAAAGGAAAGGAAAGGAAAGGAAAGTAGGGAGGAAAAATGAGGGGCAGGAAGCAAGCAAAGGAAATAATCTTGTTTCCTGAAAACACAGGTTTGATAGCTAGAGAACAGAAAGTTCCTGACTATTGATTAGTATTTGAATCTTTAAAGGACCCTCATGAAGCTCATGTGTTAGGCAATGCAGGACGTTCAGAGGTGAAGTGTTAGATTATCAGAGCTGTAACTTCATTAGTGGAATTATCTATTTGATGAATTAACAATTTCAATAGATTATTGGGTAGTAACTATAGGAAGATGAGGCATGGCTGAAGGTAGTAGGTTACAGGGGCAATGCTCTGTGGGGTTATATATTGTCCCTGGCTCCTCACATCATTCCCTCTCTCATTCTGAGAGCACCTTTTTTGAGCACCTTTTCTACCATGCCCTGCCACCATGAGGTTCTGCCTCACTTGGGCCCACAGCAGTGGAGTCAACTGACCCTGGACTGAACCTCTGAAATCAGACCCTGAAATAAGCCTTCTTTCCCAAAGTTCTTCCTGTCAGGTATTTTGATGAAAAAGATGATCAATACAGTATCAATCTTAGATTTCTCCACCTGAGAGTAACGAGAAAGATGTCTAGAAGTGGAATGAGGTTCTGGTTTAGGAGAGACTGTAAAAGGCCTTTGTCTCTCATAGTGAGTATACAAACAGCTGATGGCAGATTGTTGGAAGGACTGCAGAGGTTCAGGGAAGGAGTGCAATGCAGAGTTCACAGCCCATTCTTGAGTTAAGCCACATCTACCCACCTCCATTGCCACCAATCTAGTGGAAGCTACTGTATCTTGCCACAGGCCAGCTGGTCTCCCTTGAGCTCCTTGCTAATTTGTTCTATTTCGCATAACCAAGAAGACATCTTCTTTCCCATGATTTTACCCTAAACTTCTTCTTATCCAAATAAACCACTGTTTTGGTTTTCTGACATGCTACTTCTCATCATCACAGGAATTCACAGTTGCTATTCCATCCACATAAATGTTGTGCCTCTCCCCACCCCTTGCTATGCAAACACACCAGCCAAACAGAACCAGAAAGCCAAAGTATCCTAACCCATAGAGGCAGGTTTTCCCTAACATAAAGGTGTAGAGAAGACTCTGTCCTTGATTTTCTTTTGGCTGATAGGGTAGACCATATCTCATGACCCATGGAAAACAAAAGCAAGGTAGAGCAAAGCTCAGTAGGAGAAAAGGGACTTCTTAAGTTTGTAACCTCATAGATGTCAAAATAATTTAACATAAATTCTGGTAACAAATGTTGAAAGACATCATGACACTTATCCAGTAAAACATTTAGGTTTACAAAAAGGTTATTAATGAAGCAGGAGTAAAGCATTGAAGATCTTTGATAGGATAATATCAGTTGTTTGAAAGAGTCAAACATGGAGAATCTCCTTGTAAGTGGAGATAAGTGACTTCTGAGATGGATAAGAAGTTCAGTGCATTGTGGGGTCTATTTCCCTATACCCCTCACAGTTTGTTCAGATTTCAACTCAGAGATCAATTGCCCCTTTCACCAGGAAGATTTCCCTGCGCACTCCTTCATGCTCCTGATCCATTTTCATAGTACTGAGCACATTTTTCACTATCATTCAGTTTCTAATTATTCAGTCTCCTCGGTGGCCTGCATTGCAGCCTGTTGTGGGGTAAATGGCTTATTTCTGTCCCCAACCGCTCCTAGACAAATAGCTGCACGACCACACTGGGTGTTTCTGAGCTCCCTCCTTATCTATAGGAAGTCTCTGGCTAGCTGTGCTGGAAACTCTGGAAGTGGGACAGCAAGAGCAGTTCCAGGCTTCCTTCTATAGCCGCCAGCCACCATGCTCTGTGCCTGGCCGGACTCCAGGTGTTAGAACAGAAGGGGTGAAGCTCTGAAAAAACATGCAAGCATTCTAGAGATTTCTTACAATATTTAGGTTTTGATCTATTTCTCCAGCTCTGGATTCATGACTAACTTCCTGCCCTAATAAAATTAAATGTACTTTTGAAAAACAGTGAGCTACAAGATACAGATGATCCTTCAAAGCCATTTAAATATGAAAAAGTAATGATTAAAATACAGAAAAAAATGAAGTGATAATTCATGCCTTTTATGACTTTTCAATCCAGAGGATTGTGAGTTCCTTTTGGCTAGGCATGTTTGTCCCTTGAGGTTTCCCAGTGTCTGGTACCATGCATTACTGAGCTCTCAGTGAATATTTATTGAATGAATTAAGAAAATGAAATTTAATGCATTTATTCAGATAGAAATATGACTGTTTGAATATGTCATCTTTTTTTAGTATTTCACACTAGGAGGACTTGCGGTAGTAGGTAACTTAAAAGATCACACTTTTCTCCTTGGCATTGAAATAGGAAGGTGAATTCCTTGTGCAGAATTGAACCAACATAGGTGAAATCAGGAAATTTATTTTTGTGCATCCACTTCTCAATCAGAATTCAAAACGTTATAGTGTGTGATCTGAATTCATCTCACAGATGTATTTCATTTAGTCTTCACAGGGTTTTCAAAAAATTTTAAGCCTTTTTTTAGAAAAACAGATAATACCTTTTTAAAAAAGAATAGTCTAGATATTTGGCTTTCTTGGATTAAGTGTCATTAGGATTAATGCACCCACATTATCATTGTTATGATTTGTATTATTAATGTTCATATTATGCAATTTAGGAATTTTAAGAGGTGAAATTATTAGATTATGAAGGCTCTTACTTCTTTGATGGATTAAACCATTTGAATGGACTTCTGGGTGGTAACTGTAGGCAAGTGGGATATGGGTGAATGGGCTGGATCACTAGGGGCACGGCCTGAGTTGTATGTGCCCTTCCTCTCTCTGCTTTCTGGTTGCCATGAGCTGAGCACTTTTATCACACCTTGTTTCCCTGACCTTCGTCCTCACCTCAGGCCAGAGCAATGAGTTGGCTGACCAAGGGCTAAACTCTGAAGCTGTGAACACAAAATTAACTTCTCCTTCTTTAAGTTTTTCTTTTCAGGTGTTTTGGTCACAGTAATGAAAAGCTGACTGACATAATCATCAATGCAACAATTACCTAACAAATCTGTTAGACCCACGGCTCACTCAGTACCCCTAACTTAAATAATGAAGCATTTTTCTCCCACTTTCCCCCTTTTTTTCTATATAAACATTAGTCAAAATTTCAGCAGCATAGGAAGTAATCTGTCTGTGCTAGTCAATAATACAGCCACTAACCACAAGTGGCCATTGAACATTGGAAATGCCAATAGTGCAACAAAGAAACTGAAGTTTTAATTTAATTAGATTCTAATTAATTTAATTTTTAACTCATGTGGCTAGTCTAGATATTTGGCTTTCTTGGATTAAGTGTCATTAGGATTAATGCACCCACATTATCATTGTTATGATTTGTATTGTTAATGTTCATATTATGCAATTTAGGAATTAAATTGCATAATATGAACATTATTCATATTATGTGGCTACCATCTTGGTCAGAATAGCTTCATAGCTTCAATCATGTATACTTCACTTCTCACATTGTACTTCATTGCTCTCTGGATTGGAAACAAATTTCTCTATTTTAAATAATTGGCACTATTTTATTTTTTAATTGATTGAGTTATATGTGTTTATCACATATAACATGACTTGGAAGTATGTATACCTTGTAGATGAACTAATGCAGGTATTTAACATAGACATTACCCAGTCATCATTTTTGTGGGACAATCATTTTGTCTGTGCTCCTACATCCATTGCGGTCACAGAGGTTAAGAATAGGAATAACCTAAGTGTCCATCAGTGGATGAAGAGATAAAATATGATATGTATGCATGATAGAATATTATGCAGCCATACAAAACCAACATGGATGGAAGTGAAATAAGTGTAATAAATCAGGCACACACACACACACACACAAAAAAAAAAAAACAAACACTGCATGATCATACCTGTAATCTTAAAGAGTTGTTCTCATAGACAGAGACAATAGCATGGTTACCAGAGTGGTAAGCAGAGGGTGATTTGGGAGCTCTTGTTAGCTAGAAATATTTTAAAAGGTTATCCTTTCAGGGGTAATTTGCCAATTTCACAGGATAATATGACACTTAAAAATACTCATTCCTTGTCTTTCTTTCTCTTATAACCCCTATAATTGTAGGGTAGCACTTGAGAACTCAGAGTTTGCATTTTAAACAAGCAATTCTAAGTAATTTTTATGATCAGGTACATTTAATACATTCTGCAAAAGGAATAATCTTCAGAGAGTAAGAATAATAAAACAGCTGGCTTTATATGACCTCTGGGCATTTATGAGCTTTTGCTCCTGTCCTGCCTTCTACCCTTCTTTCCCTTAACCTCTACCACCTCATATAGCCACCACCAAATCCATTGTTCCCATATGCCTCTCAAGGGATGCATTGTCCTCTGCATGTGTCATTTTAAAATAAGTCATTTCAAGGGATGAGCCAGTTATGTTCTCCTACCATGATCGATAACATGGATGACCCTGAACTACTTTGTATCACTGAGTCATAGTGAAACTCGGACCCTGCTGAGCAGTAATATTTTCTGACCATTTGGATTTGGAGCTCAAAAAGGACAATTAATTTCTTCCTGGTGGCAGAACCAGGCGATAACAAATTTGTGCTAAAAGGTATACGTGTCCCCATGAAGGAGGCCGGTGAAGCTGATTCTCAGAAAAAGAAGAGAGTGAAGCAGTGCTCAGAAGGAGAGGAGACGTCTCCTGGCCTTGGAGCGGGCAGGAGAGGGAGCTAGCTTCCAGCTTTCCACTGAAGTGGTCTCCCGGGAATGTAGTACAGGCTGGATCTAAGGTGGAGACGCTGGTGGGAGGTTACTGGCCAACATTTCCAGACAGCCTGTCACATCTGCTCTCCAGCTAATCTCTCAGGTTTTGGCAACAAACTTCTCTGCTAGCTGCCAGTTAATCAATGTGCCCCAAAACATGCAATGCAAGTTTCATTATTCCTAGATTGTCTTTTTTTTTGTTCCCTCTTCTGTTTTACATATCTTATTTACCTTTATTGTTGACATTATCTACCAATGCACTTCCTCACACAGGAATAAACAATTTACATGCACAATAATTAAAACAGTTGAAAAACAGCTCCTCACTTGTCCAGGAATTCGGCAACTCCAGTTCCTCACCCCAATTAATCTCTGTCCTGCCAGGCTGGGGATGTTTCTTGTTGACAAAACCCTCAGACATATGCCCCAGAGGTATGTAGGGAAGGAGGCAAGAAAGAGAATCCTCTTAGAAGAGGAACTCACAGTTCCCTAAGTATTCAAGGGACATTTAAAGGTACAGACTACCAGGCCACACACTGAGATTCTTAACCATAGGGTTGGGGTAGATTTGGGAAACAGACCTTTTTAACAATAGCATAGACTTTCTGATTCTGGGAGTTTAAGTGATTTATTTTGAAGAACAATTTTTTAGAAAGAAAAAAAAATCAGACAATAATGAAGGTGGTTTGGGGAGTGTAGGGATGGGAGGGGAGAGAGGATTTGCTGCTGTCCATACCAGAAAGACATTTATGATGTCCCCGATGCCACCTCACTCTTGCTACTCTTTGATGGTATTTGGCTTATGGCCAGCTGTGCCTGAGCTTTTTCAAGAGGCAAGACAGCCGCCGGTCCTAGGGCAAGTAAAGAGAAATGAAGTCAGTATGCAGTCTGTAGTAGATTACAGAAGGCCATCTGTGAACAAATTAGTAAGAGCTGGTGTCTTAGGCTGTTCCTGCTCTTAAAGCAACATACCATAGATGGGGTCATATAAACAAAGTATACATTTAGTTCCTACATCTCTAGAGGCAGGTAAGTCCATGTTCAAGGTGCCAACAGATTGTGCTGGGTGAAAGCCTACTTTCTGTTTCCAAGAGAGAGCCTCCCAGTGAGTCCTTACCTTACATAAGCATAAAAGGGATGAATGCTATGTTTCTTCCCGAGGAAAGAGATCATCGCAGGTACTGAATGTGTCCCCCTGCCCAAATTTATGTGCTGGAAACTTAATCTCTAATACATCAGTGTTAGGAATTGGGGCCTAGTAGGAGTTGAGGTCTTGGGGACTCTGTTCTCATGGAGAAATTAATGCTGATATAAAAGCATTTTTGGAAGTGGGTCCTCCACTCTCCTCTCTTCTGCCATGAGAACACATATTCCTCACCCCCCCTGGAGGATGCTCTACTCAGGTGCTGTCTCCAAGGTAGAAAGACTGGTCCTAACCTGTTGGTGCCTTGTTCTTCAACCTCCCAGCCTCCAGAACTGTGAGGATACAAACCTCTGCTTTTCCCCAGGGACCTAGTGTGAGGTGTTCTATTACAGAAGCACAAAACAGATTGAGGCAGAGGACTACAAGGCACCCCGGATGGAAGTCGCTTCCACTTCTTCACTGGAGCCCTGATTCTACTCACAAGGGCAACCCCAATCTCATCTGAGAAACCTCACCTCTTAACAACATCACGTTGGATTGTGGTTCCAACGTGTGAAGTTTGGAGGGACATGTATGTTCACACACTGAATCTGGCTCTGGAATGAGTTGCAAGGAGGTGACTGAAACGGTCAGAGATAGTTCATGACTTTATTTTAACTACCAAAAATTAGCACCTAGTTACTTTTTAGAGTCAACGGGTCAGGGGAGAGAGGTGGAGTGTCCATAGTGTTGACAGGTTGGACTGGATAACTTTAGCAGTGGGGGCGGGGTGCTGCCTTGTGCATCATGGGACATTTAATGACATCCCTGCCCTGTATCTGTTAAATGACCAGCAGCAGCACCACCATAACTGACTGGCTGTGATAATCCAGATTTCTCCAGACATTGCCAAATGTCCTCTGAGGGGCAAAACTGCCCCATGCTGAGAACCAACGGTATCAGTAGAGGAGAACAGAGAGGATGGGGGAGAAGAGTCTTGGAAAAACCATCTTGTGATCCCTTTTCAAGTTTTACTTTGTTTAAAATTTTCTTTTAGAGCCAAACCAAAATTGTATGTAAGCAGATACAGTGGTGATAAAGCTTCTCATTTATAAATACAAAGCTTTAGTAGACTTATGAGGAAACTCTGTTCCTCAGAATTCGACTTTAGTAAGTTTAAGTATTTTAAATCCAAATACTGTCACACTCACTCTCATACAGTGGGATAAACAAACTTAAGGAACACATTCAGGCACATCTTCATTAGTGACCCTGCAGGCAAAATCCCTGTCAGTTTGAGATGTTTTGTATTCAAAACAATTGCTAAAGAGTATTTCCAGATTCTATGGCCTTCCTCAAATCTGTTTTGTCTTTATTGTTGGTGTGGCATATTACTGCTGGCCAATTTTGCGATAAAATTTGCAACTTGCATCTGGTGTCTGTTTCTAAATGGTGACTCTGACTATATCCCCAAACTTGGGGCAAATACTAGTTGTGGTATTGTTAGTGGATCAACCTAGCATACATATGGTCCTGGTAAGTGGTTCAGAAAATCTGCATTTGAGCTCTCACAGACAAAGCCTTAGCAAGATGGCCTATCCTAAAGAATAGCAAAACCATTCCCAGATTCAGATGAGTGTATGTTGGGTAAGCTGATAAATTAGAGATCTGAGCATGATCAGTTGCTAAACGCACAGCAATTAGTTCTGGGATAGCTTGGTTCCGATTATCAAGAGTCCACAAGAGATATAGATCACAGACAAATAAGACTTCAGCCCAAGGACTTTATATAGTGTCAAGTTGGTTTTACTGCTTGCATTTTATTGTTCTGAAAGACTATGTAGTGTTTAACTTATGTTCTAAGGTTTAGAACTTGAATTTACCTATCTCAAGACATAAAATTCTTGCAGAAATTCTCTTTAAAATGTTGGCTGGCTTCCCAGACTTAGGTGTCACTTGAATTAAGTCACCCCGAAACATAGCTCCAACTATGGGTTGTGTGAAGCAAACTTCTCAGCAGTTAGAAGAAAAAGGGGCATTGCTTCTGCTCAGCTTCGCAACCCACTTTAGACCTATATGACATTTTCTCTTCTGCCATGAAATGGGGGTGATAATTCATGTTCAACTTTCAACATACATACAACACAAAGTGCTAAGCTCTGGAATAGTCGTTGAGAATAGGAAATAAATAAAGAAATAAAAAAAGTAAAGAGAAAGAACCAACAAACAAATGAAAAAAACTAAGGAGGGACTGAGGGTGGGAGAGAGGGTGGAAGAAGGGGAGGGAGGAAAGGAGGGGGAGAGGAGGGAACTAAAGGGAGGAAAGAACAAGGAAGGGAGCCAGCGAAGGAGAGAGGGAAAGAGGGAACAAAGTAAGACTTCTGCACTGGGGGATTGATTCTAAAATTTATTTTATTCTGAAAAGCATCGTTGCAAGTCGAGTGGTTGGGGATAGATTGAAAGATGTGCAAATAAAGAAAACTGATTTTTATAAGTGCTTTGAAATCACTGTGAAAAATCTCATGTAGATTTAAGATCATTTTATGTAGAGAGAAATCCCCAGAGCAACAGACTGTACTGTTCTTCACTTCTATTAAAATAAGATACTGCTTCAGGATTCTGAATTTAGCAGCTGTTGGTATATGTGTCTCTTGCCACACTCATAAAGGTTTTTAATGTACAATAACATAGCATATAGCTCATCCCTTCTATGGCTGGATGCATTATTTATAATTAACTAACTTTGTACCATCTTCATGTGTAGAAGGAACAATAATTGGAGCTATCCATTTTTAGTTCACAGGAAACAAGCCTCTCTTCATTTTTAATAGTGCCATTTACCTACCAACCTTTCTGCCAATGATTTGGATTGTTCATCCATGGCTTCTGTTTTATTTCAATGCATTCACATTTCACAAGTATGAGAAGATGCCTGTTCAAGATTAATAACCTGAAAGCTCATCTGAGAATGCTGAGGATTAGCACATCCCCAGAGCTTCAGCCCAGATACATGGGGCAGAATTGAAAGTCCACAATGTCTGTACCTGGTTTCATTCATCTATAAATTCAGAATGATCATGTTGATGTTAATAAATCTAAAGATATAATGATTGGATGAAACTTAAAATATCTGTCTGGCAGATGTTTGTGCACCAATTCTGCCTGAGTCATTTATTCCTTGCATCATGGGGCACTTTGGACCCACAGAATAAAATAGCCCTATCTGTACGTTTTGTTCAGAAACACAGTCCACTTATTTACTAAGTGTGTTTACTAAAACTAATTCTAGGCTCAACTCTGCAGAAAATGTAGGCATTTCTGCAGACAGGCTCTTCTTTGCCCTAATTGTATTCTTCCATAAGGAGGATGGAGCCCAGGGGTTTCCTCCATCAGAGGTCACATGGAGGGAGTATGCAGATATTCACAGGAGGTTCTGTCTCTGATTGTCAAAGACCTTTGTTTAGTAATAAATCTCAACAGGAGACAAAGCTTTATGTGAGCCCACTTGTTAAAAGTTCAACTCATTTTAAACAAAAGTATAGCACCTACAATGAGGATGGCATTCTAATCATGACTTGAAGGATCTTCACGTAAGAGTACAGGAGTGAGCCAGGGAAAATAGTAAGCATTAAAAAAAAAAGTTTAAGGGATGAATATAAGTAGAAACAATACAGTGCTAGTCATACAATTTGGCTTCAGAAATTAAGGTGTTATGTATACAGGAAATTAAGCATCTGAGTTGAGATCAGGATAATAAAAGAAATCTGATATTCAGAGAAATTGCGACTGGTAAGTGGTGCTGATTGAGTATTGGGTATTGAAAAACAAGAAATACAATAAATACAGTTCCTGAAGGGTTGAAGCAAAAGCACTGGCCATTTGGACCGGGGTAGGTGTCCCACTATGACAGAAATGTATTCTTATCACGACTGAGCTGTTAATTGTGATAGTGCGGTGAGACTTGGATTGGGTCTTGTCATACTGTAATCTGGTATCTGTGAGCAGTTCCCAATGTCCAGTATAAGAGGAAATCCCAAGCTCTGGAGTTGCACAAGCATGTGAGAGTAACCAAGACGGGCTGCCTCCACCAGTTTGTAGATTTCTAAGGAAGGATATTTCTGTTCATTTTATGAGTTTCCTTCTACTTGTTTATCCCATATTGCTCCTATTTATACTGCCTTTAAAATTATTTTCAATTGGTAAAGCTGATTCGTGGTTATTATTATTTTGCCCTGGTCTTTTGCATCTGTGTTACTGAAGTTGTTTTCATATACTAATATACATATTTTGGCTTTGCTTTGCAATGACTGCAACCTCAGCCAGGTTGCCTCCGGGTTCCAAGACGGTGGTCCTTCCCTCTCCAGCGCTGGCTCTTTCCTGAGGGTGAATCTTGTTATCACAAACGTCACCGGGATCATCACCTCATCTCCCATCATTTATCATCAACCCCATCCACCCGTGGCTCTGTTACACTTGTCCCCTTCGAGTAACCAAATGATCTCAACGCCAGCCCGGCGGGATCGTGGCACTCGCGCTCCCTCACTGCCGGCTCCTCCCGCCGGGCTCCTCAGAGCGCACAGAGGCCGCTGCAGCCCAGAACCTCCGCGCCGCTTCCCCGCCGCGCTTGGCCCCGCCCCCGCCCCCAACCACGCCCCTCCGTCCCGCGTCGCCGCCGCTCCCCGCCCCAGGCCCCGCCCCGCCCGCCCCGCCCCGCCCCGCCCCCGCCCGCTGGCCCCCTTCGCCGTCTCTCACCCTCCCTGGGCCGTGCGGCCGGAGCTGGCGCGGAGGAGCGGCGGTCGCAGTGTCGTCGCGGCCTGGCGGCGCGGCTCCTGCACGACACGCTGCCCCGAGTGCGCCAGCCGCCCACGGTTGCCTGCGGCGGTCCGAGGCAGCCCCGGAGCGTCCGGCGTTCCCCGAGGGCGGGCGTGCCCGAGCGCCGCGGAGGACCCCTGGCGCCGGCTCAGCCCGTCGGAGCGCGGGGTCCCGGCGGGGCCGGCTTCCGGCGCCGCGAAGTCCCCAACTCCCCGCTGCCGCGGCTGTTGGCGCCCAGCGCCGCTCCAGACCCGTCGCAGCCCCCGGAGGTAAGCGCACTGGGCCATCGGGGGTCGCCCGCCCCGGACCGCCGGTCCCGGTCGGCGAGCCGCGAGCGCGGGCAGGGGTGACAGGTTGGTGGGACACGAATTAGAAAATGCAACAGGCGGGGCGGGGCGGGAAACTCTTAGCGACAGCATCTCCTGCGGAGAGCTGACTTGCCCGAGACTGAAACTTGGTTCGCTCTTGCCGACCGCGGACGGCGAAGGCGGGCGGCGGGCAGCGCTGGCTCCGCGCGGCCTCTGCTGGCCCGTGCGGGGACGCTGGCGCAGGCCACAGGTGAGGCCGCCATGCCGCCCTGGATGGCCTTCCTCCTGGAGGAGTGACCCTCTTACTTGTCCTCTTCCTCCTGCTCCCCCTTGGGAAGACTCCTGATGCTGCGAAGGCCAGACCTTCAGCCAGAATAGCAACAACAACAACAAAAAGGCTCTTTCAAGGTTTACTTTTATGTCCCTGGGTTATTTGTAACCAAAATAACAAGAAATGATAGCAGGATTCCTCTTTAACTGCATTTTAATGAAAGCATTAAAAAAAAAAAAGGACTAAAGCAATGTATATATCACAGCTGCTTGCCATCTACTCACATTTGTTGGAATCCTTGTATGTGCATATAAGTCTAAGAAAACAAATCACTTGATTGTATCTATCAATCACTTAGATTGTATATAATATTAGATTTTATTATAATTCTCAAATTTCTATCAAGTGACTGTAGAGTATTTAAATCATTAGTTTGCCTTCACTTTCAGCTACCTGTAGCCTCAGACAATTGCTTTGTTTTGTTTTCCCCCCAGAAAGGAGAGTCATGAAAAAGGAAGAGAAAAGCGACGGCATGGTCACTGTTGATGAAAGGGGAGTTTTCTTTTCCTGTTGATGGTTACTCCATGATTGGAAAAGATGTGCCTAGGTGGCTGAAGAGATTAGATTTTTATAGTTGTATTGATAAATCTGATAGAAGAAGACATCAAAATGCTTTCCTGTGTCATATAGACTGATGAGTCAGTAAGCCTGGAAAAGACATTTGAAATGAAGGCAGGAGTTTGAATATTTTTAAACCACATGGGACTTTGAACACTTTTTGAAGATATTTTTATCCCCAAAATGGAAGAAGAAATAATTCACAAACCAAGAAGCATAAAATATTGAAAGGAATAATCAGTGATTCCACTCATTCCAAGAATGTTAGTACTTTGCCATGGTCTTCTGTCAAACACACAGAAACAAGTCATACATGTGTGGTGAGTGTATCACCAGTGATGGCTTGCTGTGCTACAAATGACTCTTAATTTTAATTTTGGAGTGCTTTTTCTTTCTTGTACCATGTATGATTTGACTCTTCTGTTCAAATAGACTAATATAAAGGAAGTAAATGCTGCATTTATAGTAATTTTGACTATTACCACTGTTCCTCTGTTACAGAAAAATTAGAGGCATTAATATTCCTTGAAATTTACTGGAACAGAACTGTGCCAGGGATACACATGCGCTATGTAAAATTTTCTCTTTTTGGCAAATGTACTTGCTTTGAATGAGCTGAATGTCAGCATAGAAGATTTTAAATTCAGTTTAATCAAGATCTTTAATATATGCTTTATATTAGCCAGATGGAAAACACATTAAACACCCTATTTGTTATGTATGCCTAAGGAAAGTATCTTCCCCGTGGATCATGGTGTTAATGTTTACAGGATATTTCCTAATTTTAATATTAGTGATGTTTGGTTTCTCTACTTTTGAAGAGTCTGTGAGTAATTACTCTGAATGGGCAGTTTTCACAGATGATATAGATCAGTTTAAGACACAGAAAGTGCAAGATTTCAGACCCAACCAAAAGCTGAGGAGAAGTATGCTTCATCCACGTTTATATTTTGATGCTGGAGAAATCCAAGCAATGAGACAAAAGTCTCGCACAAGCCATTTGCATCTTTTTAGAGCTATCAGAAGTGCAGTGACAGTTATGCTGTCCAACCCAACATACTACCTACCTCCACCTAAGCATGCCGATTTTGCTGCCAAGTGGAATGAAATTTATGGTAACAATCTGCCTCCTTTAGCATTGTACTGTTTGTTATGTCCAGAAGACAAAGTTGCCTTTGAATTTGTCTTGGAATATATGGACCGGATGGTTAGCTACAAAGATTGGCTGGTTGAGAATGCACCAGGAGATGAAGTTCCAGTTGGCCATTCATTAACAGGTTTTGCCACTGCCTTTGACTTTTTATATAACTTATTAGATAATCATCGAAGACAAAGATATCTGGAAAAAATATGGGTTATTACTGAGGAAATGTATGAATCTCCAAGGTTCGCTCATGGGGCAAACAACTTCTCCATAACCATCAGGCTACCAATATGATAGCAGTACTCACAGGAGCCTTGGTTACTGGGGTAGATAAAGGATCTAAAGCAAATATATGGAAACAGGTTGTAGTAGATGTCATGGAAAAGACAATATTTCTATTGAATCACATTGTTGATGGCTCCTTGGATGAAGGTGTGGCCTATGGAAGCTACACAGCTAAATCAGTCATGCAGTATGTTTTTTTGGCACAGCGCCATTTTAATATCAACAACTTGGATAATAACTGGTTAAAAATGCACTTTTGGTTCTACTATGCCACCCTTTTGCCAGGCTTCCAAAGAACTGTGGGTATAGCAGATTCTAATTATAATTGGTTTTATGGTCCAGAGAGTCAGCTAGTTTTCTTGGATAAGTTTATCTTAAAGAATGGAGCTGGAAATTGGTTAGCTCAGCAAATTAGAAAGCATCGACCTAAAGATGGACCCATGGTTCCATCCACTGCCCAAAGGTGGAGTACTCTCCACACAGAATATATCTGGTATGATCCACAACTAACCCCACAGCCCCCTGCTGACTATGGTACTGCAAAGATGCACACATTTCCTAACTGGGGTGTTGTCACTTATGGGGCTGGGCTGCCAAACACACAAACCAATACCTTTGTGTCCTTCAAATCTGGGAAGCTGGGGGGACGAGCTGTGTATGACATAGTTCACTTTCAGCCATACTCCTGGATTGATGGGTGGAGAAGCTTTAACCCTGGACATGAATATCCGGATCAGAACTCATTTACATTTGCCCCTGATGGGCAAGTTTTTGTTTCTGAAACTCTCTATGGACCAAAGTTGAGCCACCTTAACAATGTATTGGTGTTTGCTCCGTAACCCTCAAGCCAATGTAATAAGCCCTGGGAAGGCCAACTGGGAGAATGTGCACAGTGGCTCAAGTGGACTAGTGAGGAAGTTGGTGATTCAGCAGGGGAAATCATCACTGCTTCTCAACATGGGGAAATGATATTTGTGAGTGGGGAAGCAGTATCTGCTTATTCTTCCGCAATGAGACTGAAAAGTGTGTATCGTGCTTTACTCCTCTTAAATTCTCAAACTCTGCTAGTCGTTGACCACATTGAGAGGCAAGAAGCTTCTCCGATAAATTCTGTCAGTGCCTTCTTTCATAACCTGGATATTGATTTTAAATACATCCCATATAGGTTTATGAATAGGTATAATGGTGCCATGATGGATGTATGGGATGCACACTACAAAATGTTCTGGTTTGATCACCGTGGCAATAGCCCCATGGCTAGTATACAGGAAGCAGAAAAATCAGCTGAATTTAAGAAACGGTGAACTCAGTTTGTTAATGTGACCTTTCAGATAGAATCCACAA
Source organism: Ictidomys tridecemlineatus (assembly GCF_052094955.1). NCBI lineage: Eukaryota > Metazoa > Chordata > Mammalia > Rodentia > Sciuridae > Ictidomys > Ictidomys tridecemlineatus. The sequence continues at coordinate 78,124,936 of NC_135485.1, read as the reverse complement.
TCACAAGAATTGCATATGTCTTTTATGGGCCACATGTCAATGTTTCCAGCTGCAGATTCATTGATAATTCCAATTCTGGACTTCAGATTTCTCTCAATGTCAATAACACTGAACACGTTGTTTCCATTGTAACTGACTACCACAACCTGAAAACAAGATTCAGTTACCTGGGATTTGGTGGCTTTGCCAATGTGGCTGACCAAGGCCAAATAACCCGATTTGGTTTGGGTACTCAAGCAATAGTACTGCCTGTAAGACAAGATAGAGCTATTTTCCCCTTTGGATTTAAGTTTAACATAGCAATTGGATTAATTTTGTGCATTAGTTTGGTGATCTTAACATTTCAATGGCGGTTTTACCTTTCTTTTAGAAAACTAATGCGTTGGATACTAATACTTGTTATTGCCTTGTGGGTTATTGAGCTTCTAGATGTGTGGAGCACTTGCACTCAGCCCATCTGTGCAAAATGGACAAGAACAGGAACTGAGACAAGCAAGAAATCTGTGTCTTCCAAGGGGCACTACGTGGATCTTCCTGATGTTGTCATTACCTCACTTCCTGGTTCCGGAGCCGGGATACTTAAACAACTTTTTTTCAACAGTAGTGACTTTCTCTACATCAGAGTTCCTACAGCCTACATTGATATCCCTGAAATGGAATTTGAAATTGATTCATTTGTAGATGCTTGTGAATGGAAAGTATCAGATATCCACAGTGGGCATTTCCGTTTACTTCGAGGCTGGTTGCAGTCTTTAGTCCAGGACACAAAACTACATTTACAAAACATCCATCTGCATGAGACCAGTAGGGGTAAACTGGCCCAATATTTTACAACAAATAAGGACAAGAAAAGAAAACTGAAAAGGAGAGAGTCTTTGCTGGAACAAAGAAGTAGAATGAAAGGCGCTTTTGACAGAGATGCTGAATATATTAGGGCTTTGAGGAGACACCTGGTCTATTACCCAAGTGAACGTCCTGTGCTTAGTTTAAGTAGCGGTAGCTGGACATTGAAGCTTCATTTTTTTCAGGAAGTATTAGGAGCTTCGATGAGGGCATTGTATATTGTAAGAGACCCTCGGGCATGGATTTATTCAATGCTGTACAGTAGTAAGCCAAGTCTTTACACTTTGAAGAATGTACCAGAGCACTTAGCAAAATTGTTTAAAATAGAGGAAGGTAAAGGCAAATGTAACTTAAATTCAGGCTATGCTTTTGAGTATGAACCATTGAAGAAAGAATTAGAAAATTCTGAATCAAACGCTGCCTCCTTATTGTCTCATTTATGGCTAGCAAATACAGCAGCAGCTTTGACAATAAATACAGATTTGCTGCCTACCAGCTACCAGCTGGTCAAGTTTGAAGATATTGTTCATTTTCCTCAAAAAAACTACTGAAAGGATTTTTGCTTTTCTTGGGATTCCTTTGTCTCCTGCTAGTTTAAACCAAATATTGTTTGCCACTTCCACAAACCTTTTTTACCTTCCATATGAAGGAGAAATATCACCAACTAATACTAATGTTTGGAAACAAAACTTGCCTAGAGATGAAATTAAACTAATTGAAAACATCTGCTGGACACTGATGGACGGACTAGGATATCCAAAGTTTACGGACTAAATGCTGCAGGTCAGCAGAAATTTGCACTAATGCTTCCCCACCCGCTTTGTGGATATGGACTAGAAGAGTTTGTTTATTCTTGTATTGTGTGTGTGTGTGTGTGTGTGTGTGTACTTTTATTTGCACAGAGAGATTATTTAAAAAATAGGCACCATATTTGGCCTAGCAGGATTTATTTTTATGTTACCACTTTCCTTGCTTTTGTTTCTGAATTTTTTTTCTGCTAAAATATTTCTGTTTCAGAAGTTAGATGAAATTATATCATGGGCTTCCGGGAAGATGGGAAGATTTTAAAGGATTTTGTTTAACTTGCCTTCTTCTGTAACTGTGCTAATCTATCTGGGGACCTCATACACTACTAAAGGCCTTGCAGATGCTGCTTTACCCAAGCATCTCTTCTTTTCAAGATGGACTACAAAAGTTCCTTATCTTTTTGAAAAGGTCTTTTAACACACTTATCTTGCACAAAGAAAAAGAAAAAAAAAAGTGAATTCCTTTTACTTTATATAACACTCAGTGATATCACTGGAGAAATGGCGTTAAGTTCCTATCAGAACTATAGGATTCCTTCTGGAAATGCAGATGGAAATACAGAATAAAGACTTTTTTTTTTAAGTCAGAAATAGAACCTGGAAAGTTTCCTTAAAATTTTTTACTTACAAATAACAAGAAATAAGTCTGAACAGTCTGGGTGCTGAGGGCTGGTTTTTTAGACATGCTTGTCCATTTAAAAGTCTCTTTTTGACTTCCTGAAGCTACAGCTGTTTGCCATTACACTATTCCCACCCTGTCCTTTTTGTCACTGTCCAGCAAAACAGTCAGTAGGTACTAATTGCTGACCTCCCTGTATTTGTAGAGTTTTCCTTTTTTTTTTTGATGATTAATTTTGCATTAAAGACTGACACAGAATCAAATTTATTTTTTTGTGGAATTACTACTGTATCAGTCAAAGAAAGCTGTGCCACTGCTGCCAGTGTTTTCTTAGACTGGAGACAGAGTTGGAAAACTGCCTGACTTTTCTTGCTTCCTTTTGAGTGAGTTTACAGACCGCCAGTGTCTGCAAAATTGAAGGCAAATGGGAGATGATGTCAGAGGCATCTGTTTCTTTTAGCATCTGCATCTTATTATAAATGTAGTCAACATCAAATGTGGTTCATTTTCCTTTGCTGGGTTCTGAAATCAAAATGCTATGCCATTATAAGCCAGTAGAGTAATTACAATGTATTGGATGAAAACTATCAGGCAGTGTGGAGACTTGATGAAAATCTTTGTACAGATTGCAGTCTTCTTCCTGATGCTTCAAACTACAAACTGGAGTTCCTTCAAGCTCTCTAACACTTAGAGTCTGTCATTCTGACCTAGATAAAAGTGGTTCTGTCTCAGTAGTTTGTTATTATGTCAAAATGTGCCTCCAAAGTGATAAAGCTGTGGATATGTTACATTCCAGCTAAATCTTAACTTGGCTATCATTTTCCTTCCATTTTGATATCAGACTGCTCCCCTCCTCCACATTTACTTCCCATGACTCCCATAATTTTCCCTTTATGATAACAAAATGAATAAAATTACATTAATTTAAGTTAAAAGGGCACTGAAGACTTAAATCTACACTATTATTATTAAGGAAGATTATTCTATCTTAGGGTCAATCAGCAAACATTTAAAATTGCTACATGGATGATTACTCTGTTTCCATTATTGCTCAGAGTCTCAGTGTTTGCTTTTAATTCCCAGGATGTGTGATCTCAAATCAGATCAAATAAAAAGGCTCCGGGTTGGAAGTTGTATTAGGTCTGACTAATGTAAGAATTATAAATGGGTGCAGGTATCAGAGAAGACAGCAGAAGCCACCCCTGCTGTTTTTGAACGTATGAAAAATGCCTGCACAAGCAGAAGAAAGTTAAATGGAACATGTGGAGGAATGGGGAAAGAAGAAATGTGGAAAATGAAAGAGTAATTCTGAGGATGAATATGGGAATATATGGTGGCAAAAGAAAGGAGGTTTACCCAAATGGTCTTCACAGTGGACCATTACCATTCATCCTAACAGCAATTTAGAGTTACCTGTCTCTATCCTCATTCATTCCCACTCCAGAGGAAAAATTTAGTTGCAGGCCCCACTACTTAGGTAACCAATGTAGAAAGTTGCCCCAGACTTTACTTGCAAATTCTCCTGCATAGGGAAGGAGATGACACACCCATTGGGTGTGTGTGCACACACATGCTCATGCTTCTGCCTTATAACCTGAATACCTAAGGTGAGTGATTCTCCTAGTACATCCTCAGGTTCTGCATCACAAGGTAATCCAGGAAAAATTTAAGTTGCCTGTACATGTACTTTTACTTATCTTGCAAATAAGATGAAACACTTGTTGGAAAACCTATATAAAATGTCCTATATGTAAAAGCCACCTCTTCGTTCATTTCCTAAATTTAGACCTAATTGGGGATAATCTACATAGCAATATTTTATTCAAAATAATCGCAATGAAATTTTGAGAAGATGTTTTACTGCCAAAAGTAAAGTAACAAATGTAATGATAATTTGGCTTTCAAAGTTGGAAAATGACAGAATTTTCTTAGGATGAAATATAAAGGCCACATCTAAAGTTGAATGTACCCCAGTGAAAAATCCAAACATGATAGGAAATAGAATCTTCTCAGGAGAAGGAAGCTAAATCTGAATGTGCTTCAATTTATATTTTAAAATACAGATTTTATCAAGAATATGACACAAGACCACATACATACTGTGCCTAGATTCCAAAATATTAGACATTTGATTATTTTTAAAAATAATTGATAAATGCCTGGCAAGAATAGGATCATTTTTATTTATGTCAAATTTCAAGGAATATAAGAGGAATTGCCACATTGCCTGCTGCAAATATATTCAAAGAAGCACTCCCCTCCTACATACTAGCATGTCTTAATAATTCCCCTTTATAAACTTGTTACCCCTCCTGTGTGCCACTTATTTTTTTATTTTATTCTTTTTAGTTATACGTGACAGTAGAATGTAATCTGACATGTCATACATACATGGAGTATAACTTCCCATTCTTGTGTTTGTACATGATGTCTGCCATTTATTTTTGATTGGCAACATTGATAAGCAGAGAACTTCATGCATTATTAAAGATCCTAAACAGTCTTCTTATATAAAGTATATCACATTTACTTTCTACAAGTGAGTAAAAAATTATAATTTTCAAATTTCAATGCTGCTTGACTTCATTAACTTTGATCATAATTAGAAAAGTTTTCACTGATTAGGACAAAATGTAAATAGAAGGCAGTATGTTGTACCATCACTTTCAGGATGTTTAAGATATATCAAGACATTGGATATTTTTTTTCTTACTTATATGTTAACCAAATTAATGTGTCTGACTAGCCATCATTTCACTATATTTTGGCAGAAAAATTATCCAAATGACTTTTGAGGCCCAAAAGGTACTGGATTTTGCACAGAGCATGTTAGATACTTTAAAAATGACAAATTCTAACATTTTAAAAAGTTGTAGATTCTTGAGCTGTAATGTATATGGATTTATATTATGTTTAACCCAAGTAACATGTTTAATCGAATCTGATTCCAAAGGTGATTTTCAGCTAAATCTTTCAAACCATGAGAATTTTTGTTTTTGTTTTCTTTCACACCTTATCTAGTTAGGTAGCAACAAAACAAAACAAACAACAACAAAATACAAACCTAAAAAGGAAACAGACTGAAGGTCATTAACTAGTTTGTCAGGTCTCTATGTATAAAAGTCTGATTTATTAATCTAAAAATAAAAATCTAAAAGCAATGTGAGTATAATTAAGATAATTTGCCATATCCCCCTTCTTTAAGTCTTTGGGTAGTAGTGTTAGGATTTACTATGGAGTAAAAAGATGCAGAAGTTGGAAAATGCAGAACAAGTTTAATATAGATACAATGTAACCAGTAAACATGAACTTCACCCCTACCCTACCTGATGGCAAGCCTTTACCTTTTTTCCCTAACAATCCTAAATCCTGGCTCTTCAATTTTAAATGTCAAGAATATGCCCGTACTAAGTGCCTGTGCTCTACGTCTGCCCCTCTGTTCCCGGCTACACACTATAAGCTCTTTATTCAGGCATGATATTGCCAAAAAGAAGAAACATCTCACAAGTTACCTGAAGCATATTAAACAATGCCTCAAGTAATAAGCGCAATGAAATCTTTTGAAAATACAAGATCTGCCATGAGTTAATCACTTAATATGTGCTACACATTGAATTATAAGGTTTGTATGTATCTTATTACATACAATCTGCACAGCTCTGTGTAGTACTTATTTTACATATACATTTGAAACTCATGACAAGTGGTTTATTCAGATTAAATCCACTGATAAGTACTTTGACAGAGATTTATGCAGTTTTTCCAATTCCAAAAATCTGAAGAAATCGTCCCTGTATTTATCATTCATGCATTAATTCTCTAATCCATGCATATCAGCTGTCAAGGTATTGATTACATGAGGCAAGAACACAAATGTTGGTTGACTATGAACCTGCCTGGTGAGAAATAGGCAATTGCTCCAAGACTTCAGAACTATCAGAAATTCATCAAGAGAAAGAAGAGGGGTAGTTATGACCACCCAACGAAAGTGGTATCTGTTCTGTAGTGGGTTTGGTTCATCTCCTTATTTCTGAAGCAAGGTAGTTATGAGTAAAGAATACTTTAATGATTTAGAGGAAGTTATGACTGGTATATTTGAATAGAGGCCCCCACTTTTTTTTCTGGCTTATGTTTTTACTATTTGTCAGAGCATATCCCACCAATGGGTAGCCCTTCCAAAGAGATTGAGAGTTGTCCATAAATACTAATAGAGCAAAACCACTGACATTCTTACTTGACTGTTCCAACCCACTACAAGAAAAAAAAATTATGTCTATAATCAAATATTAAGGGATGCCCTAAAGAGGAAGAGATACTTGAATGTGGTCTGACAGACTGTGTGTGTGTGTGTGTGTGTGTGTGTGTGTGTGTGTGTGTGTGTGTGTGTGTCTTTGCTAGTGATGGCAGTAAGAATAACTCAGTGCCTTTGACCCAGGCTTCAGCAATCTTTTATTTTCCTCTCCTTCCCACCAAAACCTCACCACCCCAAGTGCCTCCAGCTCCACAGTGCTAGACCACTCTCAATCCAGGGGATGCTTTCATGGCCTTAGGACAATGGAGCTGACACTTCTGCTAGGGACCATAAAGGAACTCTTTCTTCTTTTTACAAAGTTCCTAGTATAAAGGAACCTACAGCAAGTGGAAGTTAATGTTCCCATCAATTCCATGACTTCAGGGTCATCCAAATACATTCACATGGAGTCAGTTTTATGGTGAGCCCCCCCCCCCAACTTATTACTCTTTCCCCTGCATTATAAACAATTCCAGAGAGAAAGAGGAGAAGGGCAATGAGAGAATGAAGAAAGGAAAAATGGAGGAAAGAGGGGAAGAAAATATTGAAAGGAGAGAGGAAGGGGAAAAGGGAGATGCTCAAGAAGAATTATTACTATAAAGGTTGTGTTGTGGTCTAAACTAAAAGAATGAATTTTAGTGAGATAAAACTTGATTAAAAAGAAAAGTTATAATCTGACTCCAGTCATTCCATAACACATTGCAATTATTCTATTTTATGTTGTTTCTCTATTTCTGTATTACCCCGACTATAGAGATGAATCTAATTTTTCTTTCAAGTGTGTTAATATTGATATAAAATTTCACTTTTATGTGACTCGGCTTCTCAAATATTCTAGACATGAAGTGCTCTTCCATGTGTTGTCTTTCTTTTTCTGAGCATGGGATGGGCATCGTTCTTAATCATTTAAGGAGAAGAACGTGCATGCTCATGAGAAGTCCTTGATGCCCGTCCTTCCCCTTGTGGAAGTCAGTTCAGCTCCCATTGCTGTCACTTTCCTTAGTTACTAAATGAGCAGTAGAAGCTCTAATCCCTGCTTTAAAACCTGTCACCCTTCTATAAGCAAGCTTGCCTTATTCATGATATGCAGAAATTCTCCAGAACTTGGTATATGATGGTGAAAGATTACTGTAGAATTTTGTTGGTGTTTGTTGTTTTAATTATATATCATTTATTTATTCCTCTATTTTGTTCAGAAGATTAATTTTGTTTTAGATTTGTTCAAGTTATGTGAAAATTTTAAATATGGCTCTTTTATATTTACTGAGCTATTTTAATTTGATGCTTTACTACAACATTTCACAAAACTCTGAAGAGGGATTTATAAGCACAGGGAAGACAACCAGGAAGGGATGAAATTACTTTCATAAGGTACTCATGAAAAGTATTTTTATTTGTATAAAAATACAGATAATAAAAGTTAATCTCACACAAAACAGATAGTTTTACTGTTAATTGTCAGACATTAATCTGAGCACCCTGGCTACTCCAGCACTAGCAAGAGCACAGCTTGCTACACCTGGCTCATGTGCCCCTGATAACGAGTACTCATTTCTCTCTAGGCTTACCAAACTGCAGTGTACACACATACAGTTATTCATTTTCCCCAACAATAATTACAAAACTATCTAAAATATCTCACTGTTGAACACAGGGAAATAAAAATATATATTCGTATGCACACATTGAAACCTTACAAATTCCATTGCCCTAAGAGGTACATTTTTTTTCTATATGACTGCTGATTGTTCTGATGAGTTTCTCACCGAACTTGTTTCACCTTTCCCCCATTTCCTTGTTTTGATATGAAGAGAAGCATTTTTATTTCAGATCACACACACACAGTGTGTGTGCCTAAGACTCTGTGTTCTTTCTTAATTTTAAACCTCTATTTCTCCATCTAGAGAACTCCTTCATAGATGATGTAAGCATTTTAAACAAATTAAGTGTGAAAATTAATAGAAAAATAACTATTCCCCTTTGTGACCACCTCAGATTCTCTAGTCTTATTGACTTGAAGGGGAAAGAGAGATAGCAGAGGTGGGTTTGCTTTCATTCTCCTACCACATGTGCTCAAAGACACCCATGTGTCATAAGTTGTACCATTTTCCCAGTGCAAAAAAAATGTTAGTGTTTTCAGATAATTCAAACATAAAGAATGAAGAGAGATAAGCCAAAGAATTGCGCATTCATGTTAGTATTTAATATTTTACTGAGTTACACACACATGTAAAATCATGATTTAGAAGTATCATTGTTTTATGTTCATACTTCCAAGAAACAGTTTTGTCCAAACTCTCACTTTGGTATCTCTATCATTTCTGAAGTTTGTGTTTATCTAGAGTATATTGTATTTACTACTGAGATTTACAAAGATATAGAATTTTCTAAATTGAAGTTTGATGCTATCACTCAGTTTTATTCTGTCATACGTCCCATTTGTATATCAAGCATAACTTTGTTTTTATCTGCATTTGGTGGATATATATGTATATATTAACTTCTACATTGACAATTATTCCGTTTTCTATTTAAATTTTTCCATATTAAATATGGATTAGACTTGAAATGCCTAAAACAATTTGTAAATAATTGTATTTACTCCTCTGTTTATGTTAACAAAAACAAACCAATTATTGTAATTATGTATATATAAAAATATATATAACATTATTATTCACTTTAGCACTGTATATAACAAAAGTTTATACTAATATAATTATACCTAATATAAAATAACTTTTTGTTAATTTCTGTGTCATTAACACATATGCTGTAGATTAGTGTAGCATTCTGCAGTATCTTTTCTTGTTAAGATGCTTGTTAGTTTGAATGTTTTCTTTCTTCTGTGACCATAGAGTGGGACCCAGGAGCAAATACTAGAGACTTTTACCAGGAACTCATTTAGCAAGGAGAGCAGAATAGCATGCACCCCAACAGTAGACCAGTTAATAGGGATATGTTAGTAGGGCTCACAGCCTAGTATCTTTAATAAAAAGGAACTCCTTTCCTGTTCTTCTTGGGTACGACTGTCCATATTCTTTCACTGGTTGACTATAAGCAATTAGAAAACACTGTTGTATTTATTCTTGCATGTGCCAGTTCTACTGTCCCTATCCATCCAATGGTAGTATTTGGATAATGAAAAATCAGTGGAGAATAAAAAGATGCATTAATCCTAGCTGAAATGTTGGAAATCCTCTACTATGGTATTAATAAATTGTTGTTGGCAAACCTGGGATTTAAAGTTAGGTTTCATATTCTCATATTTTCTCCAATGAGATAAAAAATGCATGTTAACAGAAACAATAGCAATAAAATGAACAAGAGTGTACTCACCATCTGCCCTAAAAAATGCACAATTAATTCTGGTAGTTAAGTCCTTCTGAACTAGTATCACATCCTCTGCTCCCACCAGACATCTTAGAGGTAACTTCTGTCCTTGATATTTCTTTGCTTTATTTTATAGCTTCAAAACACACACTTACACATACATGTAATATATATTAAAGATAGGTATATATACACACATACATATATATCTATGTATACATAGGCTAATTTTGTGTTTTCGGACTTTAGTAAATAGTAACACACTGTACGTATTATATAATTTTCTTTGTTCAAAATTGTGTCTAATGCATGTGATGTTTCTATGTAAAGATCACATATGTTCAACACAGTAATATTTCATCATATGAATGTGCCACTATATAAATATGTCATACCTTGTTCAACTTTTAGCTTGATGTGTTTTGGGGATATTTATAATTTTTGCAAATTTCAACAATTCTCTGTAACAATTCTTAAGTATGTTCCATAGTGAACATACATACAAAGTATACACGAATTTTGCTTGTACTCAGAATTTTCCACCCTCACCTATTCACCTTCCTTCCTGGAATATTTTTGTAGGATCGAATGGCTCTGGGTTAATATGCAAACATGTGTCCTCAACTATTATAGATGATGTCACATTCTTTTCCAGATTGGCTATATAAATTGACACTCTAGAAGCGTTTCTGTTGTTTCAGATTTCCTTCTGTATTTAATATTTTCTGACTCTCTGATGGGATAAAAAGGATGTCACATCTGGTTTTCATATGCATTTTTCTGATTTTTAATGACTGAGAACATTTAAACACAAGTGTGCCTGCACATGTCTATAGATACTAGTCTTTCTTCTTGCCATTTTGTTTCTTTTATGAAATGAAATTCACAGTCATGTCTATTACCCCTTTACCTATTAAGTTCTCTTTTTCTTATCAAGTCATTGAAGTTTACTATGTATTCTTGATACAAATCCTTTTTTGGTTATGTGTTGAGGATACATTTTGGTTTATATTTTTTACCTTTGTAGTATGACTTTGTGGTATCTTTAAATATACAGGTTTTCTTAATTTGAATGGAATCAAATATGTCAATATATTTTACTTTATTATTTATACTGTTTTGCCATCTTAAAATATTATTCTAAGCACTCTTTTATTAATTGTCTATTGTATTGTTCTATGAAAGTAGTACCATAAACTTAGTGGCCTGAAAAAACATCGTATCTCAAAATACTTCTGGGTCAGGCAGCCGCTCTTGACTTAGCGTTGTGTGCTTTAAGATGGTTAACACAGCTGCCATCAGGTTGCTCCAGGGCTGCATTCTCACTGTGGCTTAACTGGGGTGGCATCCACTCCAGTGCTCAAGTGACTGTTGGCAAGATTTAGCTCCTTGTGGGTTGCTGCACCAAAAGCCATAGTTCTTCTCTGGCTGTTGGCTGGAGAGCACAGTCCATAGCTTATCATGTGGGCCCCTGTCGTCCGTAGCTTATCATGTGGGCCTCTGAATTTAATGAAGCAGCTTATTTCATGAAAGCCAAGGAGGGAGAAAGTCAACAGAGAAACTCTGTAGACAGTGTCATGCAGTCAGGGAGCCGATCCTCTCACTTTCGCTGTGTTCTGTTAGAAGCCAGTCACTGGTCCCATCCATACTCATAGGCAAGGAATAATACCAGGGCATGAATGCAGATGACAATTGGGGTAGGTAGGGATCACTCTAGAGTTCATCTGTCACAGATTTTGTCATCCGTATTTAGCATTAACTGTTTTGTCTATTATGAGATTTCTTTTTCCTGTATGAATAACCTCTTGTCCTAAAGTGGAAGACTGAATTATCTTTTCTTTCTCACTGACCTTCAATGCCAATTCTACCATATTCAGGTCCTTCTCTTTTTGTGTGAATCTGTTTCTGGGCACTGCTCTAATATATTTCACTGGCAAATCTGCTTATCCCAATGACCATACCACCCTGTCTAGATTAGTGCAAGTCTCTTTTATTCTTTTCTTTCTTCTTATTGTTACAGATCTTCTTTAGCCTTTTTTCTTTTATATGCAGTGTAGGATTAGTTTTCACAATTTCTCAAAGAACAATACATTTAATTATAAAGACCTTACATCCATTTTTGTGATATTGACATCTTTACATTATTATTTCATATTCATAGGCATGGTATTCCTGTTAACTAGAGAGAGAGGCCTCTCTCTTTACTTAGTATTTGTTAATCCTTTGGCAATTTAAATCAGAGCACTTTACATATTGTTATTACAATGATACTTAGGTTTAATTAAATGTTTAAATTTAAGGTTGATTATTGTATATTTATTGTATCTAGGATCATATAAAATATCCTTACTAATTCAGTAATTTACCTGAAAAATCTTTTGAAAATTTTATGTATATGGTTTTATAATATGTACTTAATGAATTTTATTTCCTCCTTTCTACTTGAGTTACTGCTTAATATTCTTACTGCATTTGTTAGGAACCTTCTGTGAAATGCTAAATAGATTTGATAATGTAGGATGTTCTTGTATGAACCCTAATATTAGTGGAGTGTTCCTATTGTCTCACTTCTGAGTGAAATGGTCATGTGTAGTTCATAGGTTCTCCTTATTACTTATCCTATACTTACCATCAGGGTCTTTTCTTCTATTCCTAGTTTGGTATGTGACTTTTTATCATGGGGACATGATGAGACTTATTGAATTTTTTTCTTCATCCTATTGAAATAGTCTTTTTTAAACCTATGATAAGACCAGCTTGGAAATTATTTATATTATTTGTCTATGTTGTTGAACTGTTAATAATTAATTTAAAACACTGATATCAACATTTATAATTGTGATTGGTTTATATTTTTCTTTTCTCATCTTGTAATAATCAATTTTGAAGTCAATATTATACTTATGACATAAAATAAGCTAGGGATATTTTATTTTTATGTTCCCTACAAGAGTTTGTATAAGATTGAAATAATCTAATACTAAGTCTTTGTTGGATCTCATTTGTAAGCCATTTGACCATGGTGTTTTCTTTATGAGGCTATTTTTACTTTATATAAAATTCTATTTCATGCTTGTAGGTTAATTTTATTTAAATCACATATTTATTTTTTACTCTGTTCTGACAAGTTGTATATGTGTGTGTGTGTATGTATGTATGTGTATAATGTGTGTATATATATATATATATATATATATATATATACATTGTACATATATGCATATTTTTTTCTTTTTGCAATCCTGGGAATTTAACCCTGGGTGTCCCAGCCCTTTTTATTTTACTTTTATTTTTTTAACTTTGTAACAGGGTCTCACTAAATTGTTGAGATTGTATTCAAACTTGCTGTCCTTCTGGGTCAGCCTCCCAAGTTGCTGGAATTATAGGCATGTGCCTATAATTTACCTGTCTGACAAGTTATATTTTTAGGAATTTGTTCTTTACTTTTATTTGTCATATTCATTAGCCTACATTTGCTCAAAATTATATTGCCTCTGTAATTACCTACCCCCACATATTTTTTCCATTTCAATATCGAATATCTTGACATCATTAGTTTTTATTTCTTGATTGCAATTTTACTTTTATGTAAGTCTATCGGATTATTAACTTAGCTTTTTCTATTTCTACCTACTATTTTATATGTATTTGACATTGTATTAATTTGGCATTTAACTTTTCAGATTTGTATCATTCAGTTTTACTTCTTTTTTCTAATTTTCTGTTCACATTGTGTTTTGTATTTTTAAAAATTAGACATAGGTGAATGCCTTCCAGCTAAACTTGTAGAGATTTGCTACTTATTACAGTGAGAGACAATTAAGAAGCATGGTTTTATTCTGGGCCACCATTGGCAGGAGGTAGGAGGTAGGGACAATGCTATGATTTTATATCTGAATAAATGTTATCTAAAAGGAGGGAAGAAGAGAGACAGTTTGAAATTAATTGACAAGGAAGTAGCCATCACTCATCTTAACTGTGAGACCAGGACAAGCACTATGTGGGGTTTTAGGAATTATTTATGCCTTCTCTGTCTTCAGGACACAGTTATGGAGTCATCTTGCTTTTGTCTTGAGTGGCTTTGTTCTATGAAATTACTCATGTTCAAGAGGATACTTGTCCTGGCTGATGGTAGCAAGCCACTTCCTCCTGTTAGGATAGATTACATTTTCCATTCTCATTTTAAAAGATTTCTGGTTTTCACTGTCCTCATTTAAGACTATTGTTTCTCTTTAAAGCTGTATTGCTTGATTCCACACTTACTACTATGTCCTTTTGTAGTTGTCTCTTGCAAGTATCTTCTGGCTTTGGGTGTGAACTGACACTATGTGACCATGAGTTATAAAGGCTTCATTAAATTGATGATTTCCTTAGTCATCTTGTGTCATTTCTTATCTTCAACATGTGACAACTCCCTTCTGCTTAGTTTTAGCATGTGATTTTTGAAAGTTTGATATTTTTACACATTTTGTAGCATGATATTTTTGAATACATCTTAAAAATAGAATATGATTGGATTTTTATTCATAACCTAACAATAATTGTCTTTTATCTGGAGTGTTTAATCTATTTACATTCATTGTGGTTATTGATATGCTTGGATTTATTTAGAATAATCATCATGTATCTTTTGGTTATAACTCTATTTACTATATTCCCTTTTAATTTTCTCATTTCTTAAATTATTTTGAGATGATTATTCCCACCCACACTTTCACAGTTGTAGAAAAAAATGTATCTTATTATTTTAAGGTTTACTATAGGAAAATCAGAAGTGGATATAACTCTTTTATGCATTCAGTACTTGTTTAGATTTGTCCATATGTTTAACTTTTTCTTTATATTCCATTTTTCTATTCAAATCATTCTTCTGTGGCCATATTTTTCTGCCTAAGTATAATTATTAATATTTTCTCAATTTTTGTTTGCCTTGCATATGACTTTCATTCTTGCAGGGTACATTTGCTGAAGACACAGCCTTTAGTTAACAGCACTTTAAATATATTATTCCACTTATCTCATTCACCTATTACTGTTTTCTCAAGTGAAATAGAAAGCAGAGTCAATAGCTGAGAATAATGAAAGGGAAAAGGTCTTGGAAGCTGAAAGAGAAAAGAAGGTTTAAAATATTCATCTGGGAGAGTGGAAGAGTAATGCATGTGTGGGATGGTGTTGTGCCCTTGCCAGACTGTCCCCATGGCCTCCTTGAAGGGATGTGTTGAAAGCAAGAGACCAGTTTTCTCTAGTTTTGCTCAGCTGCACCCATGCAAGCCTGGAAAAACAGAAAGCAGGAATGAACAGATTTGTGTGTGTGTGTGTGTGTGTGTGTGTGTGTGTGTGTGTGTGTGTGTGTTTTCTGGGGGTGGCATGACAGAATGACAGAATGTGAGATGTGGTTTTGTGCAAAAACTGATTATCAAGGTTAAATATATTTTGATGGAAATGAGGCTTACATGACAATTTTAAAAGTTTTTAGATTCTGGTAGCATCAAAGAGTTATTTGAGGGCTAGGGGCGTGGCTCAGTGGCTCACCTTGTACTTGCAAGACCCTGGGTTCGATCCTCAGTACCACATTTAAAAAAAAGAAGTGAAATAAAGGTATTTTTTAAAAAAGAATTACGGAGGTACTAGTGGAGGCACTAGAAGGTAATATAAACTAAAACAGCCATTTAGCCCTTGTCATTTTTATTATTGCCTCATGAGCCAAGAAAGCTAGTAGAGCTCAGGCCATCATCACCAAATTCCAGGAGGGATGTCCAGCATACCGGGTGAGGCCCTCACCTTCAATCCAACAACTTTTCACAATTATGGAATTACTTGAGGAAATTTTTTTAGACAGATTTTTGTTTCTGTGGCCAAAATAGCTGATAAGAGCAAGTTAGAGAAGGAAAGATTCATTTTTGGCTCACGTTTTCAGAAGTCTGAGAAGTGGTTAGTGGACTCCAAGGCACAAAATCATCGAAGAAGGGTGTGTCAGGGGAAAAAGCTGCTCATATGACCTACTTCCTCCTATCTCCCAATAGTTCATTAGCTCTTAATGATTAATCTATCAAGTGGATTAATACACTGATGAGGAGAGAGTCCTCATGATCAGTCATTGACTGAGAGCCCCGCTTCTGAACCTTGCTGCATCGGGGAGCCATGCTTTTCATCAATGCATGAGTTTTTAGAGGGCACAGGTCAAAGCACATTCAGAATTCCTTGGGCTGAGATGGTCCCTGGCATCTGCATCTTGTAAATGCTCACCCTAAAGGGTATTCTGTTGTGTAGCCATGATGGAGATTCCCTGCATTAGGTAGATAACATCCCAATCAATTACAGTTGTTTCTAGTTTTTCATGGTAGTTTCGATGTATAAAATTGTTGCAGACACTAAATTATTAAATATCGCACCATTACTCCTAGAATACTGGGTTAAATCAGATTTAGGAAGCTACTGGTCACTACATTTTTATCAACCAATCAATATATAAACTGGTATTAATGTATGCTTTCATTTAAAGACATCCAATTTAATATGTTTTAGTTTTATACCATTTTTAAAACTAATGTCTGAATAAAGTTGATCTAACACTTGCATCTTTTTCTGTAAGCTATATCAGTCTTCTTGCATAAGGAACACCAGACAGTACTTCAGAGCCATTATAAAAATCACCAAAAAAACACTGAATTGTTTGAAAATGGCACAAAATAGACTCTGCAAAACATACTTGTTTATAGTCAGAAAACTAAAAACAAGAAGGCAGAGCACTGCCTTCTTCAACCTCAGCCTGAGAGGTGCTTATCAGATGTCTCAAGATTTTTGCCATTCTGTGCATATCTATCCCAAATGAACACGAGCAATGATTAATGGTTTTGGAACTGCAAATAAATTTCCTAATGGCAAATTGAAAAAAATACAGAATCTATAAGTAAAGAGAAATGACTGTACCTGAAATTCCTACTCCTGACCCAGCTCTGGTTTCTCAGGCCCTCCTGCAGTAACTGGTGACTATCACCCCCTGTCCTTCCATATCTGAGCTATCTCTGGTTCCGCTTTCACAGCCTGAACACTTCTGTCTGCCTCTGTCTTTCAGTAACTGGCAAATGTTTGTTCTGATGGAATCCTCTTACACTGTCCCTCATTCTCAGCATTTTCTAGTGTGATAGTCTTTATTCTCTCTAAGTTCTATGGAATTAAATTACAAAATGACATATTTTTGATTTCTAAATAGGAATTTTTTGAAGAAAATTTTGAAAATGTATAAAACCATAAAGTGCATCTAAATATTTCTCCCTGAGAAATATTTTCTACTCACATATTAGTGTCCTTTCAGTTTTATGATGTTATATGAGTAGATAAAATTATCTGAATGAGAAGCACCCACAATAAGCTTTTTAATTTATAAGGTAGATGTAGGCTCAGTAATATTAATTCTAATAGAGCTAATCGCCAATTTCTTTGGATATATTTCAAATTTATTCTTCATCTTGGCATCTAAATTGGTTATTAATATCTCCAATAGTTAGGGATTGAAATGTTATGCATGATGAAAACAAAACACTATATTCCTCCATGTAACCAAAAATAGATTACAGTGGACTAATGGTGTAAGTATAAACACAGCCATTTCAAATTACTATGAGAAAATAACTCTAAGAATCATACCAAAGTCAGCAACCATACAAGAAAAGATCGAGGGATACATTTTTTAAAGCTTTATGTTCAAAACAGAAAAATAACATCAACAACATTTTAAAAGGAACACCAGGTAGAAAACATTATTTCACTGTAAAGCTGGTGAGGATTTATTATAACTTTATTATAGAAAATGTGTAACTCTCTAAGTAAAAAAAATAGTATAATTTAAAAATAGGGAGAAGTCAAAGTGATAAAATTTATAAAATAAATAATCTGTTTTTACCAATTCAAGAATAATTTTTTAATATTTTCTTTTAAAATTTATATCTTAAACTCTAAATTATTTCTTCTTAAAAGGTGCCCTCCCACAACGAAATAAATGGGGAAAAAATGGACATACAGGAAAATAACAAAATGTCTAAAACTCCTTGGGATTAAATCCAAAGTTACTACCAAACAAAAAGTAAAGAGCTAAAATTTCATGTGACCAGAACTTTGACTGCTTCTCACTGGTGTAGTGTCACCACTGATGACTGGTCCTGTTTAATTAAATAAGTAGCACTTCTCTACATAGACCAGACTCGCATTAGTAGGATGTTTCTGTGCAGTTCACTTTGGTGAGCCATACATGAAGGCCAGTTCATTCCAGTTCATCCTTTTTCTTAGTCTTGATTTGTTTGTTCAAAAATGCAACTCACATGGCCATTTTTACCACGTACAGAAAAGCTGCCTACATACTGTGTAGAAATTAAACATTTCCCTCCAACCTTTACATGCTTTAGTTGAGCCAGAATTAATAGCCTAGAATTCTCTCTCGAGGTAATTTTATTCCAGGTTTGTTGTTGTTGTTGTTGTTGTTGTCTGTCTTTCTAGTATACCTAATTGTTTTGAGGTCATACAGAACAAAATTTCAAAGCATCTCTACTTTCAAATTTTGAAAAACGGAGACTAGAAACAGGTCATTTCACTTTTAGCCTCTGTCCCTTCAGTGAAGACATGAGCGCTCACTGCAGTGACCAGGCTGATATGTATCCCTGGCCACAGGTGAGGGATTGCTCTTCTCAATCTACAGAAGTCTTCTTTTCTCAAGGGAGTAGACACCAACTTATAAGAAAACTAAGACTATTACATCTATGTTTCTTCTGTTTATTTCTCAATTTAGACAGATGGGGAGAAACAGAAAGCACATTCTGTCTAGAAAAGGAACAATGTAGAAAGTGGAAAAAAATAGGATACAGTTGACCAATAAATATAAACATTGTCAAAGTTATTAATAAGCATACAAATTTAAAATTTTCAAGAGAGTTCTAGGAATGGACGTTTCTGTCTAAATTTTAGTCACTGCATATAAAGCCAACTTGCTGAAGTGTTTTCAAAAGGAATTAGTAATTTTTTTAAGTTAGGCAATGAGAATGTGTGTTAACTTTTTGTATGCATCCTTTTGTGTATGCTTATCAATCTGTATATCTTTGTATTTTAACTAGTAAGGAGTGTTCAGCTTACTAGACAATATATTATTGTCTAGATAGTGGATAATCTTCAAGAAGAAAAAGCTTTAGAGTTGGAAGGAATATTTAAAACACCTTCTCTGGCTATGCAGAAAATTCTACCTAAATAATGTAAGTGATCTTTCCTAGTGGCCAATTGTCAATAACAGAGTTTGTACATGAAAAAATTCTAATAGTTACTCCAAGCTTTCCTGCTAAGCAAAGATACATGAATATCTTAAATGATGTTGAATGCATTTACTTTATATTATTTTACTTTTGAAAAACAAATCTGCATTTTGAAGTCTAAATATTTTTTGAACATGAAAGCTTAATACTGCAAAATGATCAGTATTCAATGTGAATTTTAAGGTTGGAAATAGCAATTTATAGTTAAACTTGAACAAAATATTGAGTTATTTGTCAGAATTTCTTCTTATAGCAACAAACTAGATTAAAAATGTTCTTTATCATCATTTTTCAAGTTTCCAGAAAGCACAGGGCTATCATTCTAGCAGTACCCAGTTTTCCATTCCACTGCACTCTTGAGGTACTTAAATAAACTTTAAATCAGATCCCAGGATGCAATCCTTACCAGCCTGTTCTAAACAGAGAAAACCTGCAGATAAAAGGGGAAAACGTCTCCCAAAGACACTTTGGAAGGGTTTGATATGCTTACTAAACTATTCACAGTTTTAGAGAACATTAGGCATAGAGACTCACACCCATTCAAGCAGCCTACTGTTAAACAAGTATCCTTGAAAATACTCTTATTTTCAGTAAATAACTAAAACAGTTACTCCAAAAGAACAGAATGAATCCCACATCTTATCCTTAATTTGCTACTTTTGTTTCATAGTGCTTAATTTTATCTTTTATGCAAGTATAATAACAACCTCAAATGGAATAACTTAGCAGCTTCAGGATGTACGCATCCCCTTCTGAGCAAAATTATTATTGATCAAGTAATATTCTGTCTGAATTTTCAACCAAGATAAACCTTGACTAAGGCATTTCTCACAGTGTAACATTATTTTTTATCAGATATTGTAACTGTGTGACTGACTTATCAGTGATATGAGTGGTTGTTAGGTTCAGAACAATATTTTTAATGTGTGGCAAATAAGAGCAAAAATACTGATGTTTTATCTTAAAATTTGGTTTGTACTATATGTCAAAATGGGAGAGTATGAATATTTGAGAAAACATTAAGATAAACGTCTCTGCTTAAAATTATCACATTACTTTGGAAACCTATCTTCAAGTGGATGTAGAAAAGTCTAATTATGACTGATGATTTACTTGCTTGAGTATAACTCCTTATTGGAACAACCTTGACACATATAGCAGCTATAAACTCTAGAGAAAATACAAAAATTAAAAACAGTACAGGACATTGGAGAGTGATTAAAAAGTAGCAGAAACTGTAAAGAAGTTCACCTTTCACAGAAGGGAATGACACAAGTGACTTTCTGATTTTTACCACTTCTATCCCAAGGACAGTCTTGCACCAGGCATGGCTGCTAAAAACTCCAATTGCAGATGCAATTGAAAGTGAAATAGAACCAGAGAAAAGGAAAATGGAAGAATGTACACTACTGTGTTATTAATGAAGGATAAGACAGTAACATTTAATGATAGGGAACTCATAAAATGAGAGAAAAAGTCATGAGGAGCTCATAACAACATAAAAATAGCATAAACAATTTACCAAAAGCATTTAAAAAACTGATTTTAACATATGGAAACATATTTGACCTCCATCATAACAAAAATATACACATAAATCCCATCATATTTAAACCAGATTTTAAGCCTTTGCTGCTATAGTGTTGGAACAGATGTCAGCCACCTGCCAGTGCCTCTTTTCTGGGTTCTTGTCTTGTGAATTCTAAGAGTGAAATCCATGTTCAAGAAAGTGTATGACGTATTGACATGAGAAGAAAAGAGACAGAGTTCCCACAGGGCAAAGGGGGCCAAATGAGGGTTTCACTTACATGTACTAATCTAGGGGTTCTCATATAGCTACTGGGTAGGGGCATTAATGCTAATCATACCTTGGAAACTTACCAAGGCTATTGGTCAAATGGGGAAAGTTAACACTATTGGTTAGAACCAGTAGACTTTACAAAGGTCTGTCCCCCCTCCCTTTCTCAGGATGCCCTAGACAAAGGAGTTGGCTGGAATGTTTGGAATATTTATACAGCTTCACTTCAAGGTGTGGCTTTTACATTTTAAAAAAAAAGCATAGTTGGAGTCCATTAACCTATTCATCTTATTCAGTATCACCAGAATAGTAATAAAACTCTACTAAAAAGAATATGTGTTGTCATGCATATCTAGTATAAAGGCAAACTGGTGCAATATATACCACACTGAATTTGTAAAAATCTAAACAAACTGGATATGTGTTAACTTTAAATCCACAATCCAAATTCCAGGAATTTACCCTAAAGGTATATTTTATTTATTTCAAAAGATCATAGTTTAAAAAAATTTCATAACATCCATTTATGTTTTTGTAAAATATATATATTTATACAGAAAGAATATATATATATATATATATATATATATATATATATATATATATATATATATATACCTTTTCTGTATTTTCTTTTTTAAAAATAAAACAAACAAGTACATGTCCATGAATTTGAGGATAGATCTAAGTGAAAGAAAATAATCTTTAAAAAGAAACTTCCTCTAAGTCTTTTTTTTTTTTAAGTATGGATTTGTTTATTTGGGTAGAATGATCTCCACCTCAAAGTGATGACAGGGCTTGGATTTCATTTTTTTTTTTTTTGTTTTTTCACTAGAATGATCACCCAATAAATAATTTCCTCAAACATTTGTTTTTGCAAAGCCTCACTTACACACTCCTATTTCTACAAGCCCTTTCTCCTTGTTCTCATGCAGCTGCTCTTTAGTGGACTTGTGGTCTCTGGTCAAAGGTACACATAAGTGATTCACTGGCTTTCATTACAGATACATGTTGCTAGAATATAAAGTGATTGTGTTTTCAATACCCCGAGTCTCTGTTCTGCAAAAGTATGAGCATGAAGCTCTCTGCTTCAGGGACTGTTTGTTTCCATTTTTGATGAGCCTGGAACAAGGTTAATCCTGGGTTAAATGTTTATAAAAAAATTCCCAGCTTCATTGGGCCCTAGAGCGTCTCTGAGATGGCTGAATGTACCCGAAAGAAAAAGCAAGCACAGCGTCACCAGAGTGTGTGGGCCGTGGGGCAGGTTCAGCTCTGACTCAGTCTGATTTCTTTGATTTTTCCACACACCTCTGGTGTAGTCTTGCAAAGACAAGATCACTGCTACCTCTACCCAGCATTCCACTGTGTTTTTGGAAATTAAGGAAGGCCTGCCATCTAGGTTGGTTCCTCAGTTTAGCTATTGTGAATTCCAATCTTCAGGATATATAAAGAAATCAGAAAACTTAATACCCCAAACAAACAACCCTATCAATAAATGGGTTAAAGAACTGAACAGACACTTCTCAGAAGAAGAGATACAAGCAGTCAACAAATATGTGAAAAAGTGTTCAATATCTTTAAAACTAGGGACATGCGAATCAAAACTACTCTAAGATTTCCTCTCATCCCAGTCAGAATGGCAGTTATCAAGAATACAAACAATAATAAGTGTTGGAGAGGATGTGGGGGAAAAGGCACACTCTAAAGTGTGGAATCCCCTTTCTCTTTCAAAAGTAAGCAAAGTGCGGTTCACCTACTGGAAAGCATTTAGTGCTGTTGTATTGTTTTGTTTTTCTCAAAGAAAGAGGAAATCAAGAGGAAGAGAAAAGAGAAGAATGGAGGGAGGACTTCGCTCCCCAGGGGGTGAGGACAGACTTCCCTCTCAGCACCAGGAGAGGTATGGAGGCTCACCTGGCTCAGAACAGCCATTCTCGCTTTTCTCCTGGAGATCACCCTGACACCCTCTGAGCTCCAGGTCTCCTTGCCTGTGCCAGAAACACTCCACCCAGCTCTCACACTTCTACTTGGAACCCCTGGCTCTTCTTGCCTGCACCCTGAGGGCCTGGGATTGACCTAAGTCCCTCCCTGCACACTGGATTTAGGACTGGAGCAATTTAGAAATGATGGAGAGCAGAAGAAAATCCTTTGTACTTGACAAAAGCAAAAATGAAAATCGCTTTTGAAAGCATCCTTGAGTCAGGAGAACAGTGAAATATAATGCACAAGCTTACCTTTTATTTTACAAATCAAGTATTTCTCTGTGTTGGAATTTATAGTACCTTCTCCTGCTAATCATGTTGTATTTACACATCCAATTTAATCTCCAGATCTTTTTAAAAGAACTACTCCAAAGAGGTTTCCTCTCCTCTGACACTATACCACTGAGATTTGAAAAGTGCCAGATTCAGTTCTGTAAAATCTTGTCTGGGTTACTACACAGCCTACCAGATGGCTCACTCCGTTTTGTTTCCTCTTGATTTTATTTCTATTGCATTAGTTATTCCTCCCAGCTTGCTGCCCTCTATAAATCTTAAAACCATGTCCTTTATCTGCTTTCCTCCTGGTTATTAATTAAATAATTTTAACAAGACAGGGCTAAGAGCCAACACACTATAGGGCTTTGCTGAAACAGCTCCACTTTGTAGTCTGATATTTGTTTACATTTGTTAGAAATGTAGCTACAATACAACTTGATTTTTCTGTGAAAAGCTATTATTTTCCTATTGTTTTTTTTCCTTATCTTTAGTATGGAGTAGATTTTATAGCAGTTTTTCATGCCATCTCTTATGAGAGAGAGTCTTCAAGTCCTCATGGTGAGACATCTATGCTCTTGTTAAATACAATGAAAATTACACATAAAAATAAAATACTACATGTGGTGGCACATTCCTGTCCAGCAGCTCAGGAGGCTGAGGCAGGAGGATCACAGGCTCAAAGCTAGCCTCAGCAAAAAGGAGGCACTAAGCAACTCAGTGAGACTTTGTCTCTAAATAAAATGCAGGATAGGGCTGCATGCTGGCCTCCTGACATTGGGCTGCTAGCCTCCACGACTGTATAGATTTCATTCTGAACTTCATCTCCTATTATCCACCATTTTTCTCCGTGCTCCAAATTGGAGAGTGGGAATGGTTTGGTGCTTTGAAACCCCAATGGGACCACGTTATCATAGGATTCCAACATCAAATCCTAGTACAGTCTCTTCTGAGCAGAATCCAGGACCTGCCAGCCCTCCAAGGGAAAATTCACAATCACATCTTCCAATGTCACCATTTTCCTCTATACCCAGGAAATAGTGGATAACACAAAATGTTTTATGTCTCTTCTACATTAGCCATGGAGTTCTTATGGGCAGAAATCTTGGCTTCCAATTTAAGGAATCCTTATAAATGATAATATTCTAGACTAGGAACTTTCTCCTTCCTTCAATCTTTTCCTTCATCTTTCTTTCTTCTGGGGAGCTAGGACCTGTGGGCTGCCTGGCTGACTCCATACCAATGTCTGTAGGCCAGCCACGACATTCCTAATTAGAGATTACTTACAAGAAAAAAAAAATATATATATATATATTTGAACTAGATTTAAAATGAGTAAGTTATTGCCTTGTAGACAAGGTAAGGAGGACTCATAAAAACACAGAAATCAGTACTTGTTACACAAAAGACAACAAAGAACAGCTTAGTCTTTCAAGGAAGAGTCCTTAACCTTGCAGCATGAGTAAGTTACCCATGTGAAACTGGGAACAAGTTGCCTGCTTCAGCCATGTCAGGCAGCTTTGCTTATTTTTTTTTCCCTACATAATCCTTTTAATCAGGGAAATCACTATATATGTGTGTATGTGTGTAAAACATATGTAAAATACATTTATTTAAAAAATATATGTGAATATAATTTTATATTTGTATGTAAATATATTTTTTAAATAATGTATGTAATAAATTTGTGTATTATATATAACATATATTATATATAACACTATATATTACTATAAATATATATATATTCTTCAGCTTCTCTGGAGAATCCTGACTTAGAAAGACTTGAGATCAATAGATCACGGAGGTATCCACTGGAATATTACGGACAAGAAATTGTGCTGAATGAATGCAGGTGATGGTATATGAACATACTTTTCTTCTGTTTTACTCTCTTTGCTGGAAAGAAAGATTATCCTAAGAATGTGGACAATTACAGCAACAATTAAAATGAATTTTACACATGATCAGAACAAATGAAATACATCTGCACAAATGCATAAATATAAAAATACTGCCATTGAAATGGAGATAAACATTGTTAATATCTTGGCATGTATACTTCTAGGAT
Source organism: Ictidomys tridecemlineatus (assembly GCF_052094955.1). NCBI lineage: Eukaryota > Metazoa > Chordata > Mammalia > Rodentia > Sciuridae > Ictidomys > Ictidomys tridecemlineatus. The sequence goes on along the minus strand of NC_135485.1, from coordinate 78,099,627 downwards.
TTTATATGCGCATAAATATATGTGCTTTTTCACAAAGGATCAATTTAATATGCACTAGCCATATAAAATAAACATTTTGTTATCTAATTATTAAAATTAATATGTAATCAACATCTTCCCATGACACTAATATGTAATATATATTAACTTTAGTGCTGTTTTCCCTTAGTTTTTTAGTTTGCCCTCTCTGGATTGGATAGAGCCCTGCAGGTACTGGACATTCTAATCTCTATGGGGGGTCAGAACAGCCCCATAGACCACTACGTTTAATAAGTAGAACTCAAGCCAAATTTCTGCTTCTGTTTTTCCTATTTCTAAATCTCCTGGCATGGGACAAAATTGTAGCTAGTTTTTCGTATTCTCATAAAGCAGAATATGGATTTCAAAGGTGAAATTAACATTCCTTACTGTGTTATCTTGCCAAATTTAAAAATGTGACTCTGCTAGGAAACATTATTGCAGTATTTTATATGCAGATATTTAGGTTGAATCTCACACAAACATATCATTAATTTCCTCAGTCTGTCTCTGCACTTTAAAGAGATAATCTCCAGGGTGCTAGCTGTCACCATACTGAGACACTAATGTCTTCGGACTCTTCGCTAGGAGAAACTGCTTCACATCTGGTATTAAAAAGTGTTCATGTTTCTTGCTTCTTTTGACAGTTCTTGGCAGAGTTTACTAAATCATAATGTTTATTTAAACATTTTTTAAAAAATACCCAAATTGCTACCCAGATTGCTTTTATGTCCTACTTTATTCATAGAATCATGTCATGTAGTCCAGAGGATGCATGAGTTACACAAATTATCGTGTAAGAACTGTTGCTATTTGAATTTAGACCCTTTAATATGTGATGTACAATGAGGCTTATAATTGTGGAAATCTTAAAGTCATACATAAAAATGATAAAAAATTTCCCCTTGTAAGTGATTTTTAATTCTCCCAATATTCATTCAGACTCAGAGAAGCATGCTTTCTTCTGTGCTTTCAAATAGATTTGACCTTATATATGTGTGTATATACATGTATGTATATATATATATATATATATATATATATGACCATATACATATGTATGTATGTATGTATAAGTTTATTACTGCTGCTGTAACAAATCACTATAAACTTATGAATTTAAAACAGCATGAGTTTATTATCCTAATTATTAAAAGAGATCAGAAGCCTGAAATGGGTCTTACTGGGCTAAAGTAAAGGTGTTTATAGGTCTGTGTTCCTTTCTAGTCTCTAGGCAGAGTCTGTTTCCTTTTTTTTTTTTTTTCAACTTTTCCAATTCTAGAAGATATCCACATTCTTTAGATTATGTCCCCAATTCTTTATCCGCAAATACATCAGCACGGAGCTGAGACCTTCTCACAATGCCACCTTGCTGATTCTCCCTGTTGTATCTTCCTCTTTAACTTTTAAGGGTCTTTGGGATTATATTATGCCCACTCAGATAATTCAGTATAATCTCCCATTTTCAAGGTCAATTTATTAACCATCTTAATTCTTTCTGAAACTTTGATTCCCCTTCATCATATAACCTTATATTGACAAATTCAGCAGTTTGGACACTCTTATTTTAGTGGGACATCATGTGTGCAATATCATTGCATGATTATTGTCATTTACAGTTAATTGTTAGGTTTCTTGATACCAGCATTTTGTTCTGATAGCAGCATACTTTGTAGCTTTGTTTTGAATGCTTACTGGTATTGCACATCATAATTCCATAGCTCATATATATGCTATTTGTTATATTACATATAACAAATGTACATATGTGTGTATATATAAAAGAGGTAAAAATTTGAAGTTTATTTTATGTGGAGTCAAATTTATTGATTGGACTGTGCTGATGTTTTGAGGAGAGAAATACTGCACTTCTGCCTCCCTGCTTGAGTCTTCATCCTATTGCAGGAGAAAACAGAACCACACAGATGGAAGCAAGTCCTACTAGTTTGGAGGATGAGGCAAGAATGGGCTCCAGTGCTTTTTACCCAGTATAGGTAAATTTTCCCATCCAGCTCCAAGTAGTCCATGACAATCTGCCTTGCAGGAGACTTGGCCTAGAGGAACAGAGCAGAACACGTACTCCTGGGGCAGGCGGATTCCCCAGAGAGAGTGGGGCTAGAGTACAGTGTCCATGCAGCAGTGCCTCTCAGATCCATCAGCAGGTAACTGCAACTCATGGGAAATGGTAAGAGTAGAGCAAATGACCAGTGCAAAGTGAAACGCCTTCTCAGGAACTCAGAAATGGTTCCTAACAGATTGGCCATTCCATGAAAATATAGATCTGCGGATTTGCTCAATATGCTAATACCAACTATGGTTGAAGACAGACCAACATTTAAGATTGACTATAAATGTGCATAATTAGAAATCTATTATTGTCATTTATAAAACCCAGTATAATTGTAGAGTATTTTAGCTATCTCAAAATAAGTTAGGAAACAGATGCAGCAAACGTACAATAAACAGCACTTTTCCAATTATTATGTACCACTATATATTCAAATTTTAGTTTCAAAATATTTATCTTGATACAGCTGCCTTATATATTTTTTAGAATAAATAAATAGAATCCTGCTCCAAACTGAGCAAAATGCTTAGAGGAACAATGAAAAACAATGATCTGTATATTTATGAATATGTTAATAGTACTTATTTTTCTCTACATTAGAATATATACACTGCTAAGTATATTTTCAATAGAGCATAACATCTAAGAAAAATGAATGTATTAGTAGAAATCTTTTCTTTAGAATGATGTGTTCTTTGAACTTAGGGCCAAAATGCTGTAACCATTGTAAAATGTATCACCTTTTATGCCCTAGGAGTAAAGGAAAACTGTAGAGATAAAGATAAAGTACATCCTCACAACAAAATATGCAGGAAATAATTTCCATTTGGTTGAAGCCAAACTTATTAAGTTCAAACACTGCCTCTACACTACACTAGTATTTCATGACTTCACATGAGTTATCTAATATTTCTGCACCTTAGTCTCTCTTCCATTTTTTTTTTTTGGAACCAGGGATTGAACTCAGGGGTAATCAATCACTGAGCCACATCCCTGGGTCTATTTTGTGTTTTATTTAGAGACAAGGTCTCACTGAGTGGCTTATTGCCTTGACATTGCTGAGGCTGGCTTTGAACTTGTGATCCTCCTGTCTTGGCTTCCCAAACTGCTGGGATTATAGGCGAACCATCACACCTGGCTTGCACCTCAGTCTCTTTAAGATATAAAATAATTAAAATAACAGACCCTCCATGAGGCTATTATAAAATTCAGCTGAGCCAAATAAGCAAAACCCTTAGAATGGCAGCTGGCACATTATGAGGCATTATAATAACTGTTCATGGTAAAAGAAATGGGGCTGAGAGACGTGTTCTATGTCAAAGAATTAGAAAACTACAGGACTTGAGTCTAAGATTCTAATCATTAATTCTGACTCTCAGTCTTATGTGCCAAAATTATGTTTGGAATACATATTCATACAATTCAAATATTCCAGTTTCAAAGCCATATGTTTGGGCTTGCATGACAATGTTCCTATGGGGAAACGTTCTTGTGATACCAGTTTTCAGTGGTTATTAATGTCTCAAGAACAAACACATGACCTGACTTCTGATGTAGTGCAGCACCTATGATCCAGCATTTCTGATGATTTTCCCAGGGACTTTTAGTGCTCCAGCTACTATCTCCTTACAAAATACGTCCTCCCACCACCTCTTGCTATTGTACCAGAAACTTCCAGTTTCTTTTTCATCTCAAACAAAAGGCAAAATCAACTAACTTCCAAACTACTTCTGCACTGTTTGCTTTCATAAACAAGATAGTTTTAGTGTCATTATTAATTAATTCAATTAGATATTGGAGCTACAGTCATAATCATGATAAACCCAGTTCTTAGAAATTCATTTTAAAATTTATATTTCACTGTTCTTGGTTTCTTGTAGCTTATTGACCATCTATCTAGTTACAGAATGATATGAATCAACTTTAGCTGACATGAGATAGTGCAATCTTAATATTGCAGTATGGCAGAGATGGAAGGAAAGTAATATTTAGGAAACAAGTTTTGCCTATGATGCAATTTTTCTGAGAAAAAGTTAATTGTAAGCATGTACTTTTCTTTATTATTTTTTGTGGTGCTGGGGATTGAACCCAGGGCCTTGTGCATGTGAGTCAAGCACTCTACCAACTAAGCTATATCCTCATTCCTTTATATAGAAAAAAAATTGTCTGCAATTGAGAGTTATCATTGTTTCATCAAAGTGACACATTGTATAAAATGCTTCAGTTTAGCTTTAAATTTAACTAAATAGCCTCATAAGTCTATTTATTTCATTTATAACTTAGCAATTATATTTCTTTAGATATTTATGTTTTCAAATAAGCTCAATTTTATTTTTGAATATGTCAAGTACTAAGACAAAAAGCAAAATCCTTACAAACTTTTAAGAAGTTTTGTAACCAATAATAAAAAAAATTAATTATGACAGGGCTGAAGTTCATTCAATGATTTCAATATCCTTTAAAATATTGTCAAATAGCTGTGATTCAATTCAACTGGCTATCACAATTTTGGAAAAGTTAACTAGATATTTGAAAATTAAAATGTTAAGGAAATTCTTTCAGAATCTTTAGAATGATAATTTTATTAAAGGTCCCTGAATGTTAATGAGAAATATACACAGGTTATTTAAATGAGTAATATTTTAGCTCTAAACTTATCATGGAAGAATTAAATTCGTGAGGGTGTTTATTTTTATTAGCTTTATATTTAATTATGATTCTTCCCAAAGTTAGAAGACATGTCCAGGAAATAAGTTTATCAACTCCAGGAAACTGAAAACTGTTATCTGTCAGTAATTTGAGGACAGAATGTTGAATCTATGAGGATTTCACATCCAGGGAGAGTTGACTTGGACATAGATGGACTAACTGTGGTCTGCTATCATAATTGAGCTGTGTATTCATATATTATTTGGGTCTAGCCAAACAAAAAATCCACAGAAGATATTTTCTTGTAGCCCAAATAGTTCTACATATTTCAGGTCTTTTCCTACAGGTCCTGAAGAATGAAATTCATACTCACAACATGTTTATTTGATGGGGTTTGGTTTTGTTTAAGTTAGATAATATAAGCTCCCTAAATTTAGTGAGGCATTCTGTTTTTCAAAATTCAGATAATGTTTCAGAAAAAAATATGAGCAATAGAACCATTAATGTCCCTATTCCATTCTCTTTATGGCCTAACACTATGTATGAATGTGTGTGTGTGTGTGTGTGTGTGTGTGTGTGTGTGTGTGTATCTGTGAGAGAGAGAAAGACAGAAGCAGAGAGAGGCCCAGACAGTGGTATGAACTGAGGACTACTTGAAAATAAATGTAGTCAGATTCCTAATTTCTAACCTACCTCAAGTTATTCAGTCGCTGTTGGGGTTGCCGGGTTGCTGGATTATTCGCTAACTTTCTTGAATGTCTTCTTAAAAGGATGAGCATTCTTTCCCTCTCTACCACCTGCAGGTTTCCCAAGGATCCTCCAGGTCTCAGAGTCCCTGCCATCTTCTGCATGGAGCTTCTCTGATTCTTGGCTTTCTCTGGGCTGTGCTTTTTGCTCTCTTCAGTGTGCTGTTAAGAGAGCTGCGCTTGCCTTCTCTGCACTCAATGCCAAAGTGACTGATGCTGCCTTTCAGCCAGACAGCAAGTCTGTCTCTGCGTGCCTCTGAGACTAGAATCTGGAAAGATGCAAGTTTACCTGTTCAGTTTATTTGTTGCTCAAATTGGAATTTGAGTCTTCTATAGTCCTGTGCCTGCAGAGAATAGAGGATTGCATTAAAAAAAATCAAGGGAAGAAATATGAAACATCTGTGTGTGTTTGTGTATGTGTGTGTGTATGTGTGTGTATCTTTTTATTGGCATTTCTCAAAAAAGCAAAGTATATGTTTTTAAAGAAATGTACTTTCTTAAATACTTTAAATATGGAAAGCTAGAAAGAAATGAAAAAACATATTCTTCTCATTGTATGTTGAAAAACTTTTTCTTATAACACTTTTTCTGATTGTTTCAAAATACAAAATTTTACAAATTAATGTCTTCCTTAAACATTGCTTTAGTATCACTATCTGATCCTCATACTTTTCAAGAAAATTAATACATAAAATTGACATAACTATTTCTTATTTTAGCCAATTTTTTCTCTCTCTCTCTTTCTCTCTCTCTCACACACACACTCACACACACACACACATATGCCAATACCTAAAGATCTAGTTTATTAGTAAAGCTCAATGTATCAATATTTAACAACTATATTGTTTTACCCATATAGACCTATCATGTTTTACTCATATATTTCATGTTGACCTGGTAAATATCTCCACTTTGTTTTCTGGATTAGGGTTGCCACAAAGATGACACAAACATCTGTATATTTATGTGTATACATTTCTTTTCAGTGTACACTAATAAATGAAAATGCAGAATGCTGGTTAATGAGAAATACTTCTTTGAATCTTTATAAATATATATATATATATATATATTATATAGAATGATGTATTCAAAGACATCAATTGTACATATATAGTATATATCATAAAAGAGTAAATATATGTACTACCTTTCAGAATAAGAAATTGAACATGATAGTACAGAAGGCCCATTATACCACATCTCCAATGCAACCACATCTCATCCATGCAGCTATTATCTTGATGTGTATTAAATGTTCCCTGCTTGTTTTATTAATTTTTGTGGGTGTGTGTATTAATACTGGAAATTATTCTACTTCCTATTTCACAAGATTACTTTAAGATCTAAATTGTTAAATGACTTAGGATATACATAAAATTAGCCTCTATAAAAATAAACCTCTAGAAGGGTTAATTGTGGTTTTGTTGTTGAGGTTATTAGTACTATTAATCAAAATGTCTTTCAGTATACCTGTGTAAAGTTTCCCTAGGACTTTAATACAGACATGTGATATTTGGAGATTTTGTTATTGATTTTGGTTTTGGTGCTGCCTGGGATTGAACCCAGGGTCTCATACGTGTTAGACAAGCACTCTACCCTTGAGCCACATCCCAGACAGTTATGTAATATTTGGATTTCAGGTTCCCAAATGTATTCAATTATTCAATTTCAAACCATTTATGCAAGAAACATGTAGCAGTTTACATTCCTACTAGTAACAAACTAGAGGATGCTATTTTCCATTTCCCCCAGGGATTGATATTGCCAGACAATCTTTCTACTTGATAACCTGAAGGTTATTTCATTTTATTTTTAATTCAGTCTTTCTTGATACTTATGCTTATGTTTTTGGTTGGGATTACTATTATTATTTTTTTTAGAAAACTTTTCAATACTTGGGCCTTTTTCCCATAATCATTGTCTTATTACTAAAGGACAAATTATTTTTACATATTTTGTACCTGTATCCATGTGAGTTAAAGTTCACAAATATCTGAGTTTGAGTTTTGACATTTCATACTCTTTATGGTAACAATAAATGCATATTAAATTCACAATTTCAATACTACTGATTTATCATTCTTTGTTGCACTTTCTGGGTTTTGCAATATAATCTTTGCAAAATTTTATAAGTTTTCTTTCATATTCTAGTTCTCATTACTGATTACATTTTGTTCATGGTACAGGGTGAAAATGGTCTCTGCTTGGTAGGATTGTCCTGAGGATTACTGAGTTACTATAACAAAGTTTTTAGAGAGATGCAGATTCAATGCGAGTATTAGCTATTATTATTACTGTCTATATCTATCTTACTTTCATGCAACATTGAACTTCTGCCTTCTTCCCACTATCTCTTGTTTGATACCAGGTTTTAAGGGCTCTCCACGAATCATGAACCACCCACTCTTGCAGCCAAGTCCTGCAGTTCTGGAGCCAGAAACACAATATGAAAATTAACTGTAAGCTCCTCTAGGGAATTTGAGAGTGAACTGGTTTGAAGAGTTGATGTCCTAAGAAGTATCAAATGAAACAGTGAACCCTTAATTGATCTCAACTGCATTTCCTTTCCTATTATTTGCATTTATATATTTCTGCTCAGGACAGTCCAAATAATTTTTATAAAGGACATTAGATTTTCTCTTGTCCACACTCCTAATTCTGGTTATGCCTTTATGCTGACTTAAAAAATACTCTACATAAATGTTAACAATATAGAAAATAACTTTAGAAATATAACACATTTTAGTCAACAGTTATACATGATATTGCATTTTGGTAAAAAGATATTAATATGTACTTTGCAATATCTTAGAATTAAGTGCAAGTGAAGCAGGAATTCAGAGGAGGAACTAATTATAGAATGTAATATATTTTGAATTGTTATAATTACATGTTATTTAACTGCTTAAACATTTGATTGTTTTTTCTTATAGGAATGTACACTATCCCAGTGGATCACAGGACTCACCACACTCACATAGAAAATAGCTCTATGCTATTTTCATCCTAATATTGCAAAGTTTAGAAATAGAAAATCCTGAACAGGAATTTAATTTAATTTATGATGAGAAAATTGTTGAGATAATAAAATCACATGTTTTATAAGTGAATTTATTTTTTAGGACTTTCAGTAGTTTTTTAAATTCCTCTTATGAAATAGACAAGTTAGGTTGAAAAGACCTTATTGGCTAATTAGTGATTACACTGAACTCAGATAGACACATGCATTCTAATCAATTATCTGTGCATCAAAATACAGCTATTGTACTTCTGCACATAAGAGCTATTGGGATTCACTTTTACTTGGAGTTTTATAAATTTCTCAAAGTTAAGAGATATGACCTTTTTCTCATCTTTGAGTTTTCAGCCAAGACTTAAATGACAAAATACTACAAGGAAAATATCTTGTAATTTTCTGGCAGTTGCCCAGAATATAACACAGGGAGGAAGTTTGAAAGTACATTGTAAGGGAAGCCACTGAAGCAATAATTCTTTAAATGTTACCCTAGTGGTCTAAAGGACATGGTGCAGGCATGAGAGGACAAAAAAGAAAAATACCCATGTGCAGCCAGGGAGTAACAAACCAACTGATGCATCAATTCTGGAATTCAGCAGGAAAAATTGATACAATCTTTATCTCCAAGGAACTAGAGGCCATTTGGTACAAACATTTCCTTTTAGTCTCAAGGTATAAAAGTTGAAAAGTGAATTTATAAACACATGCCTCAAAGACATGAGGTTTTTTAAATTACCCATTACAGGTATAATCTATATCATATAAAATTGTAATCCAGATTTCTAAAGTATTTTTCATATTAATGTACCCGATAGAAGTGAACTTTGAAATTTATGTCAATCTCATTTTATTTTTATATATTTCTTTAATCACAATATATTTCTATGAATTTTATTACATTATCAACTTTCTTTATTTGAAATAACTAATTTTGTATATTTTAATGATTTCTGCCTTAAATTAAACTTATATTTGTCTGACATAATTTGCTTATAAAATTACTTTTGCTTAGTATCTCTTTGTTTAAGGCATAGCTCTTGGAGGTTGCATGATCTATGATTTTCTTTTGACCTGGGGAGTCAATTTCTCTTTTGTTTATTGTTTGATTGGGAGTTTTATTCTATTTATGACTGTTATACCTTGAATATTTGGCTCAGTTCTATCACTCATGTTTTTTTGATTTCCTTTGGTGTCATTCTTTGATGTGCACACTTTGCTTCCTTTACCTGCCTCCTATACAGTGTCCTGAAGCGTGGTCATTTATTTATTTTTTTTTCAAGCTTATTTGTTTCAAATTCTACTTGTGATTATCTTTACTTTTGAAAATTACTCTTTTTATCACTTATTAAAGGTCAGATTCCAGACTGAGATTTTAATTGTTAGGTAGCTGTAATTTGGAGGAAGCAGTGTAGCAAATATTTGCCTTCTGGAACATTCTTCTAAGGTCATCTTCTTTTCACTTTTCTGTGTTATTAAAATTCCAGATTCAAAACTCTGATTATTATTTTGAAAGATTATTTGAACAACAGTATTATTAAGAACAATAATGTCATTTCACTCGGTTTAGATGTCATCTTTAACCAAAGTGTAATTTTCTTTCTTTTTTTTTTTTTTTGGTACTGAGGATTGAACCCAGGGTTTCAAGCATGCAAGGCAAACACTCTACCACTGAGCCACATCCCCAGCCCACCAAAGTTATTTTTAGTTATACTACTTTAACTGGTTTCAATGCACATTGCATATCTGTTTGATAACATTATGCTTTTAAGTATTTCTTTTAAAGAATGGATACATTGATAGTATATATTCAAATTCCTTTTATGATTAAACACTTAAAACTCTAAAACCAGTCATTCCACTACATGTAATGATACTTATTCCCAGTTAAAAATCTTCAAGGTAATATTTTTTATGCATATTTAAGATTTTGTCTCATTTTTTTTATTAAGTGATTTTTTTATTTGCTATCTTCTTAACCAAAAATCTGCTCCTGTCTTCTCCCCCAATTTATTCAGAGACATTTAATAATCAAAATTATTTGCTTTCCTATATATTCAACTAAGTTTCAGCAGGAAACAAGTAAGACACACACAGAAACTGAAGAAATGGACTATTCTCAAACGTGGGCTGGGTGAAGGGAAACCCATATGAGAAGCCAAATGGAGTGAGAGGAGAGAGTTTGTGCTACCATGCCTGAGCCCAGGCTCTGGGGAAGGGAGACACCTGGCCTGAGGCTTCCCCCATGCCCAGCCTGGCCCATCTGGGAGCCATAGCAGCACACATTCCACCACATCTCAGGCTCCAGCTGCCACATGCCTGGCCCCACCCAACAGACAAGGGCGATGGCTGATGTGTCTCACTTTGGCCAGAATCTGTGATCATGTGATGCAAGTGAGATGATAAATGAGACCTATGGGAATGCTTGAAAAGAAAATGTGTAAGTCTTTTCCTTTCTTGAGAGATGAGACCAGAGTTGCTGTCTCCGATGGTTTCCCTTCCCACTTCTTTCTGTGAGACTAGCAGTGGGAACCAAGAGACCTTGGCATTACTGGGCACCTCTGCCTGCCAGCTCTGGGCTGCCTACTTTTGAATATAATTTTATATTACAAGACAAACTTGAATTTCATATTTAACATCTTTTCTATTCCTCATCTACATTGCTTTATAATTCTCTTAATCCTGTGTTTTCCATCTTTAAAATAATAGATCTTCTCATTTCCACTTTCTCCATCCTATGTAACTTTTAATTTTAATCCTAAATAATGACAATGGGTTTTGAACTGACCTTTTTCTTTATATTTTCTGAGTTTAGAACTGCCCTACAATGGATTAAATTAATCTTCTCAAAACACAACCTCTACTATTATAGTATACTAGTATTCCCCTGAAAAAATTCTGATAATTACTTTTATATTGTAGAAGTAATTGTGGTGCACTCCAAGGACATACTATTTGGATTTGACCTCCCTGTCAATCTTCTCTCTTAACACTTTCTGTGCGTATATGATATTTTGACAAAAATAATTTTAATGTCAGTCAAGTTTGGGTACATTTTCTTTGGTACTGCTATTAGAATGAGAAGTAAATTTGGTTTTGTCGGAAAGTAAACAGCTCTATTTATGCTTCTTTCAAGTTTTCATTAATACATTGAAATCTAATTGTCAAGATGGCTCCAGTAAGAAGGTGTCTCTGAAGAGGGTCTAAGGAGTTTCTGGAGAGAAGGGGAGCTTGACTCAGGACCACTGAGGTTCTTGGCTGACTTGATGAAAAAGAACTTCAGCACCTGCCAGTCAGAGGAATAGACAGAGGTTTATGTAGGAAAATAGTACCACACCCAAGGGAGAAAGTGGGTCATCTGGAGAGTGGGTGGCATATTGTGGGGACTCCTGGTTCCTCTCCAAGTGAAGTCATGTGAGAGGTGGATATGGAAAGGTATATAGTGATTATATCAGTTTGGGGATCTCAAGACAGTTCCTGGTGGTCTGGTCAGTCTCAAGATACTCAGGCTGACATGGTCTTCAGTTTCTGATCAGTTCGTTAAATTATAGGTTTCTCAGGATATTGTATCTATCTTTACTTAATCAATTCATTGGGAGTTTAACTAACCATACATGGGTAGATTCACAGATTTCCCAGGAATTTGGGAGTGAGAGGCCTGTAAAGAAAACAGGATTGGGAAGAGATAGACCTGGAAAAATATGTGGAATTTCTGAATTAAAATCTTACTTTAATGTTCTTCTGTTTTGACTCCATTGTCTTTCTTATTTCTTCTATCTTAGCTATAAACCATTCTACAGATTATAGACTCCTTTCTTATAGGGAAATAAATGATGAACAGTTGGTGCCCTTTGACATGACATTTTCTACGGCCATAACACAAATAAATCCATGCCATAACACAAATAAATCCATGCCTATGCTTACTATGAGGGTGAACCTGGCAAGCAGAAAAGTTAGCAATTCAACTTTTCTGATGAGTGAACACTTTAATGCAAGCTGACAGATGTAGGATGTCACAGTGACTGAGACAAAGGTCTTTCTGTCACACCACATCAGAGAGGGCATTCCAGCTTACATCATGGAAGTCGACAGTACCACCCGGAGCAGTACAAAATATTTTGCTGCTGGTTCTATAGAAATGCAAGGAGTAAATAAAATGGACAGCACACTGTTCACAAAACAGGTAGCTGCTGCTATTTCTGAAAGCTGGAAATTATTATTTCTTGGATAGAATCGCAATTATTTCTTGAATACAATTGCAAACTTATATATATTAATAATATTTTGTGATGTTAATAAACTCAAGAATTCTGATAGAATATTAAAAATGAAAAACACAGAATGAAAAAGATGATTAAGTTTGAATAAGATTATTTGCATTTCTTTAATGTATCATCAAAATCTTTTGGATCTATGAAAATCCAGAAACTGTATACATTTTTCTTTAACTCCTGTGGCCATAAGAGACAATAAACAAAATAACATGAAAATTATGGGTGGTGCTTATGGGAAGTGTTTCAAAAAGAAATACTTATAAAGAGAGTTATTAAATTTTGAATAGGTTGTTCTGATGTAATGACAGAAGAGTTTTTAATTTTATCAAACATTTCACACAAATAATACTCAGTCTTTTAATTGGATACGACCTCCCATACCATGCTCAACTATGAATCATTCAAGAAAAGATGTAATCAAGTAGATTACATGAAATACTGCCTTGATTAATTATAAATTTCTCTATAGCACATCAAGTAAATACCACAGAACATATAATAATAAATCTGAACAACTGAGAATTGAAGTAATGAGGTTGAAGATTATTTATGTCTCAAAAGGGATTATATAATGAAGAAATAAAAAGCGATTTGAAAATTGATTTTGACCTTGTATTTCAAGAAAATGTGAAATCAGAATGAAAAACTTTTGGGGAAAAGTGTGTGTGTGTGTGTGTGTGTGTGTGTGTGTGTGTGTGCACGCATGCGTACTTTAAGCGCTGTTATTTACAATAATCTATTTTGAATTACCAAAGGTAACATTTCAATTATTCAAAATAATTTGACCTGACAAATGATTTACATATTTATACCATTAATTAAAAAAATCATAAAGGGAAAGATATGAACATAGGGGAATATCTTACACCTGAAAAATGCAAAAAGTAATTCTGAAAAGGAAACATTGTATAAAATGTGTTCGTTGCCTCATGACAAACATAAGTTATAATAAACATTTAAGACCTTCATTATTTTCATTATAATATAAACTTAGCCCTGCAATTAATTAGATGATATCCATGAAAGTTTGTAGATAAATATAAACAAAACATAAAAATTTAAGGCAACTGATTAAAATTTAGAGTGATATTCCCCAAAGTGATTTCCGTGACTTGGTAATCACTGTGGCTGAACCTCAAAGGCCCTCCCCAGGACCACGTGTGAAAGCCTTGGTACCAGGTGGCACTGTTGGGAGATGCTGAGGCCCAACAGTGCCACCTGGTACCAAGTGGAAGTGTTCAGGAGGTGTTAGGTCACTGCCCCCCAAGGGTGTTGTGGAACCTTTGCCCCTTCCTCTTTCTCCTTTGCTTCATGGTGGTGCAGTGAGCAGTTTGCTCTGCCGCATGCTCCTTCCATCTCCATCCACCACTGATCAGAGGCCCAAGCAATGGGCCTGCACAATGCTGCATCAGAAACCCCAAACCATGCGTGAACCAAAAGAAGGCTTTTCTCCCTGTAAGTTTATTTCACTGGTATTTTATAAGTAGGGATAGAAAGCTAACAGTATGTAAAATAATTTAAAATATACTAATGCACATCATCCACGATATTTTGTTTGTTATTGATGCCACATAACCAGAATTTAAGAAAATAGCACAATAAAAGTATGTAATGGAAATTATGAGAATTAATTATGAATTAATATTTTTATCTAATCATTATCAATGTAGTAGTCTTAGAAAAAAATTTAATGTGTTTACTTATACTAACCCATACCTGAGATGGAGTAATTTTTTTTTACTTGTGATGATAATGCCAATAAATGTTTTATAGTTAGTGACAGATGTTCTGTGTTAAAATTTACAATATTTGTAGCATCTTTATATTTGAGCAATATATAATGTATAAGCTTATGTCAGCAATACACATCGAATGTTATCCTGGATACCAGCTGGTAAAGGATGAGATGGAGAGGGCGCAGTGGCACAGATTATAAACTTTGCAGTATTTGTCAGATAAATCACATGTGATCAGAATTATTTGCTTACTAAAACTGAAGAGGACACCATTCTGTTCATTCTCTGAGAATATGAATATTTTGAAAAACCTATATTTTCTGATTTTTTTGTGAATAGTTTATGAATTAATAATGCATTTAGTTGATTAGCAATGGAACTTTGGGGGGAAATAATGATAAAATTAGAAACTAGTTTTCTTATAATTATAAAAGAAACAACTTCATAAAATAAATAAAATTAAAATGAGTTTGGGGAAAAATAAAATCAGTTTAAGGGATGAGTAAGTGTGGAATAAGAATATGACATATCGTTTTCATACATTATTATGAAAAAAAAGTCCCCGAATGGTTTTACTTTTGCAAGGATTTTTCAATGTGGCTGTGTCAAATATTCACACAAATATGCCTGGGATAAAACACATTTGTTCTTTCTCTGTATGACAAGAAGATCCAGTCAAACTTCTAAGAAATGGTCCCTTTGTTCTTGTATTAGCACATCTTGATTTATTTTGCAAGTATTCCATTCAGTTTGTATATTTTCTTTAATATTTTACAGTAACACTCACATCATGATGAAAATGTTACTATTTATAATCCATAATACAATTTTTTCTTATATTACCACAATACTCTTATTTTAAAATATAAATTGTGTCTTCCCAAATAGATTCTAAGATTCTTAAGTCATGAAAGATTTTACAGCTCTGCACAGTTCAAATCATTCCAAATTTTAATTTATTATTTTTGCATTCAAAAGAATAAACTTCTAGGTATTGTTTGCTCACAGCCCATGTTTTTGGTATATGTCAGAGGTGTAATGAATTCCATGTTTGTAGTTATCATATGTGCAAAGCACTTACTTGTACTTACTACTTATTAGAGTACTGGCTCCATTTAAAAGAGTGGCCACACACTTGGCTGTGATGTACTAATGTATTTGACTACAGGGAACTATGTTGGGCTCCCCTGAGTTTGTTACAATGTATATAATGTATGCACTGGGTTAGTTCCAAAAGTATTAAACATTTCACTTTTGAAATAATTTGAGCTCCAAGGGTTGTGAATAGTGATTGTGAGGTCGTATCAGTTTTTCATTTTAAGTCTAGGAATTCTGATTTCTTTGGTATGAATGATTGCGTTGCTCTTAAAAGATGTTCTCTAGCCTTTCCTTTCTCTTCTTTAGCCACCTCCTTCTTTCTGTTTTCTCTTTAAGGATTTTCTTGTGAAAAGTACAAAGGAATTAATCATCAGATATTGCATTATGGAGCAAATTTGGTTATAAAAATTTTACATCCAAGCACGGTTTATAAGACCAGGGAAATAGTTTACAAAATTTAGAGGGAAACCCACTTGAATTTATAAATAACTAGATAAGACTGGGGATTCGTATATTTAATTATGCAAGCTGCCATCTGATATATTATTCAAACAGTTATTAAAATTTTCAAATTAAGTTTCATAGGAAGTTATCTTGATGCCGATACACACAGTCTTTGTTGATGGCTATGTACGACTTTTTATATGTACATTTTTAAGTATATTGAGTTTTCATCTCTTCTTGTTTCCTTCTATAATGCTAATAAAATCACTGGAATGAGTTTCTCTGATTAAGCCTTCAGTGTAAACAATAATGTTTATGTCATGACAATTTCAAATTGAGTACTAATTTGACAAAAAAGTTTGTTTTGTATCAAATTAATTAATAAATGATTTGTAATGCACAGTTGGAGGAATTTACCCTTTAAATTAAAGATAAGAGCTGGATGTGGTGGCACATGACTATAACCCCAGCTGCTTAGGAGGCTGAGGCAGGAGGATCACAGTTTCAAAGCCAGCCTCAGCAAACTTAGCAAGGTCTTAAGTAGCTTAGTGAGATCCTGTCTCAAAATAAGATAAATAAATAAATAAATAAAAGTCAAAAAGGGCTGGGAGTGTGAATCAGTGGTTAAGCACCCCTGGGTTCAATCCATGATACAAAGAACAAAAAACAAAACAAAACGAAACACTTAGAAAAACATTTATTGCCTAAGGAAATCTAAAGAAATTACTATTAAAATAATAATTTTTTACAGTGGAAAAAAAAATATATATATATAATTTCTAAATGTAATTCTTTTACACATTCTATAAACATAGGAAGCACCTAATTTGTGAAAGACAAACCTATAAGTACTGAGGACATATTAATAATCAGAAAAGGATCTCGCCTTCATTCTAAGCAATTCAGGTGAGTGAAAAAGCAGTTGATAAAGAGAATGAAGAGCAAGTATTCAAATTTCCCTCAATTGAAATAAAGAAAGTCTGTGCCATGCTGTACCAATGTCATTCAGTGACAGGCACTAGTTTAAAGGTTTTTAGCATACATTAATAACTGTTAGTAAGCAATAATTACAAGAAAGAAGCATATGTTCTTCTCCATTTCATCAATGTAGATGAATATATAGAAATTTATTTTAAGCTGAAATAATCTCTAAGCCAGGCTGAGCACTAGACAGTGTTATGTCATGAGTGGATTTGGTACCAAAGAAGTTCCAGTTATAAACAGCTTGAAACAATGTCACTATTCCTGAGTGAACCTAGAGACATTAAAACTGACATTCAGGGAGGTTTACTTTAAACATTTTTCTCTTTGTTTTAGTATTAGTTAGTCAAACAAGGCAGCAGGATCCTACAACAGGCAGCCATTTAGAAAGATCAGATTAATATCACCTGGGCTGGAAGAGATCTTGAAAATGACCCATCTCCAGTCTTGAGGATTTAGTGGCTTGTCAGATACCACTGCTTCTCAGCCTCAGCTCTCTGCTGTGTTCTTGCTGAGACGGCCATGGGAGTGTCAGAAAGAGACCCTCCTGTTCTGCCTCCTGGTATTCCTTCTGGTCATCTCTTGTCTCTGTCTTGATTCTGTCCCATTCGTCCCACACTCTCAACCCCACACACTTTTGTCCTTTGCTTCCAAAATATTTCTTTTCTTCCAATATTTTTTTTTCAAAGACAGTGTTTTATACTTGTACCTTTTGTAATTACTGCTCAAAAATGGAAAGAATAAGGAGAATGAGAGAAGAGAGAAACCTGAGATGATGATAATGACTAGTGCTGGGCTGGAAAGGAGAGTGGGCTCTGGTGTCTACCATATTAATTATCACATAGAGGGAGAGAGAGTGATAGAGATATGAGGGGAGGGGGTGGAGGAAGGACAGAAGATAGGAGGGAGACATTATGTGCATCCAGGCATTTTAGAAAGAGCAGGAGGAAGAGACAGAAGAACAAGAGACCAGTTTGTTGAAATGCAATAGTAATTTTTTTTTAAAAAGAGCAATACATTGTTATTAATATTGAGTTATCAAATAAAATTTTGAATCTCAATGGGAAATTCAGCAGGTTTAGAACCAAGGAAGTTTGGATTATTTTATCTGAAATTTATCACTATTTTCTCATGTTGGAATGCAAAGCCAGAGGACAATTATAAAGTACCTATGGGACATCAGAAGGCCTTGAATAAATTTGAAAAGCTTTCAAAACCAATCTCTTTGTCACCTGAATCAAAGGACCTGAATTACTTTCTTAAGGACAATGTAGAACAATTTTGTCAAATGAAACAGCTCATGTTTTTCTCAATGTCAGAAAAGAACCATGATTTTATGAAGTCATTTCTGTTTAAATTGTGACATAAATCAAATAGATGAGACTTGCTAAAGTCTTTATTGTTTTCATTAAATTTTTTATTTAGTGAAAAAGTTACATTAGCCAATTAGTGAATTTATAATTCAATTCCAGATTATGAAAACATTTTTTGTCCTAGCAATCATTTTCAGAACCTGTATCAATCAAATTCTTCTTAATCCACATAATTACAGTTCAAAGAGACTATCTTCCTCTTTGCTTAGCACCATATATCATCACAACTTAACGCTGCATCTTAGTAATTGCGGAATCCATTTCTCATTGTTTCATTTCACATCACAAGTCTTTCAATATTCCTCCAGGCTTTGGATTTCTACTTAGTTTCCAAAGCAAAGAGCTTTTGATCAACTGCACAACTCTTTTTACTTTTTAAAATCCTGTCAATGAGAAGAATCAGAACACAGTAACATTATTGGTTATTCACTGACCGAAGAGGGTGAAAATGGTTTCTCTGAGAATCTGACTAAAGGCAGAAATGGGCACTTATTATTTTATGAAGAAACCACTACATGTTTGTTTACAAAACTTTGTTTTAATGTGTGTTTTTTATTTTACTGTTTTAATTTCAGAAGATAATTTAAAGTTCGATAAGAATCATATATTTGAGATTTTTGTTAATAAAAAACTGGGTGTTAAAACTTATAAATAACCTGACTGAGTCTGGTGGGATCACACATGCCTGTAGTCTCAGTAACTCAGGAGTCTAAGGCAGGAGCATCACAAGTTTGAGGCCAGCCTTGACAACTCAGTCAGATCCTGTCTCAATAATAATAATAACAACCACCACCACCACCACCACCACCTGACCCATTTGGACCAAGAGGAATAAAAGTCAATTTATTGTATGTACCTTGAACCTCCATGATGGAGGGAAAAACTCAGTCAGGACAGGCACTCTTGAATTTGTAGTTATCATGCTTCCTACTTGAGAGTGTGCCCTACGGATATACTGAGTGACATGAGCAGATCCCAGACCCAGTTGTACACTGCAGCACATCTGAAGAGCCACTGGAGTTCAGTGAATGACTCTGTGTTTCCAATTACCAACAGTGGGAAGTGATGTCATCAGTGGCTCATGGGAAGAAGCCCTAGAATAATAACGGCATTAACCAGGAGGGTTTTCTTGATCTAGAACATGTATTCTGTATCAAATAATTATATATCTTTTTGAAAATTACCACCAGGTGTGCTACCAGATCCTGGAAGAGACAGAGATGTGCGACCACAGGACACCAAGTGACCATGCAGCTGGAGCTACCAGTCAGGCAGAAGACAGACTGGCTGAGTGACAATGTTCTATGGGACTCGCAGCAATGGTCTTTAAGTTGGAAATGAGAAGATGAAGAATTGTCAATCATAAAAGGTTTGGGCCCTTATGTCGTCTGCTAGTGAGATCCAAGTGACCTTCCCTTGAAACAAAACTATGACTGCATGTTGAATACCATCAGAGAGCTGAGAGAGCATGGGAAATGGAGCTTACTTCACAGAAGGGTCTCACAGAGTGCAGAGGAAGGCTGAAATGGGTGGCCGGTGCAGTCCAGTCTTTGCCTGAGGCATGGCCTTGAAATAGAGTGGGGAAGAAAAAAAATCCTCCATTTGCGCATAGTTTCAAGAAGTAGTCTACCTTGTACTGAGAGAAAAACAGCCTGAGGTTATATGTCAAATTACTACAGGCTAAAATACCACCCCGTTGAGTAGAAGACTGGAAAGTAAAAGATAGGAAGGTTGCACCTTAAAAAATTCTGGGGTCAACCCAGCAACTCAGGAGGGTGAGGCAGGAAGATCACGGGTTTAAAGCCAACCTCAGCAAAAGTGAGGCACTAAGCAACTCAGTGAGACCCTGTCTCTAAATAAAATTTAAAATAGGGCTGGGGATGTGGATTAGTGGCTGGGTGCCCCTTGAGTTTAATCCCTAGTATCCCCCCAGAAAAACTGGCGTCAAAACAGGTTTAGTCAATGAGAGTGGGCTGGAAGTGAAAGCCTCCGAAATGCATCAGGCTTCTGCCATGCAGGAGGCATGGAACAACCTGACAGAGCCAGAGGACTCAGGCAGATAAGGCCATCGATTCTGTCACTGAGCACTCCCCCCCTCCCACAACCAGCACCTGACTGAAAGAGCATAAATAGGGCACAGGTGAAGGTTCGCCTTTGTCCCCCACCTGGCTCTTATCTCTCAAGGGTGATCTAAATGCTGTCACTGCAATTTCCAGATTTGCCAACAACAAAGAGCAAATGTCAAGGAAGTAATGCGTTCCCAGGACAGCAGATGTCAAGGAAAGTGATCCTTGGGGACCAACTGATCTTCCTGGACCCCTCCTATTCAGGAAGGATGCTGATTCATTCTGGTAGGAATGGAGGCTTGCACCTGGCCTTCCTGCCGGGTATCTGTCTGTCTCTATCTGAAGGCTCACAGTGTGATTGGTTCACAAGCACAAGATCCCCATAGCCCAGTCCTGACCAAGAGGACGTGTATTGCAATGGAGATGGACTATGGGCCCCTAGTTAATGCATCCATTGGTTGTGACAGAGGCTGCACTAATCAGAAAAGCATTGGGACAGCCTGCTAAAGGGACAGTCGAGTGTCAGATCAGAGGCAATACATTATGAGAATACAGCAGCATCTTCACACATGAACTTTAAATCAGGGCTTTTTATATGATGTCAATTCTCCAATAAGTAGAATACATGAGTCTGAGACCAAAATGTGGAAGCAAAAATGACTTTTCCTCCCTTTCCTCCCAGTGATCTGGTTCTGAAATTTGCACATCACATCCCAGACAATCTGGACTCCTTGAGCTTTGATTCCAAAGAGCAAGCATTTCACACAGAGCACTGGACTCTTCTCTTTATTGTCCACAAACAGTCTGAAAAACTGCTTTTGCTCACAGAACTATATCCCCTCATAGCTACCAGGGCAATCTAGGCAGAATTGCTGCTCCATTCATCTATATTATTCAGCACATACATGTTTCACTCACACATAAATGAGTTATTACAAAGAGTTAACATTTAGTGGACATTTATTATATGTCAAATAATGTGCTGAATATTTTTCATAAGATTCTATTTTACAGGTATCAAAAACACATGGTTTCAAAAACACATTGTTAAAAAAGTGTCACAGCCAAGACCAGACCCATTGTCCACTTCCAGATTGTGCAATGTTTCTTTTTATAGAGTTTGAATGAATGTATATAGATGTTTATATATGAATAATCTAATCCCTGTGTCTGTAGGGCTGTAGAGAGGCATGGTCATTAGAACACAGAGGGCAGGCAGAATTTTAAATATGCATTTGGATTATGAAAAGAGTGTTTGTGGACTATAGGTTTGTGGCAGTGATTGCTTGTTACACCCTATTTTTATGACTCCTCAACCGATTATCTCCAATTTTGTTTGTAGGAATATGTAATAGGTAGTGAACATGAAAAAGCTCGGAATGAGAGGGGAAAGAAAGAAGCATTCAGAGTTGAGTGAGGTAGTATTTTACAGATGTGGGGCTGCCATATCTCCTATCACAAGTGCCCCTTACATCCCATGAGCTTGACACTCTTTGCATCAGGTCCTGAAGTCATAAATCTGAGTGATTCTTTGTGATTGTCTTGATGAACAGAACGTGCTAGAATTGATGTTATTTGAGTTCCAAGGAGATCATAAACAGATAAACTGCCATTTACTTCTCTTTTGTTCTCTTGTGAAATTTGCTTCTGGAAACCAACTGCTCTGCTCTGAGCATGTCCAGTCAGGCCATGTGCCCTTCTCCACCACTTTCAGACACCCCCCTCCAGCTAAAGTCGCTTAGCATTTTCTACCTTGTGAGTGAGTCATCTTGAAAGTGAACCTTCCAGTCCCTGTTGAAACTGCCTGGAATACTACTATAAAAATACTGTTATATGGAACAGAGATGAGACATTTCAACACACACACACACACACACACACACACACACACACACTTTGAAAACACAGTTTAAAATTAACAATCATTTATTCAAAGTAGGAAGCAACATTACCATTAACATGTTTAAACAAAAAGTAAGTATGAATGAATTTGTATGTGCAAGACTCTGAGTTGATTCCCCAGCAATGCAAAAACATCAAAACCAAAACAAAAAAAAATCAATGCCTTTCATAAATTGGTTTTTGATGTTTTGTGAAGAGAAAATCCAGGATACAAAATGTTTTTTCTTTCTGTCTCCAAGATACATATTTTTTTGTGTAGGTTTTTGTTCAAATTTTGTTCAGGAAGTCGGTCAGGAATCTGACTCCATTATCACTTCCAAGGGTGAAGCCTCATCAATCCAGGATAATCCCATTACTTTGATACAGAGATTGGTTCAGAAATTGGTTTGTGACAGTTCACACATATGTGATGCTAAGGAAGTTTTGCCAAAAACTATATTAGGAAGGAAGTCTTACAGTTTGAGCCCCAGAGGAAGAAATTTTCCCCACATCTGGACAGTTTAATATGTGGAAAGTCTGGAACTGCTTTCTCCATTTCAAGTTGAGAATGACACATTCACAGAATAGAGGTCCAGTAAAGAATTCATACAGTGAATCAGGCTTAGGCCAGAACCAAAGCCTTCCCCATTTACATGGACTTCCAGCTACATGAGCCAATCAATGTCCTACTTATCACTTGTTCCCCACAAATAGAAAATTCAATAACATGTGTTCATTTTATAAGGGAATAATCTGAAATAAGGAGGAAAACAAGGAGGCCAGAATTAGTTATAGTATCACAGAGGACAGGATTTGTGAACAAATGTTATTTTTTTTTAAAGTCATAATTTTTAAAATAAATGTTTCTATTTCCTAATCTCCTATAATGCTTTTCTAAAGTGTTTAAAAGTAATCTATGAATAAGAAAACTCAGATCTTCTTTCATTGCCTAAAACTGTCTCAGAGGCTGAGTAGAAACTTATTTTTCTAAAACTTGTCAGTGTATTAGGGATCATAAAGAGAGTGCTCCCTGGATCTGACTGGGGGCTGATGTTGTAGCAACCCTGCATCACGTAACAAAGATTTTGTTTGTAGTGATGGGGATCCCTGAACCTAATTTCCTGCCCAGTTTTTCTACCTATCAGAGCAAAGACCTGTGTCCAGTAGCCTACTCAATTGATACAAACTCTTCAAAGAAGTCAATTATTCCCATAAGCTGAGTTTTATTCTTTCTGATAATAGTTATCCACATGATCCTTTATGTATCAAACAAAATCTTATCTTTAGTCTTATACTAGACTTTTGCAATTTGTTCTTTTGGGAAAAAAGTTGGTCACAAGTTTTACTAATATGTGGAGTCAGTAGGCAAAAAAATAATTAAATTATTTGTAAAATTTGGTAGCTAAATTTTAAATAGCAGATGCTGTTTAAAGGTATGCTAAATTTTATCCTAATATAGTTTGCTGGTTGTTATTTTTATGTGTGGGAAAAGGGAATTATAATAGTTGGGAAATTACTTATCCTTCTGCAAGGATTTCATTGGTGCTAGGTGAATATAAAATTTACTCCATAAAAGAATTAAACTTTAAAAGTCAAAAATTATTGCCAATAAACCATAATTATGTTCTCTATGTTTTATATTAGGAAAGAGCTTCCGAGGAACACAATGATCACCAATTCAGTGGTACCAAGTATACATTCATGGCCGTGAAGGAATGTTGAAAGTTGCTTCTTGACATTGACAATAGGACTTGATGGACATATGAGCAACTTATGTGTAATGGATTAGAAACCATTGACTACATACCTCATGATTACTAATTAGAGGTAAAATATCAGAAATTGTGCCCTTCTCTTATGGAAAATGCCTTTAAAATAATACATAAGGTTAATAATGTATTTTGTACTTTAGTGAGACTGATTAACATATTTTAAAATTGGGGGAATATTTTAATTATCTATGAATATCAGGATATTGCCATGTATCTTTCATATTACTAGGCTCACTGGTGATCTGCAGTCTTAGTTTGCTTAGTCCCTTGGCACTAGAGGTTGGCTCTTGGATGTCTCCTAGAGGCTCAGTTGTTAAGGGCTTGGTCCCTGGGGGCTGGTGAAACATGTCAGAGTTGAGTAACAGGTCTTTATGTCACTTTGCCTGGAAGGGCAAAGTAGGACCCCAGCTCCTTCTCCTCTCCTTTGTTTCCTGGCTGTGGCTTGAATGGTTTTGCTCTGCCACATGCTCTTGCCATAATCCAAAAGCTACAGACCCAAGCAACTTCCAAAACCATGAGCCAAATTTAACCTTTCCTTTTAATAAGTTATCCTAAGTAACTGTTATAGCTGAGCTAACACCTGTCATGAAAATGCATTCTGCTTAAACAATACTAGGGTTTATGAATTTTTTTACTTTAAAGGTTAAATACATTCACTAAAGTATTACTTTGATGTTGTAAGTAATTGCTCTTTCAATTTATATCTATATTTTTTATATTGTATTTTATATTTCATAATATATTATATATATTATATTTATTTTTATATTAATTTACATTTATATTTTAGGTAAATGGAAATTTTAAATGACTGGCAATAGAAAAGAAACTTGTTACTTGCTCTGTTTTAGCATTCTCACAGGGCATGGAGTCCAGGCTAGATTATGCCATAGATGGAAGTTTTAGGGCGTGGGCTACATCTTGAAAGTGGCTGTGAGGTTAGAGTGAAGGACCCCTTGGGGTTGTATGATCTTCTGTTTTAGGAAACCAGAGAAGGAGTAATTATTATTCAGAGCTACACAGCCAGTCACCTGTAGATATTTTCTCAAAATATACAGTCTTAACATTTACCCATAAATCCTGATAATTTCTGAATGAGATGAAGATTGTTGGAAGATAGTAGTAGAGTATAGGAAGATAAAATAAAAATCCTTTCAGATATGTGCAACATTCTGATATTCACTTTATCTTTTGCAATTTCATAAGTACTGACCTTGATGACAAATGCCTTCTTTAATTAATTCTTACTGCACATAACATGAACTAGAAAGAGGTAAAAATTATTCTTGCAATATTGAGTGCACATAAAATAAGGCTGGAGTCTTCTGCCTGTTGTTTGTCTTACCTATTATATAGTCATCCAAATATGAACAAATTTTACTCATTTAATATAAAATTACTTATCCATTAAAATTTGCTTGCACCAGTTGAAAAAGCAATGACACTGCTAACTGTAAATATTTGCGTATTATTGTTTTTATAACAATGTAATAGTTTTTACAATATTGGCATATAGTTTTGAAAGCAGAATGTATGATTTTGTTTCCTTTAATTTGCAGATAACTTTTCTGAGAACGATCTACATTAGGAGCAGTGGTGTTTCTTAAAGTGACAGAAACTACAGCAGCTAAACAAAAGCAAATAAATACAATAGGATTAATCTAATCTGACTATTATAAAATTATATTTTATTTTAAGACAGATTTAGATTTAAAACCTCAGAATCTGGCTGTGGTACTATTATGCATCCATACTTTAAATACATCATTTATCAAATGTATCATACTTTCTCTGAAAAAAATCCCTTGGCCTCCCAAACCTTGATTACAATTATTTTTTAATCAAACAAGAAGTTAAAATCCTTTGATATCTATTGTTTACCCCATCTCTTTCTTTTTCTTTCTTCCTTTCTCATGGCCCCAAACTTCAACCATAACCCTTTGTATGTTTACTAAACATTCCTGAAAAAAGTCTTATTGATCAACCATCATAGTTCCCCTTTTTTCTATCTTGGAATAAAGAAATTCATTCAACCTGGTAGTCTTGTGTATATATATATATATATATATATATATATATATATATATATATATATATTTACATTTAATTTGTTATATATGATAGCAGAATGCATTACAATTCATATTACACATTAGAGCACAATTTTTCATATCTCTGGTTGTACACAAAGTAGAGTCACACCATTCATGTCCTCATACATTTACTTAGGGTAATGATTTCTGTCTCCTTCCACCATCTTTCCTACCCACATGTCCTCTCCCAATCCCTCTCACCACTTTGCTCAATCTAAAGTTCTTCCTCCCACTTCCCTCCCCCAACCAATTATGAATTAGCACCCTTAAATCAGAAAACATTTGGCATTTGTGCTTTTGGGATTGGTTAAATTCACTTCACATTATATTCTCCAACTCAATCCATTTACCTGCAAAATGCATGATTTTATTCCCTTTTAATGCTGAATAATATTCCATTGTGTATATATGTCACATTCTCTTTATCCATTCATCTAGTGAAGAGCATCTAGGTTGCTTCCATAGTTTGTGAATTGTGCTGCTATGAACATTGATGTGGCTGTGTCTCTGTAGTATGCTGTTTTTAAGTCCTTTGGGTATAGACCAAGGAGAGGGATAGTTGGGTCAAATGGTGGTTCCATTCCCAATTTTCCAAGAAATATCCATACTACTTTCCATATTGGATGCATCAATTTGCAGTCCCACAAGCAATGTTTGAGTGTGCCATTTTCCCCACATCCTTGCCAACACTTGTTGTTGTTTGTATTCTTAATATCTGCCATTCTGACTGGTGTGAGATGAAATCTTACAGTAGTTTTGATTTGCATTTCTTCAATTGCTAGAGATGTTGAACATTTTTTATATATTTGTTGATTGTATAACTTCTACTGAGAAGTGTCTCTTCAGTTCCTTGGCCCATTTATTAATTGGGTTGTTTTTTTTGGTGTTAGGATTTTTTAGTTATCTTATATCCTAAAGATTAGTGATCTATCTAGTGTGCATGTGGCAAAAATTTGTTCCCAAATTGTAGGTTCTCTATTCATCTCACTGATTGTTTCTTTCGCTGAAAAAAAAGCTTTTTAGTTTGAATCCATCCCATTTATTAATTCTTGATTTTAATTCTTGCACTATAGGACTCTTATTAAGGAAGCTGGGGCCTAGTCAGACATGATGGAGATTTGGGCCTACTTTTTCTTCTAATAGAGACAGTGTCTGTGGTTTTAACTCCTAGGTCCTTGATCCATTTTGAGTTGAGTTTTGTGCAGCATGAGAGATGGGAGATATTCTTTTCAGAATCTCTATCTCTTTCTTGAGGTAATTTTTTTACTTCCTATATTTTCTCCCTTTTCTGTTTATTGGTGTCATCAATGGTTGCCTGTATTTGCTCTCTTATCTCTTTGTTAGAGTGATCATTTTTTTTTCTGTCTGTATTTGCTCACTTAGGTCATTCTTAATTCACAGATTGTTTTTAATTGTGAACATTCTGAACTCCTTCTCTGACATTCCATCAACTGCTCTGTCCATGGGTTCTGTTATTGTAGCATCCTGGTTTGTTTGGGGCACTTTATTCCCTGTTTTTTTTTTTTTTCATGTTGTCTATGTGATTTCCTTTCTTGCAATGTGGTTCTGAGTTATTACAGTTTCTACCTATAATCTTGTGGTATTTGTGCAGATTACCTGTATCTCATCTTGGTGTTAGGCTTCCAGACCCTGCCAGTGTCCCAGGATGGTGGCTATTGCAACTATAGGTGGTGGCAGCAATAGTAGGAGGTAAGTCTAGATAGCAGTAGAAGTGCCCCAAGATGGATGCAACATCTTTCAAAGATGGGGCTGAAAGGGTAGGACTTACACTGGCTTTGGGATACCTGCTCCAAGATATAGCTTCTTCAAGACCCTGTCTGTTGTCCCAAGGTAGAGGCTACTGCATGGGGAGGGCTATGGAGATGGCTGCAGTACCTCCAGATGGAAGTTTGTTAGACCTGGGCTCCAAGATGGTGGTGTTGGTTTGAGCAGACCCAGGCCTAACCTTGGTTCTGGCTCCCACCCAGGTTGGAGAGGTTGGGCAGGGCTGAGATTTGATGGGCTCTGCCAGTAGCAGATGGACCTGGGCCTGCTCTGGGCCCTGGCTCCTATGCAGGTTGGTGAGGCAGATCTCTTGTTCCATTATAAATTCAAGGGTTGTAACTTCAGTTAGGTCTTTAGATACCTTTTCTTTCTTTATTGGATTTTATCTTTTACAATGAACATCTTCATGCTTCATAAGGGCAACAGGGTACTGCACTAATTCTCATAATGATTACACAAAAAGAAATGCTCTTTCTTCAAC
Source organism: Ictidomys tridecemlineatus (assembly GCF_052094955.1). Classification (NCBI taxonomy): domain Eukaryota; kingdom Metazoa; phylum Chordata; class Mammalia; order Rodentia; family Sciuridae; genus Ictidomys; species Ictidomys tridecemlineatus. The sequence continues at coordinate 78,071,140 of NC_135485.1, read as the reverse complement.
TTTTTAATGTTTTCAAATTGATACAACTTTTTATGTATTTACTGTATGGAATATGTTTTTAAAAATCCAGCCTTTTTGAAATACATAATAGACTTTGGGATGATCAAATCAAGCTACTTAGCATACACATTAGACATATGAAACCATTTTTTCTAAACCTGGATTTTAGTATTTAAAATTCTAGTCTATGGCAATGATCAAGAACACAATATATAAGACACAGTAAAGATAAAGCAATAAAAAGATGTAGGCAGAAACTAGAGTGACACATCTAGAAGCCAGATGCAAAGAATTGCTGCCAGCCACCAGCAGCTTGGAGAGAGGTGTGGCGCTTACTACCTCAGAGCTTTTGGAAGGAACCAACCCTGATGAAATCTTGATTCCAGACTGGGACCTCCAGAACTGTGATAGAACAAATTTCTATCGTTTTAAGCCATCAAGTTTGTGGTAATTTATTATGGCAGCCCTAGCAAACTAATACAATCTCTATAATTTTGACATTTTGAGAATGTTATATAATTGGAATCATAGAGCACCTGACCTTTTGAGATTGACTTTTTTTTTTAACTTGGCATAATCCCCTACAGATTCCACCCAAGTTGTTATGTGTGAAATAGTTCATTTTACTATAGAACAGTTTATTAATAATTCACCTATTGAAGAACATCCAGGTGGTTTCCCATATTTGGCTATTACAAATAAAGATGATATGAAGAAAGATGTTTTATATATATTTATGGCAGGGTGCACATGGTTGTAATTCTAGTGGCTCAGGAGGCTGAGGCAGGAGAATCATAAGTTAAAGCCAGCCTTGTCTCAAAATTAAAAAAAAAAACAAATTGAAAAGCTGAGGATGTGGCTCAGTGATCGAGTACCCCTGGGTTAAGTCCCTGGTACCAAAAAAGGAAAAAGAATAAAAAGAACACAATACTTGGCTATTAACTGTGCTCACTACATTGTATAATAATCTCTTGAATTTATTCCTCCAATCTGAATAAATTTCTGTACCTTTAACCATGTCTTCCAAGCTCTCTTCTCCTCCCCTTTTGTAGTTACTGTTTTACTCTCTGCTTCTGAGTTCAACTTTGTCAGATAGGCACACAATGAGATCATGCAGTATGTGTGTCTTTCTGTGCCTAGTTTACTTCATTTAACATTAAATTCCTCCAAATTCATTCATTCATACTTTTAAAAGAAAGATAAAACTATGTTCATTCCTTCAGCTAAGGTCTGACCCTTTTCTTATCTCTTCAAAGCTACATTTTTGAAAATCACAATTTATACACATGATGTGTATTTTTTTCCTAATTATCCTGAAACATCACTGCCTGGTTATTGGGGTTTTTTCTTTATTAAGGATGGCACTGAATTTGTTCTTCCTCAAAATGCCAGTGTAGACAATTAGGAATGCATCACTTAGTATTCTGCAATGTGTGTTGATGCGGCTCCTGAACTGCCTATTAAAAGATTCCTCTCCTGATTTAATAACATGGTTGTCTTCTGATTTCTAGGTCTACCTCTGGCCCCTTTTGAATTTTGTTTTTTTTTCAGTGATAATAATCCCTGCTCTTATTTTCTTCTGTTTTTCTCAGATTTAGTCTCTTTGTGATCTCCTCACTCTGTGAATTCATGCTACTCACCATATGGTTGTGATGATAGACCAACTGACTGAGACTTCTTGTATAATTCTTTCACAGAGAATTTTAACACAGTATTTCCAGGATGGCATTACTTTATTATCTCCAGGGATGCCACTGGTAGCATGTATACATAACTTCTTATCCAAACTAGAAGTCTTTGGATGTGAAAGGGTGTCGTTAACTGCAAGGGATGTCTTCAAAGAAGTCAAGCTTCTCCTGTGGAACTGAGAGAGTATTTTACCCCAACATTTATGCACCTGAAGGGTCTAGAAGCCTATGAATTATATTTGTATATAAGGATGGAAAAACTACCACCCAATATCTGAAACAAGAAAACAGAATGCAGAATTTTCTTCTTACTATACCAGTGGAAAGTAATGCTGTCAGGCAGAGTCTCTGTCATAAGAAAAGACTGCTGATCTTACATGGATTTATGGAAAATGTGGTGGTTGAGCCTGGTCCACAAGAATGTGTCATTCAGGGATGGGGATCCACTCTGAGAATGAGTCCTTGCTGCCTGAACATCCCAGAGTGTGCACCCTCACAATTGAATGCTCTCTAGGTTGCTCACCAGGGCTTCTTGATGACATCAATATTCAAGGTAAAAACAAGATGTCGGAGACTGCAGCCAAAATAAATATTTTTTGAAGACTAGAAAAAAGTACACTAGAAAATAGCAATAAATAGAAAGGTAGATACATAAACCAGCAACCTAACCATTTATTATTTTTTGCGACTATCAAGTATTATGCACCGTACAAAGTCACATGTGACACACTTTTACGTGACCCGCAGCCCAGAAGGTTTGCAACAGCATCCCCAGAAACACATGAGGAATATGTCACTCTGTGATGCCCCAGCAGGTATGACATCATCACTAGGTGGGTGGGAAACTTTCACCTCTGTTATGATCCTGTGGGAGTATTGATGTATATGTAGTCCTTAGCTGACTGAAATATCATGTGGTGCAAGGCTATATTTTTAAATAGGTGGAAGAATCAATACTCCCATAAGACTATTTGAAGGTTGTTATTCTGAAATGCATCATTGGAATGACTCATTCCCACCTGGCTAGTTTTCAAAAGCAAAGGACTACTACTGATTGGTTTGCTTTTGGTAAATATACTCACTAAGGTTACTTGGTTTTGTTTTCAATTGCTAGATCAATTTAAAACCAATTCAGTCAGTTACAGTACAATTGGTTCTGGCCTAGAGTTCACAAAATTTAATTAAAAGATTGTTCCTGTTGTGGTTTGGATGTGAGGTGTCTTCGCATAGTTCATATGTGAGACAACACAAGAAGATTTAGAGGAGAAATGATTGGGTTATGGGAGTCTTAACCCAGTCAGTGAATTAATTCCCTGATGTAATTAACTGAGTGGAAACTGATGGCAGGTAGGGTGTGGCTAGAGAGGAGGATCATTGGAGACATGACTTTGGGGTATGTATTTTGTGTCTGATGAGTGGAGTCTCTGCTGCCTGATCATCATATGAGCCCCTTCCCTCCACCACACTCTTCTACCATGATGTTCTACCTGAGAAATGGAGCTGGCTGTCCATGGACTGAGATGTCTAAAACCATGAGCCCCCAAGTAAAGTTTTCTTCCTCTAGTTGTTCTTCTCAGGTCTTTTAGTCATAGAAGCAAAAAGCTGACTAAAACATGGTCTTTTGACCCTTTCTCCGCAAATGCTGCAGAAAGACAGTTGGGTATTGTTCAGATCTTGTTTGTGTTGTGCCTTTTATTGAAGATTTGCCTTTGTTTGCAGAATAGGATTTTCAGTTTGAGCAGTGGTCAGCTGTTTGGTTTTATTTATTTATTCTTTCCCTTTTGGGTGAGCATTCTGTTAATAGAATTGAGATATAGGACATTTGAAACTTAGACTTGTAACTCATGAATATCCGAACATCAAGACCACACAGTTGTATGAGGTTATGAGGTAAACATACTATTTTAACCATGGAAATTCAATAGTATCTGATAGGTTATTCAACTTCAGTATTAACACTTATTTTTCTATCTGCCTAGAGTGTTTGTGGTAATAAGAAAAGCAATCCCTTGCATAACTCATGAACAGTTGTCCGCTCTCCATCTATCCTCTATCACTGGAGAGATAAGATGGAATGTTCCAAAAAGTAAACACAAAGTCTATTTTTGTTTTAAACATTATAAAGCTTGTTATTTTTCTAAACAAAAATGGTCCAATAATTTCATAAAATAAACAAGCATTTATTAGGACATTTCTATAATCATAGAGGAAAGAAGATAGGAAAAACCTAATTGGAGAGGATTAGAGAATATTTTAGGACATAGCTTTAGTTTGGGTCTCATACTGTACTTTCTCTTGAATTTTGTCAGTTACAGAAAAGTCTAGAATTCCTCCCTCCCATGCTCTGCTGTCTTAGGAAACTTTTCTTACAGGTTAGTTAGCTTAACATTTCATATAAATAGTCTCTATTATATTATTTCAGAAAAGGGTTCCTGAAAGTCCATTTGAAGCTTTACCTGGGACAATTTCATGTCTATTCTAGCATTTCCAGATTCTGTCTTCATGGGTTTTCAATACAATCAATTTTCAAATTTAGGGAACTTATTTTACACATATATGATAAAATTGTTTTGTTTCCTATGGATTTTTCTTAACATTCTATAACTTTCTTGCATAAATATTTACTCTAGAAAAGTCCAAATGGTATGATAATCAGTTAAAATATTTTCTGTAGATTCTATATCTTTTTAATTATTAACTTTACATTAATAATCACATAATTATTAATGATATAACATAATTATTATTTTAAGTATGTTTACTTTCAGTGTATATACTTATCACCTTTTTAAATGACAAGATAACATATCCTAGAAAGAGTCAATATTTTACAATTTGAACCAATTTTACTTCTGATAAGAAATGGGATTTTTCAAGATACTAACTATGCATAGTCAATGAAATCTTCTGGATATTAAGATAATTTCCATGAAGAAAAACATTCAGAGTCTTTTTGCTATAGAAGGGACACAAATTTTTCCTAGGCACAGATATTTAACTATTGAATATATATATATATATATATATATATATATATATATATATGTAGAGAGAGAGAGAGAGAGAGAGAGAGAGAGAGATTTTATATGTGTAAGATTTTTGTATATATAAGATTTTTCATCGTTTTATAAAATTTATTGGTTGCTTAATTAAGAATATTACATAAGTGAATGGCAGAATAGGAAATAAAATGTAGTGGTAAATTGCCACTACAATGATTAACTCAGTGAAAAAATAAGCATGATTTGCTTACCCATGTGTGTTCACTAAATATAATAGAACTGGGTTTAAATATGGTCCTCATACATGAAGTGCAGGTTCTTTGAATATATTAATTGAGGATTCTAATTGCTCTAAGGCTAGAAGTAGAACCTTTGATTACTGATCAGGGTATCAGTTGTCCTAGATAATGGGTCTTTGACATGGACCCCAAATCAATTCTATAAGAGTATAATCTAGAATTTTTCAGATCTATATAAAAAGGACAACTTATATTAATCTGTTAAGAATTAATCTGGATTCCTGTGAACTTTGCTCTAATTACTCATCTATGCCTCATTAGTTTTTCCCAATAGGGATTCTTCAATTCAGGGCAGTTCTTTTATTTCTCATCCATATAATATTAACTATTCTAATTTCTAGATCAACGGTAATCTGAGTATGCACAGATAAAGGAAGTTCTAATATATTTCATCTAGCAGTTCTATTTGCAGAGTAAATCATGCTCATTAAAATTTTACAAATTGTGTCACCAGGAAAGAAATATTCTTCTGATAATGGTCCTGGAATTGAAGACCATGCTGGAAATTGAAAAGTATTTTGGTCTATTACAAATTTCTGCTACTCGAATGGTTCTAGAAAAGTAGAGAAAATAAATTTCCTCTAAGCTCTCTGCAACTGACCACTCACAAATCTCATCTTTTTCTGTTTTCAGTATTATCTGGTACAACCAGATTTTTTTAAAGTGAAAATTACTCTCTCTTCCCCTTTATACTTATTCTCATTTGCTCTCATTATTATTTCTTTCAAGTTATCTTAACATGTTTTCTCAAGATTGTCCTATTCTATGAAGATGAGCTTAAGTGAGGATAGAGTTGCTCTATATTTCTAAGAGTATTTTCATTTGTTTTTATTTATAGCCAATGACATTTAGGAATTTAAAAAGTGACAGGGAGTTTTTGAAGTACTCACTTTCTCCTGGACATGACATAATGAAACAGTCGGTTCTTGATAATTAATTCTATGTTTCTTATTTATTTGGTAAACCAGATCTTCCAGCAGCCCTTTTGCTTGCAATAAATTCACACATTTTCTTATCTGTCAACTCTAAATTCTTAGAGGATAGAGAAAACTTGGCCTTATAGATCTTTCATAGGTTGGTTGTTTCTCTAGAGTCAAAAATCATCTATTTTTTTTCCTAAGGATCTCTAAAATTTGAATATACAAGAGTGAAATTTACAATAAAACATATTTTTGACCATTTGAATATATGTCACACTTAAATCCATTTGTTAAAACAATCTACACAACACTTTTTTATTTATGATGTTGATTCTACCTAAAGTTTGAGACTAAAGTTCATTTCTCAACTTTCTTAATTTACATTTTTGAATCTTTGGCTGACCTTTCTTAGAAAGCAAAACCTGTTAAATGTATTAAATAAATAGTGATTTCTTTTGGTTCTTTTTTTTTTTTTTTTAGTTGAAAAGGAAAAAAAAAGTACATGATTAGATTACTTAAATCTTGCTATTCTACTCTGCTGCCTTTTTACATTTTTATTCCAAAGAGTCTCATTAAGTGGACTAATTGCTGCGTATCTGTGATCCAGGACAATAAATATTTATAAAAATACTGAATTGTGCCACAAATTTCTGCATTTCTTCCTTAATTACAGTCCTTAATTTGACTGGCTGCCCTGAGTTAGAGCAGGCATCTTAAGCCATCAGGTAACCTCAGGCATATAAGTAAAATACTAAACTTATCAAAGAAGAAAAATAGAGAAATCCTGCTTATTGACTCCACAGAGTTTCCTGCAATGCCAGCTTTTGATTCTCTGAACTTCTTTTGCTAGAAAGCATAAACCTGATCTTTTCAGTTATTGTGGTTGGGTTCTATTTATCAGCAAATTAACTCAAATTCAAATTAACATAACACTTTAAAGTAAATAAAAGTAAACATAAATTAAAGTAAATATAGAACAAGCAAAAACCATAGCTTATAAGTGTTAGATTGATAGGCTTAAAACAAAATGGCAGCAATAAAAAAAGAAATACTTTAGGCAGAATGTGTGAAAAGGAAGAGAATAATTTTTTAGACTTGTGTTATATAGTTCTGATTACTAAAATAAATGTATAATATGATTTATTTAAAAAAAAGTTTTAGTTAAGTTCACAGATTTGAGACTGCCCTCTCTGATTGGTTGGCCCCATGATTTAGGGCCCATGGATAGAAAGTACACTATGTAGGAAGGGCTTGGCAGAGCAAAGCTCTCACCACCTCTTGGCCTAGGAGCCAGAGAAGGAGAGAGAGAAACAGAGAAAGGGGCTGGAGTCCCACTATCCCCTCCAAGGAGGGACATGCTCCAAATGAGCCACCATCCTCCCACTAGGACATGCCTCTTAAAAGTTGTGTCACCTCCCAATAGCACCACACTGAGGACCAGCCCTTTATCACATGAACCACTCACTGGAAACACTTAGGAGCTAAACTACAGCTAGGTTGCTTCATGCCTAGTACTAGAACTACATGAGCAAGTAGTGAGGAATCCATTCTAACAAAATACTTTAAAAAGTATTGAGGAATATTTCAATGCATATGTTTCTTTTTAGATTTTATAGCATTGTTGTAAACTACAAATAGAAGCAAAGAAATAATTTCTGTTTTCCATAAAGAAGCAAGGACCTCTGCTATAAAGGAAAACATGTTTGAAGGTTATGAATAGAACATTTCTGAATACTTTTGAAAATCTTTATCTAGTGTTCTGATTGTGTTCAAAAATTAATAGAATTAACAAATTACTACTCCATGAGATGTGAAATGTAATCTCCACACAAATTCTTCCTCTCCTTTTCTTTGCAATTTTCCTTTCATTTGTACCACTAATATTCTTATCTGGGATACAGAATTTGATCTTTTTAAAGAAGGGAATGGTTTTTTTCAGATTTGTGTTATATAGCTTATATTTGTGTTATATAGTCTTATATATTTCTATATAGTTATAGTCTTACCTGTAAATTGCAAGGTTGGTCAAGAACATCTTTGTGAACTTATACTTCTGACATTCAATAATTTTTATGCTCCATATCCACAATTGTGAGAATACCTGCTAATACAATAATAATTAGTAATTATAAAAATATTCTCTATGATTTGTAAAGTACAATGAGAATTCTTCTTCTTCTTCTTCTTCCTATGTCCTACTAATTTATAATGAATATGGTAAATTACTTTTTCACATGGGTCAGTTTTTCTAGAAATCTTGGTAAAAACCTACATAAATGATTAAACCATACATCTAATTTAAATAGATTTAATTTAAATAAAAGAAACTAAGCATTCTCTTAAATATTATATACATACATGCACATATAATACATATATATTCCATGAAGTCAATATGAATATTTGTATATAGAGATAATGTGATGTTATACATTTTATATGAGACTATATTGTATATTATTTAGACTTTTAGTAATCATTAATTCATTAAAAATTATAAATGAACCATTTGTTGTGTACTAGACGTTGTTCTAAGAGTACTGATCAATTCCATGAAAACTGACACTTTGATCCCTCTAGATGATTGGACAACGGTCTCTGAAGTGTTTCTGGACTTCTCTCTGGGAGAGCAGCTCTCTCTGGGAAAGACATGTTCTCACATCTTTCTCACTTCTGGACAAGCCAACGCATTTCTATATGCTAAAACACATCTCTGTATTCCGGTGTCCACTTTCTGAAGCAACTCCAGTTCCCCTTAGTCTTATGTGAACAATGCATTCTCTCTTCTATTTTATGAAGGAAGAAGAGCCATCTCTGAAGGATATTCTAAAATGCTTCTACTCACACCCTTTGATTAACAACCATGAAGGAACTGGTGTTCTGTTCAGGTTGGTTGGTTGGTTTGTTTATTCAGGATGGACACATCATCAGTGTACAATGCTTTTTAAAAGTCAATGCCATCCCATGAAATAAACACAAGTGCAAGTATCTTAACAACAGTGCTAGAAAGAACATACAGCATTGCTATATCCCTGGTTCATATTGGCTATTTTTAAGGAGATGTTTATTATGAAAAGTTAAAATAAATATTTTCTTTATTTAAATTTGTTTTTGAAAACTCTTTTTTTAGTCCTCTTCTCTCACCAAAATGTAACAGGAGAAAAGATTTTGAAATCTTAGAAAAGAAGATAGTAAGACATTTTTTAGTGATTGGTTTCTTAAATGGGTTTTGCATATTCATTTAAATCCTATGATCATATTGTTTTTACTAAGTTATAATGATGGAGTTCTATCATTTATTTATTGTAAAGTGCTAGTGCTAAGCAGTGCTTTTATTCATCATGTGAAGAATCATTAGGTGTCAAAGCCATTAAGAGGGAGTCTCTAGTAAAGGACTCTTCTCTGAAACCCACTCCCTGGTTTTATGAGGTCTCCACAATTTTCTTAACCCTGATTCTCTTTCTCATTCCAAAATGCTAGGATGCCATCCTGAAACAGAAAAAAAGTGATGCTACATAAAACTTTGAGGTTTTCTACATTTTTGCTGCTAAAATATCTTTTTGCATTTTACATAGTCATTACTTTAAAAAGATAACAATTTCTAATGGAAAATCATTTAAATTTTGGAATTATGATTTTTTGCATTATTTTAAATATGTCTAAGTGCTTAGATTTTATTAGTCTCCAGGACTTAATAATTCTAATTAAAATCAACAAGTAGATTGCATTGGACAACTGTGCTTTTCAATCTTCTCCCCGCAGTATCCCTGGGAATCCAACATCAGCTTTAGCATGAAAGTCGTGATCACCTGCTGCTGTCTGGCCACCATTGACTTCCCCACAGAGTCTGCTGTCTGATGCCACAGATGTGAGCAAATGATATAAAATCGAGGTTCAAATCCCCACTGATAATTTTGCCTACAAAGACTTCCCGACCATAGTTTGTCAGAGCTGTGGTAAATTGAAGAGGAGAATGATTCTCTTGCTTCTGAGTCTCTGCATTCAAAGAATTTCCCCACAATAAGGGTTCTGGGCTGCTTGGTGTCACACAGTTTCACAGGCACTTCCTTTAGATGTGCCTCTATCTATTCTTCTCAAGATTTATACACACTTCTGAGATGACAGTGTTGGAAAAAGTTCAAATAGCAATAGCCACATTGTCAAAAATATCAGATGGCCTCTGTTCCACAAGTTGCATTGTTGGCAGTCCTGCTCATTGCAGCCAGTTTCTTGCTTTATAATAAAATCATCCTTGAACCCTAGAGTCTGTCCCTCTGCCCCTCCACCTTTCCCAGTGTGTTCTAATTACAGCTCTGGTCGTGCATGGCTTATTTAGTTTATATGGTCAATCTTTCTCTCTGTGTATTGTGTGTGTGTGTATGTGTGTGTGTGTGTGTGTGTGTGTGTGTGTCTGCGTGCACATATATGTGCTAGAGATACAGAAACAGAGAGATACATATATAGAGAGATATCTTAATATTTTTATAGGACCATAAAAATTAAAGTCAATTTTATTTGTTTTTTTTATGAATTATCTGCTTCATGCACATGTAAGTGCATCTATTTTTCTTAGGCATTATTTAAGATGTGTTGGGGGAAGGGGAGAGTAAAATGATTAAGTGCATTTATGTGTGTATGTATGGGCAGAAGAGTGTGCTCTGCTACCTTCTTCTGGAAAAACAACTTCTTTAAATAACAAACCAACAATAAATACAACAGGTTCATAAATTGGCTGGCTTTAGTGTCTTTCATTTAAAAAATCTATTATGTTCAAATCCTATTGCAAGAGAAATTTGAAGTTTTTCATAACAATTTTATGTAGATTCTAGATTCTAGTTTCTAATTATTGCTCCAAAAGGCAAAACTGTATTCCTTAGTTTGGAAAAAAATATCATTATGCTTCTTCATTAAAATTAGACAAAACAATTTTAATTTTTATTGAAGGTGTCTTCCAAGAACATATTCTGCAAAATTTGTTAGGCATATTGCATATGTTCTAATATAAAGCCACAGAAATTGAAACAAACAAAAGGAAATAAAGTCATATTTCCTATTGTTACATAGAAATTATATTTATACTAAAGGCTTTTATGACCCCAGATTCTTCATTTCATTCTGAGTCTATAAATAAGAAAAGCCAATCAACACTTTGGGTTGATAAAAAAATAATGAAAGGTTCTTCTTCAATTTGATTCTACAGAGTGAATTGCATGTGTACAGCTCCTCAGTTTACGATACCCTAAAATTTTCACTCTGTAGCAGCTAAGGATCCTCAGACAAAAGACAACATACTCTCCAAACCAATTTGGAAGATGTGTGATCTGGTAATCACAGGTTATTCACAGTTCTGAGAGAATATCAAACTCATCTCCTGACACTGATTCCCGGAGCATCCAGGTGATGCTGGGTCCCTGAATGTAATCCTACTTTTGGTGCAGATGGCTCATTTTAAAGGTGAAATAAAACAATCTGCATAGACCTCCTATTTCAATGGCTTTCTGCATTTTCTAGGGAAAAAAAAGTTACACTTCCTTTTATCTATCACTGAAAAACATAAAACAGTTTTTAGATAATAAAATAATATTATAATCCATGTATGATTTAAAAATAACTAATGAAGAGTAAGGAAGTATAAATATAAATATACAACTTATTTGTGGTCTTGTATTTTTGAAATTGTATAATTTGCTTAATGAATGGTAGCAATTACACAGACTAACTTCAACATGAATGTAAACCAAATAAGATAATGCACATTTTAAATATTATATTGGTTTGTCTAATAGCTACTAGTATCAATAATGATTTACTACTCTGCTTATAGGAATGATACATATAAATTTCTTGGCAAATTGTGGAATTCAAGATAATCATGACATCGGCTTGATTTTCCAGAGACTCAATAGAAAGTGGTTTAGATTGATCTTCAACCAGTCATTTGTCCTCTTGAGTGTATATTAAAATAGAGCTCAGCACGTGCTCATTAGATGACTATAAAAAGGATATTATATATGCAAACTTCCTAGCTAACCTGGGAATATTGTAGACACCTAAGAAACACTTGGGTTTTTCTTATTTTCTTTTTTAGTTCTTCTAATTGACACACAGAATAATTCCTATGGACCTACGTACATCTCATCATGAACATGCTTGTCTCTTCTGGGATACACAAGCAAGACAATATCAGGAATATTTTGATAACATTGAAGTCAATACAGAATCATTGTGAATTCTTCTACTTAAATGACAAAAAGGATTCCGTTTTCTTGATTTGACCCTGCTTAATTCACTACTAAGTACCAGAAATTGTTCAAAAATCTTAATCTTAAAATATGGGATTCTGCAATTACTTTGACTGTTACTTAGAACAGAGTCCTGGCTAATTAAAAGTGATAGCCTGGTTATTGTGAAATGCAGTGATATCAGGATGAACAATTACCAAGCAAATTTGACAAAGTATCTACTGAACCAAATGCCTTGGAGAACAATGTGGCTATTGCATTTGAAAACAAGAATAACAAAAATGACAACACTTGGGTGGGATAAGACCTTCCAACTATATAGAAGACTTTACAGAAAAAAAATGCAAAAAAAAATCTTTCAGCTCAAGTAATGGGAATAATACTTCATGAATTCTTTTCACATCCTAATATTTTATTCCTTGTCATTAGACTATTGGTAACGTCAATAGATACCTAAGATGTGAAAAGACAACACCATTTACACCTTAATGAAAAGCAGGACTATATCATGAACCTATGGCCAACAATCAGGATTCAATTTTGCAAAGCTTGGAAAATCCTGGCAAAGGAACTACCGGACATCATCTTTTGCTCTCCAGTGCAAAAATCAAAGGGAAAATGAATTCTACTTGTATATCTGGCTCCAAGATATGGCACAGAATCAAAGTACCTGAATGTCAGTTCTCTCTGAACACTAGGAAGGGATAGCCTAAGGGAATATTATGCATATTTGGCAGAATATCCTCAAATGATCGTCTTTGGGAAGTCGTGTTAGGATGGTAATAGGAGTTACTAAATCTGAGGATGCTGGGTTAAGGGAAAGTACCTGTCTGATGGACTAGACAGACCTGTGACAGCCTTAGGAAGAACCAGTGGATCAATTCAGAGACCAAGAGTTATTGGATAACAGAGCCTGGCTTGCCTCATGCTGATCTAAAGGCAAACTCTCAGTCTGTGGGGCAGAGGTGGCTTCTGCTGTTCTATCTTTTTGGCTTTCAAGTCCTAAGGTTCCTCAGGAAATTTTAATACAAATAAAGTCTTAAACCTGGTTGGGTTCTTTGGACAGTACCACTGTTCCTTTAATACAAGTGTGATCTCACTCTCTTTAGCCCTTCTTGTGGACTGATCAAAAAAAGATGACAGAAAACACACTGAACAATATATCACTTTTTAATTTTTATCGTCTTTAATTTTGGGTGTAAAAGGTTGGCTTTTGAATTGCTTGTTTCCTCTCTTGAAGGGAAAACTGAAAAGTGAAACCTTCTTCCAGGTTCTCCTCAGTCCAGGGAGTGTGCACACACTCCACGGTCCTGGGAAGGGGTTCAGTACCACATGAGCAGATGAGGGATGCCCGCCTTAGCCACTGTGGGACACTCACACAGACACGTTCAAGATTGAGCTGTCCTCCATTCACTGATTGTACATAAGAGAATGCTATTTTATGATTATCATTATTTAAGTCATTATGCCCAAATTGTATACATTATAATAACAATTGATATTTGAAAATAACCCCCTTTCCTTTCCAAAGCAATGGATTTACCTTTCTTCATATTGGGTGCAATATTTTGATGAGTATCATTGATAAAGAAACAAAATGCCCTATAGGATAGATTTGTTTAAGCACAGAAAATAAAATTATCTACCTTGAAAACTAGACTAATATGCTGTTGGTAATTTTCCCTTACAAATATGTGGCTCAAGTTACTATTAAACTATGGGGCACATGCTGAAAACTTGTAGTTTTCAATAACTTGACTACTACCAGTAAATCTTACATTGTAGAAAACTTTTCTATCAGCATCCTTCTTTTGTCTGCTGAGTGGTTTAAAAAAGAAAAACAAAAAAAAGAAGAAGAAGTAAAAATGTTGTTTTTGACCTTTGTCAGTTTTTAATACCGGATTTTATTTGATAAGTTTTTCAGGGACATTCTGTTTTATATTGTACTAGTATTAAATGATACACCAGTGAGGCATTTCAAAGCAAATATTCTTTTATGGAACTTTGTCTTTTGTATTCACTAACTTTAAGAGACTGATTTTATATTATGAAAATTCATCCAGGACTTGAGAAACCCTTAAAGAAGGCACCCTCTATGTGTGCATTGTCTGCTTCTTTGAAGTTGAATTTTGGCTTTGAAGACTTTTACATCTTTGAACATAGCTCTTGCTAATATATTTGTAATCAAAAGAGGCTGAAATTGTTGGCTGTCTTTCATCACTGAAGACCATTAAAAATTGCTTTTATCGAGACTACCCACAATTTTAGCTTAAATTTCTCATTAGTAATCTGAATTTCTTTAAAAAAATATGTTCTATGTCCCTCTGGGTATAATGCAAACTTAATGCGGGTATTGCTTCACTTTGTTTTCCTGCCAAATATTAAACATGGTTCATTCTTTTGTTAATTCACACAAAATATTTAATGGAGAGGCTTTATGCCTGAAGTGTTCTGAAAATATGGAAGACATTGATGGCAGTGATATGATAATTGCTTATAGACATATAAACAGAAAATTGCCACACTTTATTTAAAATTTATTTGACAGGAAGATCATACATTTAAGGTGAGAAGTTCTGGGGAAAGAACACTGAAAGACCATTTTCTACGGATATCTAGGTTTCTGCAGACTTAGCAGACAGACACACTGACTGTCTTTTTTAGACTACCCTTTCAATCATATTCATGCTGTAAATAGCTGTGGAAGTTTGAGAAAATTTCTCCCTCTAAAATAAAGAGCAGGCTTACTTGCTGCCCAATATACTAAGGATTCTTCATACTTCCAGGACATAGATCAGGCATGCTTACTGATGATTATAAAAGATTTGGTTTTTTTTTAAATTTAGTTTCTTGTCTTGTAACCCAGATCATTATATGGTACAGGCCTTGGGTGATCTCCTTGGTTTCATTTTGTCAGAACTGAGACTCAGGGAAATAGTAGAAATGCAGATTTACTGGCTAATACAATTGCTGTGAGCGCTAAACTTGACTCTTTCTCTGACCCTCTGAAGTCATGTATTCTGTCCACATCCATGGAACTGTGCAGGCTAACCCATTGGGTAGACCCTTCACAGCTTTTGACAATGGAACATACAACTTTTATTCCTGATATTCTTGAGTTTGTAAATCAGCAACATCTGCTGAGTCCTATCTACTATTATGGGTGTTGTTTTATGTATTATTAAAAAAATAGAGTATGAATAAATAGTGTCTCCCCCACCCTCATAACTTTTGGAGCATTTGTACCCTGAATTTAAAAGATATACCAATGAGCCATGGTTAAACATTAATGCTTAATATTTAAGGCTTAGCATATACCTATATAAAAGGTTTTGATCACATTCAAATATATGTAACAAGGACTTAAGGCACTGAGTTTGAATAGGCAGCCATGAATCTTGGGTATTTTTCTCATCTTAGTGAACACCTTGGTTTTCCGTCGTGAATTTTTTGCTTCATATAGCTTTTACTTTGGATAGAAAGGGTATTCAGATAGTCTTTCTGGAACTTAAATCTTTTGGAGTAAATTCAAGAATCAGCAGCTGTGGATGGTGGTATTTTCAAGAAATTAGGTGCGGATTATTCTGTAAATCTAGAATAACTCTTTCCTTTCTAGACTTTCATCTAATTTGTTCAGACTTTTTGACAGGAAGGATTGTTGAATTTTATCCAATGATTTTCTCATGTCTATTGTGATGGTCATACAGCATTTGTCCTTCATTCTGTTAATGTGTGTATCAGATTCCTAAATTTTCATGTCTTGAAACATCCTTGCATCCCTGGGATGAACCCACTTGATCATGGTAAATAATCTCTTTAGTGTTTTGTCAAATTCAATTGGTAGTCCTATGTTGGGGATGTATGCATCTATTTTCATCAAGAATATTAACCTGCAGTGTATGTGTGTGTGGGGGGGGGATGGTATGGGTGTAATGCTGGCCTCATAGAATGAAGTTGGAAGAATTCTTTTTCTCTTCAGTTTTTGGGAATAATTTAAAGAAGAATTGGTAATACTTTTTCACTTAAATGTGTGATAGAATTCTGTAGTGAAGCCATCAGGACCTGGCTTTTCTTTGATAGGATACTATTTATTACTGATTTGAATTACTTATTTGTTGTTGTTCTGTTCAGATTTTCTGTTTCTTCCTAATCCTATCTTTGCAGGCTGTAAGTGTTCAGAAATTCATCTATTTCTTCTAGGCTATTCAATTACTGCTATACTTTTATGTGATATGTCAGAGAATGAAATAGCAGCACCATAGAAATGTAGCTATTTTAAATGACCAGGCAGATATTCATAATTCATGAGATCCTGCAAGTGACACTTGTGGACTCTGAGTTCAAGAGACTAAACATGGTGACAAGGGGGTTTTGCTATGGCTAGTTATACATTTCCAAAAGACACAGACTGGGCCACCGCATCCAATGTTAGATAAGTCATTGTATTCCATATTCTCTGATCATTTTTAATTTTTTTTTGTTTCCTTTGTATATAAACTGTCTTAGTTGAAAGTTGCCTTTTAATGTGGAACAGTCATCCAGATTCTCACAAACCAAGCAGATCCCTTAATAAATATTGAGTTACTTTTGAGTTTCAGGCCCATTGCTTCCTTTTTAAAATAACATTCTTAGAAAATACCAATATTGCTCTTTATCTATTTGTCTCTTTCTCTTCTTTCAGGTTTCAGATTAAATATCTTAGATGATAGTCCCCAACTCCTGTACTTTATTTGACAATTTTTCTCATTGTAATTATAATTACTAAATGTAGTAGTAATCATAAATTCTCCTCTCTCTCTCTCTCTCTCTCTCTCTCTCTCTCTCTCTCTCACACACACACACACACACACACACACACACACACACACTCACTCTCTAATGTCAGCCTAGGAGGATGGGAAACATCTCTCTCTTTCTCTTCTTCTCCTTAGCCCCTGGTTCCCAAAAACATGTTCTGTGTTCCAAATATATTTATTAAATTCATTGCATAATTCCAAATATATTTATTAAATTCATTGGATGATTTTAGAATATTCTATTTTAACACCTATTACTTTGTAAAGTTATTTTAGTAGTTTGGTTCCCAATTTGTTAATCTTATCATTCCTATAATTAAATGATTATTTTCAGTACAAGAATTCCTTTTTATAAACAAGATTATATTTCTGATTTTCTCAGCATTGCTATTGAGTGCTCTCTATCAGGACTCTGCAGCTACCTGGAGGTTCTACAATGAATTATGGCAAAAGTAATCGGTGGGGGGCTTGAGGCCATAATAATCATTCCAGAAAATTCTCCGTTCTTTGTTCAAGAAATTAACAAGGTATTAAATCACATCTGAATCTAGTTATGCATTTTAGCTGTTGGAGGTAATGTATGCATCAGTATATTATAGGGAATAGACTTTTATTCCTTTTTTGGGAAAATAGTGAATATTTCTTCCAATGCTAGGTCTATCACTATCCTTTGAAACGGCCATTTGTGCCTGATTTTTGTAGCCACTCCAGCTTAGTCAGTATGTCCTACATACAAGGCCCCCACCGTGAAGAACAGGTGCTCCATGAATGCTGAGAGCCCATCAAGAGTGCCTCTTTCTTCTTAGGTTATACACCCTGCATCATTCCGGGGACGAGTCACCCCACTGCTTGATTGAATAATATGAAAGTTTTATGTTTAAGCAGAGGTAAAAAGTAAACAGCTGTCAGGTGACTCAGATGGTCTCTCGTTTTATTTTTAACCATTACTAGAAAACACTTAGAACAACAGAAGCAGTAAAGACCCGTTTTTCAATGCACAGTGTGGTAATTCAGTGAAGAACAGAATTGAAATCTGACATTGCTGACTTTTGAGATTACTGATAGTCAGCTAGAGGGAACAAAACAACATGTAACATGTTTCCCTGTCTGACTTATGTTTCTTGCTCCTGTAAAATGTCAAATTGGAGGTGACAAAGAGCAAGCTTCCTACTTCAAAATATAACAAGAAAAGCCTTAGCCATAAGGCCTACAGACTCGCAGAACATCAGTTTTACTGACAGGAACAGAGATTTGTTTTTGTCATTGAGGCAAATCCAAACCACCCTATTGAATTCTTATTGCATTTATTTTCAGAAAGTGAAGCTTGCTGTTAATATCTTTTTGGGATATAGTTATTAGTCTGAATTAACATATATATATGAAACATTTGCCTAGATATGGCAGCCATTCTACATTGACTTAATATACTGTAAAGGAGTAGAAGTTCAACTACTTTACCAAAAGAATTTTTCCAGGAAAGTTTGGAATGTGTTCTTCTGGTCATATTTGTTAATTTATGTATTCATCTAAAGGTTAAAAAAATAAAAAAGAGTCAGTTGCAATGTGTTAAACTTCCTATGTGGAAAAACAATGTAGCCATGTGAGATTCCTTTCTTGGAAAAGCTTACTGTTTCTCAAAATGTAGAGTAAATTCTTTAATGGGGCACTTGGGAGCACAGAGCAGAGACAGCTCCAAACTTCCCTGGTATGTGAGGGGCTGCTTACTACAGGGACATGGCAGGATTACAAACCGAGCATGCACTCTGCCAGAGAGCAGATGAGAAACAGCTCCCCAGAGGGAATCACCCTCCAGCTTAAACTTTCTTGTCATGAAGCAGAATCCCTCAATGTTAATGGATTTACCCCTTTATTTTGACAACCTAATTGATTATCAAATGAACCACAGAGAATTTGAAAATCTTTGTCATATAAAAGGAACTTCCTTTTGGTTTTCATTTTGAAAAATACATGTTTATCTCTTTATAAAAAGAGGGCTAAGTATCCAGTTAACAAACCCCTTAAGTTAATCTGACTTATATTTGTTCCATTTTATATTGAAACTCATTTTAATGATTGGAAAGCTTATGCATATTAGTTTCTCTTTGAAATAAACTAGACCTTTCCCAAGAAATGATTTGTATTAATATAATAGAATAGAATGAATCATAGAACAAAATCTATTTTTCACTGAAATTACAGGACAGAAGAAAAACACATTATGCATTATTTTCTACTCTGCCTTTAGATACAGAAACAAGGATGGTATCTTTAGCCCAAAGATCTGCACTAACAAGGTCATATTGGCTTTCCCATTGGTCAGCCTGTTTACTACCAGTTCTAATAGACTTTCAACAATTTATGTTAATCAACTCCTGAGGTCATAATTCTTCATCTTCCAGAAATTTCTGTTCCTTTCAGCACTGCATC
Organism: Ictidomys tridecemlineatus; assembly: GCF_052094955.1. NCBI lineage: Eukaryota > Metazoa > Chordata > Mammalia > Rodentia > Sciuridae > Ictidomys > Ictidomys tridecemlineatus. Next base: position 78,051,766 of record NC_135485.1, on the reverse strand, counting down.
CTCATCATCAAAACTGTTAATAAGTGTGAAGTATTTGAAATTTTACCCTGCTTGAAAGCTAACACATTAGGCTGCTGTAGTTTCATAAAAGCAGAAGACAAGGAACTCCTGAGACTGATACAAAGACTTAAATGACTTCACCCACAGCCATTTCTACAGTGTCAGATTTATATGGTGCCAGATCTTACAGCTCCAATCCCCAATAGGTGATGTGAGGAGGCCTCACACACAGGATGGATTGTGTTACAGCAAAAGACCTCTGCGTCTTTTACAATAGGAATTATTCTCAATTGTCCTTTGCTCTAAAAGGAGACAATATTTTTCTCAAACTAATCAGTCAGGGGGCACTATCTCTGTCTTCTAAGTTTGACTCATTCCTATCTATTCAGTACAGGACTGGGCAATCCCTTTTCTTTGTTAGCAAGGGAATCATGTTTTCTCATTTTCCTCATTTAAGTAAGATAAATTGTTATACCTAGAATTTCCTGTGGATACCAACATTTTAGGTGGCCATAATCTTTATTGACCATTGATTCTCATCTCAGGACAAAACATTTTTGAGTACTTTAGTTTCAAATTATTTGCCTAACCATGGGGGTAGTTGTTAGCAAATGCAATTAGATATATCTTTTTTTAAAAATAAAAAAATAGGATGAGAAATATGGAAAAAGTCTCAATCAGTTGGCAACAGTTAAAAAGAGCAATGATACAAAAGAACATGCATAAATCAAACTGAGCAAATGTGGGATTATTTTTTGTATGTCTGTGTATGTGAGACGAGCAAGAAAAAGGGAAAAGGGGATGATAGGAATGGGGAGAGATAATCTGATTAAAGGAAACCTAAAAATAATTCTATAATGTGTTGAACCCTTTTGGTTTTTTATTTTAATATATGGTAGACACTGGGAGGCCAGGTGTTTATTACTATCACAAATTTCCTAAAATACTGGTGTTCCTAACAATTCTTGAAATACTTTCAATTATATGTTATAAATGAATAAATCTGTTTATTCAGGAAAAAATAAATGGAAAAAAATTGATAGATACCCTGGAATTACCTCGCTTTGCTTGACATTCTTCTAAAACTTTTTCAACAAAATAGGTTTGACTGGGGACATTAAAGTCTACATGAAAAGAATATAGTTAAAGATTATTTTCTCTAAATGCCCTTGTGTTTGCAAAGCTACCAAGGATTTTTATCTCTCTCTACTTTCTTCCCAGTGTGCAAACTCCCTTGTGTATTCTTAGCTCTGCCCTACATTTTCTACTTAAAACCTTCAATTTTTTTGGTTGTTATTTACAGCCATTTAATTCTTGTGTACTTCCTCGGTCTCAAACATGTGTAGCAAAATTTCATCCTGATACTCAAAGAAAGCTGCATACTGTGTCTTCCTACTTAACCATATCAGCTGCTATAGTTTAGAAGAGGAATGTCCCTGAGAAGCCCATGGATTAAGGGCCTGGTCACCAGAGCTGGACCATCTGGGGAAGTGGTGAAAGCCTTAGGTGGTGGAATAATTAGAAGAAGGGGGAGAAGGGGACCTAAGTCACTTTCTCTTCCTTTTGTTCCTGCCCTAAGCTGAGCAGGTGAGTCTCTGCACATGCTGTCACTGCTATCCTGGACGTCTATCAGAGTCCCAAAGCAAAGGCCTGTCTCCTCTTGCACTGAAACTTCCAAAACTCTGGGTCATCATAAACTTTCTCTTTATAACCTAATTATCTAAGGTGCAGTGGCAGAGGGCTGACTGGCACATCAGCCCTGTGACAGTGTACATGGACAAAGCATCCCTCAATGCTTCTTTCAAAGCCATATAATATACTCTTCCAAACAGGGGTTTTGGTGTGTAAACATGTCTTTATTACATTATTTATAAATATAGTTTTAGTTTTGAACTCTGAATGGTTTTGACAGAGATCATCTCATAAAGTTTACATTTTAATTTAAAAAAAGATTAAACTAGAACATTTGTTAAGGAATATTTCAGAAAGAGAAAGCTCCATACGCTAAATAGAATGAGAAAAACATTCCCTCCTCTGTTCCATAAATTTATAGAAAGGTAAAAATGAGTAATTCCCAAAGTAGTCCTTGGAAAATATATTAGTGCTATGATTATCTTGCAATGATAGAATTGAACTACAAGAGGAAACTGCAATCCAGTTGGATTTCTACCATGGGAGAAATGTATTTAACACAGTTACAAAATAGTTTTCAGGGAAAAAAACTGAACAAATCATTTACACAAATGATGAATGTAAACAGTGGCTAGGTTATTCATGTGCTTCAACTGTCTTAGAATTCAATACCCTACACCCCCCAAAAAGGAAAAGTGTCCCTTTGCTTTGAATTGGTGACAAAGAGAGAAAGAGGGATCAAATCTGCCACTCCTGCTTCTAGCTCCTCTCCCTTCCTGCAGTGCAGGGTGGAATAAGATGACAGTGCAGACACACCTTCTCTGGAAGATCCCGGATTTTTAGGGGTATACTATTATTATTATTATTATTATTATTATTATTATTATTATTATTATTTGTCTAATTACAGTGAGGAGGATAGGTTAAACTTAAAAGAAAAACATTGACTTTTCAAGTTTTTTACAAGCAGCTGTCAACTATATTGACTCAAGGTCAATCTATATATTATATTGGGTCAGCTGAAATGTGGACACTGAGGTGAGACTAGTTATGCAAGAGAATTATTGGGAAAATGGTGAATCAGAAAATCAAGGAATTCATTTCTCTTGTATAGCAATGAGGGTAGGGGAGGGGGGATAGTAGGGGATAGGAAAGGTAGCAGAATACAACAATTACTAATAGGGCATTATGTAAAATTGTGGATATGTAACCGACGGGATTCTGCAATCTGCATTTGGGGTAAAATTGGGAGTTCATATCCCATTTCAATCTAATGTATGAAATATGATATGTCAAGAGCTTTGTAATGTTGTGAACAACGAATAAAAAATAAAATTATAAAAAAAAAGAAAATCAAGGAAAATCTCAGATCACCTCTCACTGAAAATAAAGTAGAGAGGGTTTAAAAGAGTCAGATTTTTTCCCTGCTTCTGGGGAATACCTGAGCAAAGGTGGTTTGATGGAAGAGTCCCATATCATACAAGGAAGGACAGTGGTAGCATTTCCACCATGCTCAGCCATTGGCTGGAAGGAACCATGGCTTTAGCTTCTAACTGAAAGTCATTTGTCAGTTAGGACCTTATAGGCAATGTCTCCTAAAGAAATATGAGCAGAACAATTCCATTGCCAGCATGTATTCCGAGGTTTATCCACCCTTCCCAGGTTGTTATCTTAGAACTAAGCCTCCACTGTGTTACATTCTGGCCTTCTTTGCTTCTCAGTTTCTAGGGATATTCTTTACTTGTGTCCAACTATGGTGACCCAATAGGAAGATCAGTTCTATATCCATTTCAATAACACCTTCAACAATCAATCTTATCAAATGGTTTGGAGATTTACAGGATTTTTTAGGACAATTTTTAATTATCTTGAAGAAGGTTCATGGCTCTTAAGGATTCCCATGGGCATATCCCCTTGGCTGCCATAATTATTATCTACGTTGCCACTTTCAGTCACCTCCTTCCAGGTTGGGACACTACATCCTCCCATCTCGGTTATTTAGATAACTCTCACATTGGCAGAAACCACATCAGAACTTAGAGGGAAGTTCCTCTCCAGCTCAAAGCCATTACTAAATTATGCTTCTTTGCAAACAAACTTTGCTGCCTATGAGGACTTCTCTGCTCATATTATATACTATCATTCTGAAACAGAGACTGGTGACTTCAGAATGTTAATCACACTCATAGTTTTCACTCTGTACAATTTGTTCCATAGCTTGGCTAATTCAAATTCTTATTCTGGGTTTAGACAGTTTCAGAGTCCCAGATGCACATGAAAGCAGAGATAAGTGCACTTTTCGGCTGTTCATTTCAGATGCTGAAATAATAATTTTACTAATTAAATTTTTATTTCCAACTATTAGACCTGTTATTTTGTTTCAAATAGCATACATGCAACTCCCCGATGTGGAACATCTGCTGCTGCTGTTGATGCCCCTAACAAATAACACCCAGAAATTAATAACAACAAAATCCAGCCAGTGTGTCATGGAGGAGAGCAGTGGCTCCCTCTAGTCATTGGAGATTTGTAAAAACCAAGTGCCCTTGATGGTTCTCTGTTGCTTGGCAACCGTCCTGATATTGAAATACTGCATGTGTGGTGTATTCATGTTTCTTGTCTTTGATACAGAAAATCTCTCTACTAGATGAGGCTTTAGAAATCCATCATTTTGCTACCCAGGTGAATTATGAATGAAAACTGTGAAGAAAAATGAAGTGTTTCATCTTTTCCTGTTGCTCTCTTTTAGCAACTGAAGGCTGTTCCGTTCTTTAACCTGGGAATGCAAAACCCGCAGTTAGGAACAGGCAGTGGGGATACTGTCTCCACTCTCAGTGGGAATCATACCTGTGGCATGGCTTCTCATTTTGCTGAACAGCAGTGGTTGTTTGGATGTGCCAGCAGAGAAAGTGACAATGACATGCTCTCAAGACTGCTTAGAGATTATTGAAACCAGAGATTCTTGCATTTTTTTTTGTTTGTTTAAGATAGGGGACTGGCAGAGATGCATGTGGGTGTGAGTGACTTTTCAGTCCAGAAAGAAATAGGAGACTATTACCCTGTACTCCTCCTACTTCCCAGAGAATTCCACAGGGCAGAGAGAATGTCTTGGAACATTGTATGTAATATCTTTAAGCAATCTAAGATCACAAGAATGTTTAGGAAACTGACAGCATGTTTTAAAATGATCCCTCAAACTACAAATTTTAGTATTAATATTGGTGTCTTATTTCAGCTGTCTTTTTTTAAAACAACAAATTTTTGTCCTTTGATATCATAATTAACAGGTCCTGTGAGCAAAATAACCAAAAACGTAAAAAAGTGAAACCATAGACATGACCTCAAAATTGAGGCTTGAATTAAAAATATAGACTTGTTCATTTTGTTAGAATATATCAATATCTTTATCATTTTACTACAGCTTCATAGTCCTAAAATTAAATTTTAGAATTCCCCAAATTGTTGCTCCTACTAAATCTTGGGCATCATATTACTTTCTATTAAGGTAAGGAATGAACTGGTGCCACCATGGTTGAACAGTGTTTGAAGACTTAACAGGTGTTTGGATGTCTTCATGTTGTTCTGGAGAGATCTTCTAGACCTTTTTCCCCCTCACCCATGGAAGGACAGCTAAAAAAGTGCATACCCAGAACATAGATTTTCTCCTGGAAATACAGATGTATTTATAGGTGTCTGACTCCACAGAGTGAATTTACAAATGTATACTTCAGAGACTATTCTCTAATTTAGCAAGCACAATAGAAAATTATAAAAAATTTGTCCTGTGATGTAATAACATTATGTATTCTACAATATGGGCTCTTATTTGCCAAGTACATGTCAAGCATCTCTGAATCAATAGAAGCATTCATATCTGCTGCTGGAGTAGACTCAACATTGGATCCACATTTCATACAATAAAGAAAGTCTGCACAGGTGAGGAAAGAGCAGTGCTCAGGACTTATGTGCTGCACATGAGTATGAATGAGCCATGACTTTGGAGAAGAAGCAATCTTAACTACCAGGTGGTTCAGAAATTCACCCTAGAGACGGAAACATTCAGACAACTTAAAATTAAGTAATTAGATCAAGGCCATTACAATTAGTCATTGACAAAAAAGGAATAGAATCAGATTCTTGGCCTCCACTATAGAATGAAATTCTGAGAATCAATACTGTGGTGCAGGTAGTTAGGAGGCCTATAATCTATTTTTAAGTACAGATGTGTTAAAAATGACTTACTCATAATCAATTCAATAGGACTCAAAAAGACTAAATGCCCAAATATATTGTTTCGTTTTCAAGAAGTTTCCAACTCTCAAGAACTTAAAGAGATACAATATAAGGTCAAAAAATAATTCTGAATTTTGGTAAGGCTTTTGCAAGACCTAGGATCTAAAACATGAAACTAAGAAAAATGCCAGCATGTGTGATGTATGCAAAACAGAAATATTTATGTAGAGAACAATACTTACATGAAAACGGAAAGCAAATGAAATCTTCAAAAACTATTGCAACATATACAATAGGCAAATAATGATATAATTAGTTTTTAACAATTTAAAATTGATAATATATTCCCAACAGGAAACCTGAAACACACATTTCCCAAAGAAATTAGAAAATGGTCATAAGCCAGAGAAATGGTCATAAGTTTATGAAAAAAATGATCAGTTTTTCATCATCAAATAAGTGCAAATAGAAGTATCACTAGATGCAGTGTTTCACTTATTAAATTGGGAAAAAGGATATTTACTTTGCATAGAGTGTTAAGGAAATGAACCCCTCAAAAGTGAATTGTGTCAATTGATACAAAATTTATGATATAATTTCTTATCAAAACTTTAAACTAAAGTTTTTTTACTCAACTCTTCTAGTTTCTAAGAATATGTCCTAGGAAAAGTATGAAAGAAGCTTACAAAGATTCAGTTCTTGTAATATTGTTTGTGGTATTAAAAATTACAGTTTGATGATAAGGGAAGACTTACTCATTATTTATGATATTTAATATGTAATATATTTATGAAGTGTTTAAAAATTGATCAAGTTACCAGGAGTGTGTAATGGGTGTCTCTTTTTTGTAAAACAAGAGATGCAGAAATGTTAAACATTGTTATCTTCAGGTTTGGCATTTATATGTGCAGCTTCTTTATCATTGTGTTTCCTGATCTGTCTATTCATTTTTGCCCATAAATTACACATTGCTTTTATGCCAATAATTAATACTATTTATAATATAAAGAGGCTTTATTTGGCTTATCTGCTGAGAAATTCACTGAAACAAAATGACAGTAGTTTCAGGTACTCATAAAAGAACTGACATTTGCAGAAGAGGTATCTGTAATGAAGAGATACTGCTTGATGCTCCTTGTAAGAAAAATGTAAGGTAGAAACTACCAGATCATGAGAATTTGGTGAAGTAATAATATCACCAGAATATATCCATCATTACTTTTAATCCTAATGAGTATATAGTTTTTAAAAAGCTGAATTATAGAAGCTACAATAGAATTGCAAACATAATGAAAATTATTTCAGATAAATAGAATAATCAATGAAGATATCTCTAATTAATCATTGTATCTAAACCATGGCATAGATTTGAGTAAATACAGTAGCAAGTTGTGACTAATAAATCTATATGTCAAAGAAAATTAAGTGCATAAAGCTTTATTTAAGGATGTTTGGATTACACTGCAAGAAATGGTATGGGTTTCTAAAAACGGGGATTCTATGCACTCAATTATTGTCTTACTATCTCAACTTATACTGATGTTAATTAAATGATTAATTAAAAATACTTTGCTCATTCTTGATAACCTAGGTTTCATCAAAATATGATTTATGTTACATATAATCTAAATCAAACAATCCTATGGCAGTAAAAAAGCTTTATCTTTTAACTGTAATAAGTTGTTTTTGCCTTGAAAAAGCTGTAATATTTACAATAGAGCTGGTAATAGGGGAATTCGAGTGAGTGGCTCATCTTGAGCATATGTTATTAAGGAGCATTGAAAAACTCAAAGATCAAGGAAATGATATTTTTATGCAATTTAAAACTTAAAATAACTAAATCTATGCAAATATCTTCACTGGCAAAATATCAAGATTTTAAATACACTATTATGTAATTATAATTTATTGCAAAACAAAATAATCTGTTTTTAAAATTGTTAGATGATTGAAATGCAAAATTAGCAATTTGGTTGTCATATTATTCATACAATTTTTGACAATCTCTGGTAATTAATTTTTTCCAAAACTTACTATGATGAGACTTTTAAAAATAAAATGCAAATGCTTGGAAGACAAATCCAAGCCACTGAATTCTTTGACATGGAAGGCCAAGTTTTGAAATCCTCCAGGCACAATAATCACGATGTGACTTACCACTAATTATCAATTCATAAAGTGGCAATAGAATCTAGTAAAACTCATGAGTGACTAGGAATATTGCAATCTTTAGAAACAATAAAAGAAGAAAATAAAAAAGCTTTAGATTCACACTCCTTTTAACCGTTCTGAGATCTATGTGGTCTTTTATGCCCATTAAGCCTTTGCAAATCATTTTTGCTAACTGTGGGAGGTTTCGTGTCTTGAGTAAAAGTTAGGGTTTAGAACTTTGAACATAGGCAGATCAGTAAATCCATTCACAGTCCTAAATGAGCAAGAAGGGAGGTGCTTGACTTGGTTGTTTTCACTTTGATTTGTTACTCGAAGAGCAAAACCACAGTAGGGTGATGCATGAACTAGAGCTGGGAGTGACTTAGCGGAGAGAGTTCCCTAATTTCTTTCCAGTTCCTTGCAGAAGTCTGCTTCATTTTGAAGGCTTAAGCAATATTGGCAAAATGAAGCACTCACGTATGTAGAAGAGTCTATAGGAGAGGAGTGGCCAGCTTTTAAAGTAGTAAGTGAAAGAGGAAGTTCATCTCCTGTCATTTGTGCTTGCTGTTATATAAGGGAATTTCTTGCCATGCCACAACTGCAGATGGCTGTATTCTGCTCCTTGTTGTATGATCGGGCTTATAGCAAGCTACACTATCTACAAATTATATGCTCTGTAGCAACTTGATAAGCACATGACAGTGTGAATCCATGAACAAATACTTAGTGTTTAATAACCAATGTATTAATATTTATCTTCAATAAGACATAAGCTACAATAGCTTAGAGAAAAATAGAGATGAGGTCACTCAAACTCAAGTTTCTTCCATAAGGTAAGACTATAAGAAGTAAAGTAGGAGTAAGGCAAAGATTAAACAATGTAACCAAACTCAGTAGTCACCAGAAAACATTAAAAGGAATAAGGATATTTTAGCTTCATTGTTAAAATTGACATTAATCTAATTTTCAGCTATAAAATATATAAACCATGGGTCAGGTTTTGATATACATTTCACAATGGTGCAATTGATGATGACCACAGTTATTTACTAAATTACTTAAATGTTCAATTATCTGAAAGTAGTGATAACTCACTTTTAAACTTTTTTGATATATAATTAATCTGGAAGAAAGTAAATATATTTATGATAACATATTTTAATTCTGAACCACTAGAGTCAAATACTCTGAAAGATCAGATCCTTTTATATCATCTGCATACTAAAGAAGTAGTTCTCTATTTCAGACATGGTCCTATTATAGAAAAATATTTGTATGTTATGAAAGCATTTGAAAAATACTGGATTCATTTTTTTATCTAATGTAATTTTTTTTAGTTTTCTTTAAAAAATCATTTAACAAGGCATCTCTCACTAATCAAATGTAAAGTGATACTTCATTCAACCAAAAAGTATTTAGATAGTTTAAATGACCTAATTGGCAAAGAAGCATAACTCTGCAAATTTTTGCATGACCGTCAATGACTTTCTCGGTTTTATTATAAACTTTCCAAATATTTTAAAGTCCTTCAATAAGAAAACTCATCATGAATGAAATAGAATGACGTACTCTGAGACTCTGTAATGTCTGTGAACACCTGACTCTGTCAAACACTGCCAGGCACAACCTTTCTTATATACGCCTTTGATTGATGAACTGCCTTATAGAGGTTACAGATGTGGACCTTGGTCATATAGATTTACTATTGGTTACTGCTTTTTATATACTTCTTTATTTTGGCTTTCTCTCTTGTTTATGGTTCTTCCCATAAACTGAAGGTAATGACATTGAAGGTTTTGTTTCCACTGAGAACACAAGTGTGGGTTTGACCTTCCAGGGTTCCACAGGTTGGGCAACCTCAGTTAGGTGTAAACTTTGATTCACCTTGTTGTACAGCACTGGAAAATCTCTAAAATATTTATACTTGAATCTCCCTCACTCAATTTCAAGCATGGATCTTTGGGCCTGGGGGCAATCCTTGCCTGCCCAGGTGGAAGTATGCACATTCCGTGGTCTATGTAAGTCTCTCAAAGGTCTGCATCCATAGTTCATCCATTTCCACCTTATCTTGACTCTTGAGTAATGAAGTTCAAATCCAATTCTCTTTGCATTTTCTCTATTTTTTCTGCCACCATTTTTAGTAAAGTTTCAAATTTGTAATAAAAAGAAAGATAAAATATTCAAGTAAACTTATAATGAAAACAATCTTCAAATATTAAAAAAGAGTGGTGAATAAACATAGGTACTTGAATATTTGGTGAATAAATATAAATCTTATTTGGGATATCAAGATTAAGTGTTTTCAATGTTTTAGTGATGTTTGAACTACTTTAAAAATTCAAAGTACTCTTGATCAAAATGACATTTTTTTAAAACTTTAGGTAATAGAAGAATTGTCAAATGCCAGTTCCCTAAATATAATGAATGTAATCTGTTGGTAATTAAGTTTCCTAGGATGGATTCACTGCTAAGAGAAAGCCAATAAAGGCCATCAAGACTTGCATATTTAATGTGATAAGAGGAGCTGGAAAAACTTTTATTGTAGAGCAAAATTTTGTTAGTGGATATGTTTTATGCTTAGATTTGGGCCCAAAGTCAAGCCACTGTTGTTTATAATTAAAATAATCATTATGAATATTGTCCATAGGAAGTTATTGCTCCCCATATTACTAAAAAATACTATATTTGTTTAAAAATATTGCAAGTACATATGCATGTTATTTAATATGCAGATCATTGAATAAACAAGATATGGTAGGTATAAATGAATCATTGATACCTATAATTCTGAAGGAAAAGTTGGCAAAGATACAGGGAAAACATACTTTCTTTTAATGTTGGTAGGTCAAAAATTAGTACAATCATTTTGGGAACCAGTAAGAAGACTTCTCAAAATACTAGGAATGGAACTACCATGTGACCCAGCTATCCTAAACCTTGGTATTTATCCAAAAGAACTAAAATCAGCACAGTATAAAGATACATTCACACCAATGTGTATAGCAGCCCATTTCACAGTAGCCAAGCTTTGGAAAAATCTAGGAGCCCATCACCAAATGGATGGATGAAGAATTATTTACTCAGCAATAAAGAAGAATGAAATATATCCTTTGCTGGTGAATGGGTAGAACTGGGGGAAAATGTTGCTAAGTGAAATAAGCCAGACTTGAAAAGCCAAGAATTAGAAGTTTTCTCTCATATGCAGGGAAAACTGGGGAGAAATAGGATTTTAAAATGGGAGAATCTCATAAAAATGGGAGGACAGCAGAAGAAAGGAGGGGGACTGATGGGGAGGCAGGAAGGATGGGAATGGCAAGGAACTGTCAAATGAAACTACACCATGCTCTGGGCAAGTATGAATAAGTTACAATGATTTTAACTTTTACATATAGTTATAATACACAAATTAGCAAAATGATAAATAAGTAGAAGGAAGACCAATAGAGTGGAGGGAGGGAATCTGGGGAAGGAGGAGAGGAGGGAAGGGAGAGAATTGGGGATTGGAATGGAGCAAACTGGTTATATGTGGTTATGAATATGTCAAAATGAACTAATTTGTATAACTGTGATACACTAATAAATATTTAAAAGCCTCTTGATATAAATAAAAACAGCTTCTTCGATAATGTGGTTTTAAAGAAACTGAATTTTAATTTTGAGTTGATTTAAACTATAGTTTTTGTTCTGAGTACTTCAGAACACTCCTGTTTTCTTTGTTTTGTCCCAAAGCATCATTTTCTCAAACTTTGTCCAATTCTCTCATTTCAGTTTTTTTAAATAACTAAGATTCTTTTTTAGAATATTTTTTAGATGTTGATGGACCTTTATTTTATTTATTTATTTATATGTGGTGCTGAGAATCGAACTCAGTGTCTCACACACGCTAGGCAAGTCCTCTACCACTGAGCCACAACCCCAGCCCTGATTTCAGTTTTAATCCACCATATTAATACTCTAGTATTAGGCATGCTATAGGTGAGTAATACAAAAAAGAGCACTGACTCGGTTTGCTTTTCAAAAGTGATCAGGTGGCATTAATTAAACTTGATAAATTACAAGAATAGCTTATCTTAACTGGAAGTCTATGACTCTGAGTGCCATGACTCTTTTCTAATGATTATCAAGTTACAGGAAAACCAGACAAGGTGGTAGGTTGCTCTTTCTGACTTTTGTGCTGAGAGAAGATGAGGCAGGGGGAAAGACAGTTTTCATACTGGACAAAAATGAATTGTAGGTCATGGTTTCAAAAGCAGGCAGTTTTCTCTTCAAGTCCTGGCTCATGGGACTTTTGATTTTTCCACAAAGTAAGAATGATATATGTCATGTGGAAAATGTGAGCAAAATATCAAGCAGTTAGCAGAAAAATAATAAGAAAGAATTCACTGCACTTTAAATTTCCTTTTTCTTATTAGCGAGTTACCAGGAAAAGGCCAGCTCTTGTGTTACCACATGAAATTTATTCACAATAAACACTGTACTAAAATCCCATTTATGTTTCAGAGTCAATTTTTAAACATTCAAAATAATTTCCTGAGAAATATCTACCATGCCAATATGAATATAAGTGCACCTATATGAATACATATTATATTCCCCTTCTGGTGCATTTTATTATTCTTTATCAAGCAATATTAAAATCAATATGCATTCTGTGAACACATGTCACTTTTGACAGTATTCTGGCTAGGATATACCCAATCTGCAATTTATGAGACTCATTTTTTTAACATGCAAAAAATGGAGAAGGAAAACATCAATCATTTATTATTTTTTCTTTTTTATATGAACTTTGCTATAACCAAGTAATTCATGTAGGAAAATTCTCCCTTATAGAATTTTATGTGATAACTGCAAAAGAAAAGAGAATTAGAATATTAACATTTTGGAATCCCTAATAAAATGATGGATTTTGAAAATTGGAAAGAGTAGCAGCTCAAGCCATCAAGTAGAAATTTTATGGTGACCTCTATATTAGATGGGCCAGTGTTAACATCATGAAAGAAGAAGAAAATAAACCTGAAATATTCATTCTAATTTTATGCAATAGAATGTACTCACTATAAAATATGTATTTTTAAAATATAGAACCAGAAAATGCAAGCCTATAGGCAATATCAAACTATCAGTTTGCAAGTAATTTTGAGATTGGCAGACATATTAAACACCCCATGGGAATACAACAGACAAAAACTCAAAATTTGGAAAATTATCCTGTGTAAGTCATACAATTATTTGAACCAACAAACAATAAGAAAAATAAAAGGAGAGAAAATCTTAAGTACAAAGAACTTAAAATGATTTTTTAAAATGGAACCAAACACTGTATGTAAACTTAATGTAGATTTTGACATAAAAGTGTATGTGTAATATACATATCCACATGGATGTATATACCTGCCCATATGCCCATATGTGCATATAAACATGCAGGATACCTATTTACATATTCATGACATAGCAGTATTAGGAATATATAGCTATGTGTAAATGTCATATAAATACTTACATATTTATACATAAAAATTTGGGAAAGTTGAATACCAATAAGATGAATTATTGCTTATGTGCCAATGTCATAATAATGTTGTTTAAAAGTCTACTTTCTAGTATTATACAGAGAAAGATGATATGATATCTGGGATTGTAATAACAATAATTTTGTGACAGCAAGATGAGGTGAATTTGGCGACATTGTATGTTTAATATGAGTGTTCATATTGTTGAAACAAAATGATGGGAACATAGTAAATTGTTTTAGGAAGTCTCTATGCCTGTACTTGAAATCATCCATAGTATTTTTTAATCAATACAGTAAAAAAATAAGTTTCTTTATTTCTGCAATAAATAGCTCGAAACGTGTTAGGTACTATATTTGGGGGGCTTTATCTCTTAAGGGCAAAGTATTGGGTTGGAGATTTTGGCGTCTGCTGGAGCAACATTGAAGTTGGCATATGAGCAGTAGGTCTGGTTTGCCTGTCACTGGTTCCTTTTATCTGCAAACTGAAGATGATGAAGAGACCCTACTCAAAGCTCCTGTATGTTACATAGCCAAATAAGCAGTGTGATTAGTTGGGCAGTACAAAAGCTATTACAGAAACAGAAGTCCACTTTCTATACAATAAAGCTTTTTATATTTGCTTAATACCTTTCTTTTGGGATATCTCATTTAACTAGAATTATTTTAAAAACTGCTCACCCACCCCCACCACGCACTTATTTTCAAATGTAAAAGAATGACTTTCTTAAGATGAAGAGGGTTGATTATATGTTGTTTCACTTTAATAGCATCAGAATATGCTTTCAGAGGTAAACTCTTTTGGATGGCCCTACTGTTGATTTAGACCATACAAATGATGGAGGCTATCATATTAACCTTTTTGTAAAACATTTTTTAATTATCTTTGACATTGATTAAAATTAGAATATATCTCAATTGATTTACTAAAAACATATGATTCTGGTATTAATAAAAACTACAGAAGTAGTAAGTCTATATTTTCACCTTGAAGGGTACATAATGCCCTTTTAATATCAGGGATAAGATTTCATGGTAATTCATATAACTGACACAATAGGAGATATTGTGCATTTGTTCTAAACCTACCCAAATGCAGAATGAAAGAGAGACTTACTAGAAAACACAGGACCACCAGTATCAGGGACTGATAACATGAATTTGTTATTTATATATTTTTAGAGGCCCTGATCTGTCTGATTTGCTGGTTTTCCTTAGTAAAATTCAACAGATAAGGAACATTGGACAATTATGTTCATTCAAGGATGGTGCATGTGGACATTATGGCTTGAAATTTGAAGCAGGCTATTAATTTAAATCTGGGAAGAAAGAATGCAGAGATTGGAGGAATGGCTCATTAGTGAAGCTGGCAGAGCCCTGGGGCACTACAGAAGCAGAGGCTGAGCAACCTGGGCTTCTAGAAGCCAAGCGGCTCGTCAGTGCAGGTCTCCTACCACATGCTAGCATAAAAATGAGCCAGTATTTCTACTGTGTAAGAGAGGTATTTCTAATCACCTTTATGTTCTCAAAGAATAGTCCAAATCAGTTGTATTGAAAAAAAGTATTATGCAAACCCTAATCTTGCTATTTATTTCAGAACAACTTTGCATATACTGCCATGAAGAGATAATTAAAAATAGCTTGCAAAGATTAAAAAATCAGTTAAGATATTAAACTAAATGTCAATGTATTAGCACTCTTCATACATCAAAGACATTCTATACTAAGTGTAAAGTATAATGGACAATTTTAAATTTAATTTGAAAGGAAATTCATCACTTATTTTTTTATTTTGTTGACATTTAATTTATCCTTCAAACCATAAACAGTTAAATAAATTCAATGTTAAATTCATATTGTTTCATCAGGTTATTCATTTTTCCAGTGTCACTTCTGGTTTTACAACCAGCCATGGAAGAACAGGTCTTGCTTTGTCTCAAAGGGACTTTTCTGACACTAAAAGGAGCTGACATACTTTTATCAGTTTCTGTGTCATTTTTCCAAAACAGCTGTTCCAAAAAACATTGACTGAGTTCACATGAAATATTTTGCCTTCCTGCTCCAGAAAGAACCAGGAGGATCTTTCTTTGTCAGTGTGCTTGACTGTAAAAATTCGAGCAGGTGCCAGGACTCCTAGGAAAGGCACAGTATCTTAGGAATCAGAGCCGGCATTCCCATCCGAGCTCTATCACTTGAGATAAAATGACAAGCCACAGAATCGCGCAGCCCTCGCTAAGCTGACACTATCTTACCATAGATACGTGGAGCATGCATCATTGAAAAGCAGTAGAAACACCCATTACCCTGTTACTAGATCCTGTGGGGTCTGACTTTGGGCATTAGCTTTAGATCCTGGATTCTGGATGGTGTTCTACTGCCAAGAAGTCTGCTTTGTATTCCCATGCCAACCCAAAGAGCTAGTTTTCCAAGTCTCCCTAATGTACAAATCAAGCATGTACTTAGAGAAGGAATGAGATTATAAAGTTCTATTAACAAAACCTGGAGAAGATTGCTCACTTAAGTTCTCTCTTTGAATACCAATACAACAGTATAGAATCTATCAGTTAAAACCAGATTTGTGTAATTTCAACAGCATTGTCACAAATACAGTTCTTATCTTCTCAGAAGTCAAAATGCAAAGCAAATTGGGAGATTTGGATCCAAGAATTCCAGATCAAACAGGTTTATCACTGAAGAAAACCCCTTCTTAAACACTTTTTGCTAATTCTCAGAGTGTAAATAAAACTAACAGACTTCACACTCAGAAAAAGTAGCCTCTCTTTTAATATCAGTAAAAATACAAGTAATATACACCTTCATTTTCCAAAGAAATCAGTGATCTCACGGTTCTCACTTTTTTTGGATTTTTCTGGTATTGTTGACTAAATGTGAGCAATTATAGTCTCTGAGTGAGTCAGCCTACAGAGATTTTATTTAGCCTTTATATTTTAAAATCTTTGAATAAAATGTCAAAAAATCTATCAAGGGAATAAATACATAATGTACTACTTGATTCCTGAGAATTTGCCTTTTCTGTTGATCTGATTCTCAAGATGCTGAGGGTGGGCCTTTCAGACCTGCATTTCCTACTGGAACAGTAACTGAAAACATTAAGCCTTAAAATATAAAGTCAAAAAGATTAACTGTGAACTCATCTGTGGCAACTGCAGTGGAGTTGCATCTTGTGGCAAATACTATTTTGTCAGAAATTTTCTACAAATTTGCAAAAGAGAATACATTTGACTTCTGAGGCATTATTCTTTAAGAGGATCATTTGCTTTATCACAAAAAATACCCACACATACCCCAAAACACATATACAACAAGAAATGTAAATCCATTTATTTTGATAATGTTTCTATTATAATTAAACTCTCTAGGTAAATCAAAATATCAGACAATATAAAGAGCCCACTTCACCATTACTAAAATCTTAATGACAGTTTATTAAAATGCAGCAGTACACCCAAATGGTAGGTGCATGCAATTATTCACAGAGGTGGGGAGTTTTATGTTTAAAGAAGTTCTCCTTCAGTGTGACTGACCTATTTGGAATTATACTTCCTGAAAAACATGCAGAGTTGCTTTTTAGTACTATTGAACATATTGCACATGCATTAACTTCTGCCTCCCAAGTAATGCTGAAATCTATTTTCAGATACCTCTTGTCAGTTAGTCTCTACTTAAAATAGGGTGTTACTCATATGAATTTGATAGTTATTTTTTAAACTAGGTTTTCAGGACATAGTATACATTTGTCTGTACTTTATATATCTTTTAAAATAATTCATATTATTTAAATAAGCACTTTAAGTATAAGTCACCGTTTGGCCACTTTACATTCTCAGAATTATTTGTTGTCTTAGATTTCAGATTTCAGTTAGTTCTGTAGGCCGAATAGTTGGGAAGTGATTATACACAAAGAAAGAGGACTCGTGTACATTTGCTACCAAATATATGGCCCTAATGGTAACAAAACCATTGAAGTATACTTAGTTTTTAAAAATGAATCATTTTATTCTTATAAAAATTTGTTTGATCCTACCATTTTAAGTCTTGAATCTATAAATACACTAAATATTATTAATCTGCAATTTTCCTGCGAATCCTTGCTTCCTCTGGATTGCTAAGCAAAGCCCTGCTTGTGTTTTCAATATTCATGTATTTTATATATAGAAAGGGATGTGGGAAGGAAGAACACACAAAATTATAAAAATGGATACAAATCCATCCCCAAATATTTATTTGAAGAAGGCATTATTAATGAACTAACACCAAGCAAATTTGGGAAATTTTATTATTAATAATTTCAAATAGAATCCATACAACCCACACACATATTTCAGAGACTTCATGTAGAAAGCTTTTCATTTGTAAAAGGACTGGCTCAGTAGGTAAATCTCTCCTGAGGCTTTCACAGGAATAGAACATTCCAGTTAAGTGTTTCTCCTGTGGTTATAAATTAACTATTTATTTATTTTCCTTCCTTTTTGACATCATTCTTATGAGAAAAAAAATTGAAGCTTTTGTTAATTTTCTATGAAAAATCTTCATTAAAATCATAATCTTCATAACTTATATAATATTTTACCACTCCTGTGCTGTACCATCTACAATTCTTACATGGAATTCTGCAAAGCGTTGGTCAAGTTTGGTAACGATCTTGGGTAGTAACATATTTAATTCTTTTTCTCAGAAGAAAAATTGTTTTCTTAATGCCTACGTGAAATTATGTTTTCCTTCACTCTGTACTTTTAAAATATACACTCTAAGACAATTTGTGCATGATGATACTAAAAATGGAATGAAAAAAAATGCTGGTTTGCTGGGAATATTTTTAATCACTGGATGGAAAGACTGTATCCCCTCTCCATTACATCTCATGTTTTCCAAAGATACATAAACAAGGATACCAGCTGTTAGTGAAGCAAAAAATAATTAAGATGGGAGCTTCAACAAAAACCAAATTTGAAATAATGTGCTAATGATATGTGAGTAGAAGTCGATCAGAGATTATAAAATTAATAATGAAGAGGGGACACAGGGAAAAGAGTAATAATATTGGAATGATGAAAGGGAAAGAAAGGTTTGCAGCATTCTTTCTGCATGTTGACTGCAAATATTCTCAAGTGGATACAGTGATGGAAAACCTCTATATATTTGACTCACATTTATAAGGATTGAAAATTGTTGACAATGTGTAATCACATATTTGTTAATAGGATATGTAGAATACATAGATATTATGTGCATGCATCTATATCTACAAACCTATTTCAATTGTCAAATAAAAATAACCATGAAAAAAGTGCAGTAACATTTACAAAGCATTTTTAAATATTTAATGATAATAATTGTTTCCTTTTATGAAGACATATTTCAGCATGATACAAGAACAACAGTCCTAGCACAAAGAGAAACACCTGTCCCAGGATAACATTGAGGATTCGGGAGACATGGAACCCTTATAAAAATAATCTTTGAAAATAGGTTGTACTTTACTAGTAAGTGGTGCTTTGCAGATGGTTCAAATATAAAAAGAGCCTTATATCATAACCTTCCCTGTCCTCAAGGACCCTGTGATTCACTCAACATCTGAATACTGTCTCTGCTCATGGCCCCTGGGCTTTGCATCCATGTCTAAGTGCTAGATTCACAAATTCTACTAGGTGCCAGATGGTACTCAGGGATCATTTCCTAATTAATTAGGCTCTTACATAGCATTCATTTACTCTTGGTATTATTGACATTTTATCACCTAAAACACATTTCATATTTAAACAACTTATCAGCTGCAATTTAGTCAAACTGGGATAATAAGGGTAACGTTCTTAAACTATAGCAAAGGACTGATACTCTTCCATCTCAAACTATTTAATTGTTTCAATGAGAAGTTGAACCCTCATGTGTTTAAAGCTTATACTATCAGATCCAGAAAACTTAGTTTTTACTAGTCCTGAAAATTTTACAATTAAAACAAATTAATATTGAATATTACAGTTTCACCTATTCTGTTTGCATGTAAAACCTTACTCAGGTGGGATATAACAGTGACTAAAGTATATAAATCAGTTAATCAAATAAAATAATGCCCTCCCCATCCCAGGAGACTGTAATTAGCTGTCCTGGCCTCCCCACACTGTGTTCCCCAGATCAATTTACAAAGCCCCCTTGAACCGTGGTTTTCCCTCCTGAAAAAGAAGATGATAATATTTTCCTCATGGAAACGTTTACGGTACTTGAAATAGTGAAGTGAAAATAATTACTACCCTACAAGATAACAATGATTTCTCAATAAATGTCACCTGAGTAATGTTCAGGAGCTGGGGGGAATAAGATCATGCTGACGTAGTTCCTCAGTGGCAGTTTTCTTTTATGAGCAATGCAAGGTGGATCAGGCTGAACTGGGTTGTTGAGGAAGAGAAGCCAGGCTGTCTGTACCCTGCCAGGCTAGAGTGCCACACTCTGACAGAGAAGTTTGAAGGAGCATGTGGAAGTAGATTTCCGTTTTTCTCCAGCACCTGGAGGAAGATGGGCCATGTCGGGCACAACCGAGCCGGATGCCAGCTCCCACATCCTGGCTGTCTCCTCAGAACGGCACAGGTTTCTTAGCATAGTCCAGGGAATCACTGCCTGTGTTCTATAATATCTAGAGATCAAAATAAACACTCCTTGATAATGAACCTTTTGGAAAATCACGCATAGGAATTGCATACAAATATCCACTAAATAGGAATAGAGAAATCCTGAAGTCAGCATTACGAAAGTCTCCCTAATGACTGAATCCCTGTACAGGAATCGAGGACCCTCTCCACAATGTAGAGAATTTTTTTTTACCCTGCTTTAAATAATACCTAAACATGTAGACTTAGCTGGTTGTTAAAATTCAATGTTAAACAAAGTTTTAATTTTTAATAGTTGCTATCATATCTTCATTTCTCTCTCCAGTATGGGAAATTGATTGGGTGCAAGTAGATGATAGGGATGAGTTTTAAATTTTCTATATGGATTTGTTGTATTTTTGAGGAATTGCTTTTAAACCATAAAACATAATATTATACTCATTCTTTCATATCAGGTCTCTCAATTGAGCAAAAATACACTGAAAACTAAATTTTATTTAATAATATATTTATATCAAATTAGAGCATCTTTTACAGACATTATAAACATTTTACAAAAAAATATTCTTAAAGGTGTCATGTTTCCTGAGTGCAAGTTACAATGAAGAATATATACTCTAGTGAGAGTTCGCCATCAGTTATTAAGGTTATAATTAACAATCTTCAAGGCCTAATTCTTCTTTCTGCACTGCTGGATCAGGCAGATGATGTATTATAAATTCTCGGCCTTATTTATATAAAGTAATTATTCATCTGAACTCATTTATTTCAGAGTACTGTCATTTCTCTAAATATAGTTCACTTTCACATATGTATGCTTACACTGTAATTGAGTAATCATCAAAGTATTATAAATACCAGAGTTTTAATTTGATTAAAAAGTGATTTTAGGTTTTTTTATGGAAATCAGACTGAATTAAAATGAATCATGTAGGAACCATGGAGTATTTATGAGGATGTGGTAGAAGAACTGCTGAGATTTTTAAAAAATGTTATCTCAGTAAATTCACTAGAAATAGTCATCAATGTATTAAATTAGCTCTTATTCAGTGAGGAATATAAAACACACACACATACACATAAACATATAATATTTATGTAATAAAAACAATGCTCTTCAGATTCAAGTGGCATATCAGCTTATAAACTAATTGCATTTGACAGGTGCCAACAAATATTAAATATTATGCTGACACTGTCCATAGGAATATGAATAACACATGGGATCAATCATGGGGCTAGGTAAAGGGTAGATATTTCAATGTCAGAAAAATGTTATTTTAAATCATAGAATAATTCCTTTACTCTGTTATAGTACATATTCATCTTTTGAGTTTTCTAATCTGCACTACATAAAAATAATTCTAAAAATGCCACAGCAA
Organism: Ictidomys tridecemlineatus; assembly: GCF_052094955.1. Classification (NCBI taxonomy): domain Eukaryota; kingdom Metazoa; phylum Chordata; class Mammalia; order Rodentia; family Sciuridae; genus Ictidomys; species Ictidomys tridecemlineatus. The sequence continues at coordinate 78,030,230 of NC_135485.1, read as the reverse complement.
TATGACAAGTGCCAAAGGTATTATGAGAAACATGTATAATTCAAACCTAAGTCAAATGGTCCAGTGTATTGAGAATGAAAAGCCTGTGGATAGATTCTGGAAGGTCTTCCAGACCTTTCTCTGCTGTCTGACACTATGCTCTTCTCAGGACTGTGCCACTCAACTATAAAGTTCCCTCATTCCCAAGCCCCCTTTGAGGCCCATGTATGTATGTAGATTTTCAGTCCCTCAATGGTTTCAGAACACAGTATCTCTTAAAGCCCTCTCAGTGTAGATGTAAGCATTCCCTTTCAATTTTTTCCACAAGGCCCTTTGTCTCATTTTGCATAAAACTTCCTATATCACCTGTCAATAAAGGCAAAAATTCCAGCCAAAGTCTTGGCCACTTGCTAGCCTCTTGGTCTAAGATGGATAGTGTGTAGTTGAGAAGTGGACTGATTCAGGCTATGTTTCAACATTTCAGGAATTGCTGACAGATTGGCTTGGAGGGGTAAAGAAAAGAGAATGAAGGAAGACTCTGATTTTGAATTCAAAACTCTTTGTATGGATAGAACCATTTACTAAATTGGGGGGAAGTAGGAGATGAACAGGTCTAGATAAAGGGTTTTTACTTTACACAATTAGTTTGTCATGCTTAAAGTTTACCCAGGTGAAAAAAATTTTTGAAGAAAAAAAGATTTCCAGAGACACGCCTATAATCCCTGTGGCTCAGTAGGCTGAGGCAGGAGGATCACAAGTTCAAAGCCAGCCTCAGCAAAAGTAGGCATTAAGCAACTCAGTGAGACTCTGTCTCCAAATAAAATACAAAAAAGTAGGGTTTGGGATGTGATTCAGTGGTTAAGTACCCCTGAGTTCAAAGTTCAATCCCAAGTATCCAATAAAAGATTTCCAGAATTAACAAACAGACAAACAAACAAAACAAAATACATGCTTTAGAATTTACCCTGTAGAGGGCTGGGGTTGTGAGCTCAGGGGTAGAGTGCTTGCCTGGCTAGTGTAGTTTTAGCCAACTACAGCTAAAAAAATAAATATTAAAAAATTATTAGATAATTACAATATTTTTATCAATAAATCTTTTACTCTTCAATAATGACTTTAAGCCTAAAACTATACATTTTATAGGAATATAAATTGCCCTTTTTCACATATGATTTCTCAATTTTATTTTGCAAAAATTGCTGCTTTCCAATTAGTCATCACTGCTTTTCTGAGTCCACCAGCATTTATAGCCCAGTGATTTGTTCAGGAGTTCAGATGGACATGGCTCCTGCCTCTGTGGAATTCATATTCTAGTTGGGGAGTCATACAACAACAGAAAGAAACTTCTGTGAAAACAAACAACAACAACCACAACAAAAGGAACTGACGTGAAATTCAAGAGGGGACTTTATGATGAGGATTTTAAAGAATACCTTTCCATGATTATATTTAATTTGAGAAATAACAAAAGGAAGTAGCCATGTAAGCAATGAGGAAAATCACACTTTAGTTAGAAGAAGCTGTATGTGAATAAATATGAGTTGTCCCCAAAGGGATCATGATCAAGAAGTAAAATAAACCAAAATGGATGCCTAAGAGACTGGAAAAATCAACCGAGAAACAATTGTATGCAATGATGTAGGCACATAATGAAATTAATTCTTAAAAATGAATAGTTGCTAAAAATTTTTAAGCAAGAGATTAATAGTTCCTCAAATTTTAGATTTCTTTTGCAGTTGTACAAATAATTAGTCAAAAAAATGGAAGAGTGGAAGTGAGAAACAAGTTACTCTCAAAATATACTGACTGTGCAAAATAGGATATGTATTTCATAGCATACTATGGAGTTATAGAATGCACACACAATATGGTTTATACATTAAAGTACTTACATTATTTTTACTGTTAGATTATTTGTAGATGCATAAAATGACCTTTAGTAAAAGCTAATGAAGAATAGATACTATTTTTTTAAGAATACTTTTTTTAAAAAAATAATTTTTGTAGTTGTAGATCGACAGAATGTCTTTATTTTATTTTTATGTAGTGCAAAGGAATGAACCCAGTGCCGCAAGCATGCTAGGCACATACTCTACCACTGAGCTACAGCCCCAGACCAAGTAAAGAATACTTTTTGCTGGACATGGTGGCATATAAGCAGGAGGCCAAGGCAGTAGATCGAAAGATCAAAGCTAGCTCACCGACTTAGCAAGATTCAAACAATTTTTTACAAGACCCTGCCTCAAAATAAATAAATAAATAAATAATAAAAAGAAATAAAACAAATAATTAAAAAAAAACATAATGACTGAATCAGTGGTTACGCATTCCTGGGCTCAATCCCCAGTGCTGAATGAATGGATGAATGAATGAATAAATGAAAGAATGAATAAATAAATAGAATTTTCATGTGCTTCTTTGCTAGAATGATAAAATAATGTTATCAATAATAGGTACATCTCACATTGTATTTCTCTTGCTTTGTTTTATCTCATAACAAGTTTTTCTTGTTTTGTTTAGATTCACACTTCCATCAAAAAAATATTTGTAATGTTCTTTATTCAAACATGACACTTAAGATCTTAGCTAAATTATATTATTTCTTTTCTTTACCTTTGAAAATTCTTGCACTCAATGAAGTGTATCTCTGTTGTTTACTTAAAATAAAACTTGTTAATATCAGATATTCATTAACACTGTGCTAAATATATGATGGTCTCTATATTTTTGTTTTAGCCAGAAATATCATGTATTAAAAATTGAGTTCTATAGCTTAATGCAATTGAACTTAACTATGGAATTCATTATTAGCCATGATTGCTGTAGACAATGATCTTCCATTCAGGTTTCACAGTAACTACATCTGTAAATATTGACACAAGCAGTAATTCAGTCTATTGAAAATGATATGAATTTAAAGCACTGTTCATCCCAGGAACCATTCTTCCAGATGCTAATCTAATTTAATAAATAACATAGTATATTAAAAAGATTATAATATACAGATGGTAAGCCAATCATATTAAACAGACTATACTATACAGATTATATCATACAGATTTCTCTGGAGTTTGACCCTTTACTTTGGTGTGATGATGAAATTCAGAGATGCTACAAACTGATGGAGATGGAACAATTAGAAAAGTATGTATTAAGGAAGATGCAAGTTTAAGAGATCTAAAATCTATGCCTGTGGGGGATCGTTTTCCAATACCTTCTTAATTGATTGACCAGTGACACCTGTACACTGTAAATGTGTACATTAATATAGGAATAAGTGAATTGGAGCACTTTTTCATGCTTTGTAATGGTAAATCTCATGGCCTAAAAAACAAAACACATATAATCAGTGAGTAGTAAAACCAAGAGCTGCTAGCAAAGGGAGTGTGCGTTAAGCCAAGTGTCAAGACAGAAAGCTTCATAGTCCAAATTTACAGGCTTTTAGGCCAGACTGCCTGGATGTGGATCTTCATTGCAAATTAGTATTGGGGATCTCCTTGTTTCCATATGTAAACTTATTAATATATAAAATTGGAGTAATAAGTATACAATTTCATCAGATCATTGCAAGCGTCAAAAAATATTTATTGTCTGTTAACGTAGTGGGTTGGGGAAGTGCAGTACATGTTCCAAATGTCCCTATTATGAATCAGAAAGCCCCTCATTCCATCTACTTAAGAATCTCTCTGTATTTCTTTCATTTGAACGGCCTCAGCTAGTATCTGTGTGGTGAGTTCTGCTTCTTTTGTTTTCTGCGTGAGTTTTATTGATGAGAGGAACAATTTATTCCAGTATTTTGCTACTGTGTTGGATAATTATAGTGATACAGGTATCATAATTATTCTTGACTTTAATGGAATTTCTTCTAATATCTCATCATTGAGTGTTTTGTTTACAGCGATTTCTGGTAGCTAATTTTCATCAAGATGAGGAAGTATCTTTCCATTTATAGAAAATTAAGAATTACTTTTTCTAAATTTTAATCAGAACTGAGTATTCAGTTTTAACAATATCTTATTCTGTTATATCTGCCTTCAATTTTCTTAAATGAAGATGGCATTAAATTTATGTTCTCTTATTTACATATTCAGATATTATTTACCTTTAATTTTTCTCCACTCAACATGTTCTCTACTTCCCTAAAATGCAGACCTATCAGGTTATACTCCGCTGAATCACTGTCTCCTCTTGCCAGAGTGGATCTATCATATATTTTGTGAGTTTCTGTAGCATAATCTATGATACTCAGGGAGGTTAAAAGACAGTCTTCTGGCAAGTAGATTGATAAGATTTTGCTATAAATGTGTGCTTATAATTTTTAATCCAATTTGAATTTTAAAAGAATGATGAGTTGGATAATCCATCTTGCACCCAAATTTGTCTTATCCACACTACACATCAAAATCTGTCACCTAGGAGCATTTGGCTCATCCCTGGGAAAATGTCTTGAATATGTGCTTAATGAAAAAGAGGAACAAACAAAAAACAATTCTGAAATTCACTTTCATCATCATCATCTCTTTATTACATTATGATCCTTGTAGTCCAACATCCAATCTGCTTATAAAAGTCAAAATCCTGGAAGTCAAGGCCAGACATAGTGGCGCAAGCCTGTAATCCCAGTGGCTCAGGAGGCAGAGTCAGGAGGATCGCCAGTTCAAAGCCAGCCTCAGCAATTATAGGGAGGCATTAAGCAACTCAGTGAGACCCTGTCTCTAATAAAATAGGGCTGGGGATATGGCTCAGTGGTGAAGTGTCCCTCAGTTAAATCCCCAGTAATCTTCACCGCCCCCCCACCAAGAATATCCTGGAAGTCAGGATTCAATTTCTCTCTTCCTTTCCAAATCCTTACCAAGTTCCAGTACCAGCCCAGTACATTGGTTAAGTGTGGTGACTTAACTCCAAAAATATACCCTGAATCTCACCTTTACCTTCCCTGCACTCCCACTATCCCCATATCCCCTGCTACCTCATTTGCCAATCAATCCATCTCTTCCCTCCTACTTCCCATCTGGATTATCACAACAGACCCCCGGCACTGGCTGCATTTGTCCCCTTCCAATCCAGTCTAAACAGCAAATCCAGTTGTCCTTTCAAAATGTGAGTCCACTGATGTCTAGTCTGCTTAAACGTTTGCTCATATCTTATAAAGCCCCGAAATGAGCTGAACTTCAACTTCAATCTTCAACTTCAGGTCTTATCTGTCATTTATTCTGTCCCAGTCACTTTAACTCAGTCTCTATTTTTTGAATCCCATGCATGCACACACAAAGGATTGGTCATAATTCTCATTTCTAGCAAATCCCTAGTGTAGGCATGTCTTTATTTGAATATTTTTAAATTATATTTTGTTTTCTTTTTCCCAGTATTTTGGTTTTACTCTTTGGCATACTCCCTGTACCCATCTCATTGTATGCTACATTTTGTTCTGTTTTTAGATTCTTCACTTGATGCTGCATCATTGAGAAATACTTCTATTTGTAAGGGGATATTAAATGTATTCATTTTTAAATTGTATAATAGCTCATCTTTTAGACACGGCAAATATTCTAGTAAGACATGCTTTTTAATCATGGCACAGTCTTTTCTGAGCTCATCTATGTTTGCTTTTATCTTTTCTGAGAGATTAGCTTTTTCATAGAGACTGATCTGGTTAAAATAAACAGAGTCACATCATTATCTCCATGATCAAATCGAATCTGATGAACTGTCAGAGATTATCTGAAAAGGCCCCAAACATAATCCTAATGCAAAGATTTAGTGAACTATACCAAAAATGTCACATACAATTATTTAAGAACTCTAGGGTTGCATTTGTAATAATTTATATTATGCTATTTTACTTTTATATTTGAAAGCAAGAAAATAAAATTAAAAATGCAGAAATCTTTGCAATAAAATGTCATTCCAGAGGCACTTTACTTCAGTTTATACAAGCATTGTCTGCCAAAGGTTCTGTTAGAGATAGATTAGGAAGAACATAAAAATGTTTCTCATGTGCCTATTAAAATATAGACAATAGTACCATAACATTTCAAAACAGATACCCAAACTATATTCTCTTAGTAGCTGTTGTTTTGTCTGTTTTCTTTCTTTTGTTCATGTATTCAATACTATTTTTTTTTCTGTAGGCCTACCATACACAGCCATAAGTCTTGTATTTTGGGGTGAAAAACAGTGATAGAATCCACATCCAGATTCTTGAGGAGTCTGGTTACTGTCTGAAGAGTGTTGATTCAGCTCTAAGCAAAAGCTTTATTCCCACCTTGTAGAACTGTAACTGTCAGTACCGGGGTGGTCCTTTACTCTAGTCTCAGGTTGACCTTTTCCATTGGGGAGGAAATCCATACATGTTCTGATGAGGGGAAGGATTGTTCTAGTTAGCTTTAACCATACCTTAATGTATGCCAGTGAAAGTCCTGTATGGTGAGCTATGAAGCAAAAATGGAAGAGCATGGGAGGGAATGAACCACAGTGAAAAACCCACCTGAGAAATTTTCCTATGGGAGCGAGACAAGAGACCTGAAGGTAGCAAGAAGGGGGAAGGGTTAAGAAAGGGACTTAGTTGCATGAGTGGTGTGACTGCACATGTACATCCAGAGATGTACATGAAAAGTTGGGCTCCATTGGTGTACAATGAGTCGAAATGCATTCTGCTCTCATGTATAATTAATTAGAACAAATAAAAAAAAGAGAAAGGAACTTAGTTCTTCTGTTTTTCACCTTACACTGACTTTAACAACAAAGGGGAGAAAACTGGTTGAAAGGGATAAGTTTAAAGTATATGGAAGATAACATATAGACTTTGGGGCAAGGTTTAGGAAAGAGAGAGAGGAACAAACCCCTCACAAAGGGATTAGCCTTTCACGGGAAGGACCCCCCCCACTGCCTTATCAGGGGAGAAGGGAATAGGTTTCTATATTTGGTATCCAAGTGAGAGCTTTTCTGTCTAAGGCCATCTATTCTTTTCTATACAGTGAGAGATGAGGTAATTTTCTCTGAAAAAAAAAAGATAAAAGGTTTAGAAATTTAAGAAGAGTAGAAAAGTTTGAACAGATCTGTGTAGATGCTTACTGAATGAACTGAGAAGATAATATCAGAGAATCAGACAGCTGTGTGGAGCCCAAGTGAGGTTTGTGACTAAGAATTTTCAACTGTGTAGAGGACAATCATATCTACCACTCATAGACACAGCATCTGCCAGGACAGCAAGTCAATCCTGGCACCAAAAACAGAAAAAAAAAAAAAAGAAAGAAAAAAAAAGGAATCTCTAAAATTTCCATCCTAAGAAGCAAGAAGCTAAGAAAAGAAAACAAAATTGATAAAGGGCTTTAAAAAATTTCAATATTAGGAGAGAAAAGAAGGATCCAATAAAATTTTGTGATCACAAAATGTATAATAAAAAATTATGAATAAATTTGTAGCAATTTTTCAGCAACCAAGAAGAAATGAAAAATTACTTTAACAGAACAAAATTTTAAAACTGACAAAAGAAGATATAGAAACTCAGCATATTTTTACATCTTATGAAATTAAATTTTTAATGAAAATCTTCTCACAAAAATTATAAACATAGTGGTATCTCTGGTGAATTATATGATTTCTTTAAAGAAGATGTACTACCAGACTTATATATATGCATTATAAAATGTGAAAGAAAAGGCAACATTCTCCCTCAGTTACGATATTTCATTACTCTGCCATGAAATCCAGATGATGATATATAACAGGAAAAGATGTCTACAGAAGTCATCCTCCATTAATACAGAATCATTTTCATTGTTAAGTATTGGCAAGTGAAATCCATTCTATAGATAGGATAATCAATAATAGCCAAGTATTGTATACTCTTGGGATGGTTTAATTTTAAAATTGAAAAATTTAATTCACAAATTTGGCTGAAGAAAAGAGAAAAACATTATTTTAACAAGTGGACCAAAATCACTGATAAAACTCTCTTCCAATTTATGGTAGGTATGATCAATAAAATAAAAAGTACATTATTTAACTTATTACATGGAATTTCTAAGAATCCTAGAAAATATATCATAGGATTATAAAGGACAGAACACTATTTTTTTCTCAGATCAGTCAGGGACAAGGCAAAAAGGCATATTCTTCATACTTATTCAACAATTCAGTGGAGTAAGGGAAGCAAAAATTCATGCCAACTGTTAAAGAAAATATTAGATTTCTTTTATCTGAAGACAATAGGGACATATATAGAATTTTTAAAGAAATTTACAAGATACATCAGAATTGATCAATCATATTAGCATGTTAATAGGATGTATGGTAAATATAAACAAATCACATTTACTTATATATTCTACAAAAATTTCTAGTCTTAAACTTTGGAATCTAGCAATTGAGTATTTTTTTAAATAGGGGTACTTGTATAAAGAGCTCAAGATATGCTAATATCTGCTATATGAATATAATTTCATGCTAAGCTAGCATTAAAAATACTTTCATTTAATAGTATTTCAAATACCAATTGAGTAGGAATTATTAAGCTGAAATATTAGAACAGACAAATATTTAAATATACATGAATGTATATGTGAAAGTACAGAGGGGGAAAACTATTTTACCTTCATTTGTCCTCCAAGAGTGGGTGAAAGAAAAACCAGACACAGTGCTAGAGTGTCCAAGAAATATGAATCAAAGGATATTTAGCATTTTATTTAAAATATTTTTGGATTTTTCTTTGTATCTATCTGACCAAATTCTAAACAAAATATATCACATACACTAATAAGGGTGGAGGAAGATATGTAGATAGAGAAATATAGACATGAGATTTTAACATAATCTAGGTGAAGGATTTTAAAGACCATTTCTTATTCAGGGAATGTATATCCAGAAGTTTGTCTTCCATCAGTATGAGGGTTAGGTCTATTATTATGAATATATTAATGTTTACTTTAAAATTTCCTAAGTCAGAACAATTTTTTATCCAATATAGATAGATACTCCTTGACTTATGATTGGTTATATCTTGATAAACTCATTTTAAATTGAAAACATTGTAATACAAAATATACCTAAGACACTGGACCTTCTGCATACTGAAGCATGGCACCATAGCGTGCTGTGGAAACTCAGCTGCTTACCCAGGTGTGCGCATGGCTGACTGAGAGCTGCACCTCACAGCTGCTTCCCAGCACTCAAAGAGGTCTCACTGCACACTACTGGCCCAGAGAAAAGTCAAAACTCAAAATTTGGAATATGAATCCTGCAATGGCTATTGTTTTGCACCATGAGCCAAGGACCTTTTGTAATTGGGGAAGACTAATTTTGCATCATGAGTCAAGGACCTTTTGTAACTGGGGAAGACTAACTTTCAAATTCAGTTGTCTTTCTTCAATAGCTAGGCATTTCCTAGTTCAATATGTCTTTTTTCTTTTTTTTTTAAAAAAAAATTCTTTTGTACTTTCTACATTGAAAATATTAATGTCAGAATTAAGAGTCCGAAATTCCCAGTGACATCAGCAAGACTGTGAACTAAGAGACTTCCTCCTGGTGATGGTGGGTTGTGGAGGACACTGGAGCATGATGCTACTGTTCTGAGTCATTGTTCTGAGTCTCACCACTTCTGAAGCACTGATGTACCCACCCCCAGAAAATTGGACAATGGTGTATTATGTGCTTCCTGGTTTACCACAAATATAACAAAAGAATTGAATCATAATTAACATTTATCTCACTTAAAATAATTTGATTCATTATGTTCTCTAATTTAGTTATATGTTTCTTCCTACAATAGATTGCAATTTTTAAATGTCAGAGTTTATCTTTTTTGTTAATTCTGTGCCACATGATTCTCACAATATTTTAGATTTTCTATAATTATAATATCATAATCATTAAATTTCTTGGATGATTCCTAAAGCCAAATCTTTTTTTTTCTGTAAAGAACTGAATCAAACATGTTCAACAACAGCATAGCAATTTCTTTTCTTGTTTAATATGATTTCTATTAATGGTAATTACATTTTTTGGTGAGTTTTTAGTTTAGACATGTAAGTGCTATGGTCAAGGTTCATTTTATTTTCATTATTTTTTACATGGACTTATATCAAGTGAGACAAAGCTCTGCACCTAAACTCATTCTCAGTTGAGCTTTTCTTCTTCAAAGATTATGCAGAATAAATAATTTTTTAGTCTTCTGAGAGAGCTATCACAATTCAGCAGGGCTTTGTTGCCTTGTAGGATAGATAGCTTCTATACTGTTGGCTTCTGAGTACTTTCTGCTTGTGTTGACTTTTGAAACTGAATATGATCAAATCATATCCCTTTGATTTTAGCAGCTATATCAAATTGCAGGATGACCACTTTTCCCATTGTACCACTCTTTTAACACAAACATACAAATATCCAGGTTCTGCTTAGGTGGAGCAGCCAATCACCAAAATCCACACCAAATTGAAAGGAAGAAATTCTAATTAGTATATTGATGCAATAATGCCTTCATTGTTGATTACCATAAGCTGTTATCAGTGAAGTGTGTGTTCTCTGTATTGGGATCAACCAGGGCTTCTGTTCTATTTTACACAAGTAGCTCACTGGCTTAAACTCACACAGGGATATGTATCACCTACATGATTAGATGTCTATATTTCCACTAGTTTTAGCCAAGGGGGTTTTTATTTTCATTACTAACATCTCTCCATTGTACTCCATAGAGACTAGCCATTTCAGTGGTGTTAATATTTAACAATAGATTTCTAATTTAGGGGGAAATTTTTCAATGAGACTTTTACTTTCTTGATACTTAATTTATATGGTCATATATCTAAAGTAACTGAAATCCTATTCAGTTTCTCATATTATTTTATAATTTTCTTTTCAGATTTTATTATAATTTATCAATTATGACTTATGAAGGAAAATATACATTTATAATAGTTCTAGGGGTCTGCCTTTTTATAAAATTTTATATTTGCTCCAAAATATTTGATAACAAAAATAATTTTGATTATTTTTTAGGAGAAACCTATTTTTGTTAGTGACATTATTTATTTAATTTGTTTCCTACATCTGGTAAGGCATAGTAGTTCTCTACGTTAGGATTCAAAACTTAAAAATAATGTGTATATAATATTTATGCAATAATATGTTTAGTATTGACAGAATTTCTCTTATTCACTCAGCAAATATTTGTCTATCTTCTATTTTTGCCTGGTATTGCATAGTGATTTGGCTAAAGTTGAGATAAAACACCGTGAGTGAAATTCTATGTAGCATTCTCTGCTTTGATATCACATCAGCATCCGTTCTTCCCTTGCCCACCTGCCTTGCTGGCTGCAGGACTCACACTATGGCTGAATTCCTCCTATCTTCATCCTCCTAACACTGATGGGCCTCTGGTTCTGGCCTTGAATGCTACTCTTGTCTACAGTCTCCACATTTACAACTTAGAAAGTCACAGAGAATCCCATCTATTATTCAAAACTTATGTCCCTAGGAATACTCTACAAAAAGACTTATATTTTCCATTATTTATTTATATATTTATGTCTAATAGCAAATAGATATCTTAGACCTAAGATGTCCTGAAGATTATTGATCTTTTTTTTCCCCTACCAAAGTAAATCTTTGCCTCTCCTTCACTGATTTGACAAATCTTTATTTTTAGGCCCAAACAACAACACAACTTTTGTGTTTTCTATTGTTCAAGGGTTGCAACAGTATCAACTCTTCAGTGAATCTCATAATGTGTAAGACAGACATATATTCAACATTCAATCACTTGTGACCTCCTTTGTCCATTCACCTTAGACCAGTGAGCCACGCCTTCTTACCTACAGTCAGCAAGAACTTCCTACATAGTGTCTGGGCTTCCAGTGTTCCCCTCCCTTTAGTATGGTATCAAAAATATATGCATCTCTTCTATTTAAATCTAAGTGTAATCATTTTGCTTCTCAGCTTCTGCAGTGGTTTCTCTTCTACAAGGAACAGAAGCTGAAGTCCCATAAGGAAGAAACTGTCTACCTCCTGTCATCTCCTTGGTCTCTTTTCTAGCTCTTCTCCAGCCAGAGCACCTTCTTAACCACATTTCTTATTGCAAGCACTTATTGTATTATTACATCATGAATATAATTTTGTCACATTATGCCATGACCCCTCGCCAGCAAGGAGGACACGACACAGGATTCTTCTTTAAGCAGTTTATTCAGGCCTTTACTTATGTGTCTCTGGAAGCTTCTCCTACTACTACTACTACTGCTACTACTACTACTGCTACTACTGCTACTACTGCTACTACCACTACTGCTACTACTACTACTACTTCACCCGAGCGCCCCAGCCTTGATAAAGCACATCAAGCCCCAATGCACAACTGTCACGTGGATCTTTCTCATAGGGTGTTTTACAGCTACGTGCCATCTCTCCCAAAATAAGGAGTTGTTTATCACAGGCCACGGCGCTTATCAGCGCCATCTTGTAATGGCGACCACAGTCCGCTGACACGGCTCACCACAACATCATATTATAATAAACCTTCTGGTTTATGAAAGTGAGTTTGGTAAAATATAAGCATTACTTTAAACACATAAAATGAAATCCCCCAAACATATTTTAAACAAAAATTTAAATGTATAACCAAGAATATTTTCATTACTCGTCTTCTAACTTTACTCACAGATACAAGCATGAGAATCGTGTTATTTCATGCAATATCATAGATAAACATTAGCAGGAATATTTGCACACACATGTGTCCTAAGCATAGAGAATATTATTACTGAGAAAACATTTTCTGCTCCTCTGAGAGCAGGAAGACATAAATCTAAAAGTGTGGCAAAATAATTATAAACCTAGCAGCAACATGAGGCCAACTTAGGAAACTAAGAAAACCAATTCACTGATGCCTTAAATTGAAAGTTGAGAGAGAACAACAGGTCAGGAAGGAACAGTGCCCAAAACCCTCATGTCTGAGTAAGGGAATGAACGGCCACACTTTCTCCATGTGCTGGTGTGTCCAGGTCGGTCTGCGAGTTGCAGTGACAGCTGGTAGTGGAGGAGTCTGGGCCCGCGTGAGAGGGCAGTGGGCATGAATCTCCCTACCTTCCTCTCAACTGTTCTGTGGACATAAAACTGCTCTATAAATAAAATACATATTTTTAAATAAAGTTTTGAAGGTGGAGCAGGGACAGAGAATTTCTTAAGGGATGAGTCAACAAGCAAAATGCTTCAACCTCTATCCTACCCCATTTTTGCAGTCCTCTATGTGGTGTTCTCTGCTGGAACCAAAGTGGCCTGGGACTTTGATGCTGATGATGGAGCGGGTCATGCACTTTGCTTTCTTCCCTGCACCAGACAGGAACAGAGAATCAAAACTCTGCATTATATTTGCATTCACTTGCTCCCATATCCACTAAGAGGTGATCTCAAACAATCTTAATAGGATCACATCTACTAAATCTATTACATTTTTTCTATACTTCCTTTTGGATTTGACTAAAAGGAAAATATTTTACTAAACATTCTTTTTTGATGATTTATATAACGCCAAATAGATTTGTTACTCCTAATCTATAATATTCAATTTTGTTTATTATTAAGAATTGTAATGCAAAAACAAATAAATAGGTAAATATTTTAAAAAATAACTAATAATTGGAGTGTTTATTTTATTTTTGGATAAGTTGTTTTGTAAGAATGTGTGGTCTCCTACATGGTGTCGAGTGGCTGCTTCTAGTACTGAAGACCTTCTATATACAAAAGAGCTTAGTGTGATAAAATCGGCCTTTAATGCAGATTGGTAGGAAACTTCATTCCACAGACCCAAGCTCCTCCAATTATTATCCACATAGGGCCACAGATACAGAGCGGAGAGAGAATGGTAATAGCACATGATTTCACTTTAGTTTCTTGATCTCTAGGTGACATTCTTCACTTCCACTTATATCACCTGGGTAATTACTACAGGTATGGTACAAATGAATTTAAGAGGCCTGGAAATGTGGCCTAAAGGAATGTAGAGCGAGCACTGGATGTGGATGTCAATGTGCCTTCTATTTAAAACAATCCTTTCATAAAAAACTAAACAATAAATCACCACACACAGGTACATACACAAATGTTCTTCACAGAAGTGAAAGATACAGCCATCACTCTACAATAATTATAGGAGAGGTCAGGCGCAGGGGCACACACCTGTAATCCCAGTGGCTCAGGAGGCTGAGACAGGAGGATCATGAGTTCAAAGCCAGCCTCAGCAAAAACAATGTACTAAGCAACTCAGTGAGATCTTGTCTCTAAATAAAAAATACAAAATAGGGTGGGGAATGTGGCTCAGTGGTTGAGTGTCCCTGAGTTCAATCCCTGGAACCCCCCAAAAATAATAATGGGAGAAATATAAGACAATAAGAATAAAGTTTTGGGAGCTAGTGTCATTTGAAAAATAAATTTGAAACTTGTCTTCAGAAAGACAATTATTTTTAAACAGTTTGAAGGAAAGCAAAATAAATTTACATCTGTTATACCTTATCAGTGTTCGTCATAGGTCATAAGGATAAAAAAAAGAATAAAATCCCTTGGTCCTATGCTCATCCTTCCTTCTTTCCTATTTTATCTGAAAATCATTTAACTGATTCAGCTGTACACTAGCTTGATTTGTCTTAGCATTCCTGTGTTTAAATTACACTGTCTGAACTACTGGAGCTTTCTGAATTTTCCTTTTTTTTTATTGGTTCTTTTTTGTTATACATGTCAGTGGAATCCATTTTTGACACAATTATAAAAGCCTGGACTATGTCTTGCTCTAATTCAGCCCCCTGTACCTCCCCTTCTGGTCTCTCTCCTCACTCCTGCTCCCTCCCCAGACCTTTTTCCCACCCCCTGCTCCCTTTGCTCCACTTATCTTCCTGCCATTTACCCATAGTTAGTTCGGTTTTTTTCCCTCTTTTTCTATTTTGTTTTGTTTTGTTTTTTGTGATGCTGGGGATCAAATCCAGGGCCTTGTGCGTGCAAGGCAAGCACTCTACCGAGCTATACCTGCAGCCCCCATTGTTATTTTTTTTAAATTAATTTCTTATTGATGGACGTACCCAAACTGAACCAGGAAAAATACAAAAAACTTAAACATATCACTATCAAGTAATAAAATTGAAGCAGCCATCAAAAACCTTCCAATAAAGAAAAGCCAAGACCACATGGATTCTTAACCCTGTTCTATGAAACCTTTAAAGAAGAATTAACACCAATCCTCCTCCAATTATCCTATGAAATAAAAAAAGAGACAACTCTTCCAAACTGATTCTATGGAGCCAGTATCACCCTGATACCAAGCTCAGACAAAGACACATCAAGGAAAGAAAGCTTCAGACCAATATCCTTTATGAACATAGACGCAAAAATTCCTAATAAAACACTGGCAACCCATATACAAAATACATTAAAAAGATAGTGCACCATGATCCAGTGGTTTTTTTTTTCCTATGGATGCAAGTTTGGTTCAACATGTGGAAATCAATAAATGTGATTTACCATATCAATAGACTTAAAGACAAGAATCACATGATTATCTGAGTTTCTTGATATAATCAGCTCTCTGTATCTATATTTTTCACATCACATTTATCCCAGCTACCAAGGAAATTAGAGGGAGGGAAGAAACCATTTTGCAGCTCAAGCTTAGAGAAACAGCAACTGAGGGATGAAAATCCTGACAACTGCTCCTAACCACTGAAGAATAGGTTTTGCCAACCCACAAAACATAGCATAGTGCATGTTTAAGAGACTATGAGAAAATCAAAAGCGGAGAGGGGTTTATATAGGGGAGAACTGGTTGGTGAAACATACCAAACTTTCTTCCTTCACCTCTCCTTGAAATAGAGGGTTCTCCTTGAAATAGAGGGTTGGGAGAGTTGCATCTGGCTGAAAGAGTTGCGCCTCCAAGCACTCGAAAAGGTGGAAGATAAATTGATTGAGTTTGGAGTTTAAATCCAAGAGTCTTAAAAACATAAAGTTAATGCACATCCGAAGGGAATGAAAATTGACCCCTCCACCAAACAAGTGAAACCCAGGCTTCCCCCCCCCCCGGGACAGTTTACCAGTGTCATCTGGCATCTGTCAAGCCTGAGAGGTGAGCTAATTTAAAATCTTCACACCAATCCTAGGAAGAGCTTGGAGGCTAATAAAACCTAAACTCAGAGAACTGATAAATGAATTTGTCAAAGTAGCAGGATAAAATTAACAACCACAAATGAGTTGCATACCTATACACCAATGATGAATCAGCTAAAAGAGAAATAAGGGAAACTACCCCATTGATAATAGTCACCCCCCACCCCCTGCAATAAAATACTTGGGAATTAATATAACAAAAGAGGTGAAAGACCTCTACAATGAAAACTATAGAACACTAAAGAAAGAAATTGAAGAAGATCTTAGAAGATAGAAAGCTCTCCCATGTTTTTGAATAGGCTGAATTAATATTGTCAAAATGGCCATACTGCCAAAGTGCTATATAGATTTAATGTAATTCCTGTTAAGGTTCTGATGATGTTCTTTACAGAAATAGAAAAAGCAATTGTGAAATTCATTTGGAACAATAAGAGGCCCAGAATAGCCAAAAAAAAAAAAATGCTTAGCAAGAGAAGTGATGCAAGAAGCATCACAATACTAGACCTTAAATTGAACTACAGATCCATAGTAACAAAAATGGCATAGTATTGGCACCAAAACAGACACAAAGACCAATGGAACAGAATAGAAGACAGAGGCAAACTCACATACATATAGTTATCTCATACTAGAAAATGACGCCGTAAACACACATTGGAGAAAAGATGGCCTCTTCAACAAATGGTGCTGGAAAAACTGGAAATACATATGTAGCAAAGTGAAATTAGACACCTACTTCTCACCCTACACAAAACTCAACTCAAAGTGGATCCAGGACCTTGGCGTTAGACCACAGACCCTGTGCCTAACAGAAGAGAAATTAGGCACAAATCTCCCACATGTCAGCTTCCAAAATAACTGTCTCAGTAAGATTTATTTTTATTTTTATTTTTTTAAGAGAGAGTGAGAGAGAGAGGGGGACAGAGAGAGAGAGAGAATTTTAACATTTATTTATTTTTTCTTAGTTCTTGGCGGACACAACATCTTCGTTTGTATGTGGTGCTGAGGATCGAACCCGGGCCACACGCATGCCAGGCGAGTGCGCTACCGCTTGAGCCACATCCCCAGCCCTTCTCAATAAGAATTTTAAAGCATAAAAAGCAAAATCAAGAATCAATAAATGGGATGGAGTCAAACTAAAAAGCTTCTACACAGCAAAGGAAACAATCAAGAACATGAAGAGAGAGCCCACAGAATGGGAGAAAATCTTTACCACCTACAACTCAAGTAGACTTTAATCTCCAGGATATACAAAGAAGTCAAAAAACTTAACACCAAAAGGAAAAAAGAATCAATAAAGGAGTAAAGGAACAGAACAGGCACTTCAAAGAAGAAATACAAAGGGTCAAAATATATGTGAAAAATTGTTCAACAACTCTAGTAATTAGAGAAAAGCAAATTAAAACTACACTGAAATACCATCTCACTCCAGTCAGAATGGCAATTACCAAGAATATAAGTAACAATAAATGTTCATGAAGATATGGGGAAAAAGGTTCACTCATTCATTGATGGTGGGACTGAAAATTGGTGCAACCATTATGGAAAGAAGTATGGAGGGTCCCTAGAAAACTTGGAATGGAACTACCTTTTGACTCAGTTATCCCACTCCTCCATTTACACTCAAAGGATTTAAAATCAGCATACTATAGTGATGCAGCCACATCAATGTTTATAGCAGCTCAATTTACAGTAGCCACACTATGGAACCAACCTAAGAGCCCTTCAGCAGATAAGTGGATAAAGGAAATATGGCATATACATACAATGGAATATTACTAAGCCATAAAGAACAATGAAATTATAAGAGGTTATGAGGGGCAAGGGGGTGGGGGGAAAAAAAGGGGAGAGAATTGAACAACAGCAGAGGAGGTAGAGAGGGATGTTGGGAGGGGAGGGGAGGGGAGGGGGGATAGTAGGGGATAGGAAAGGTAGCAGAATACAACAGTCACTAATATGCCATTATGTAAAAATGTGAGTATGTAACAGAAGTGAGTCTGTATTATGTATTTGGGGAGTTCAAAACCCAATTGAGTCGAATGTATGAAAGATGATATGTCTTGAGCTCTGTAATGTTTTGAACAACCAATAAAAAAAAAAAAGATGAGATCACATTGCTGAAAAAAAAAAAAGAACAATGAAATTATGGAATTTTCTGGTAAATGGATTGAACTAGACAATATCAGGCTAAGTGAAACAAGCCAATCCCAGAAAGCCAAAGTCTGAATGTTTTCTCTCCTATGTGCATTTTGATCCCCAACAAAGAGGGTAGGGATATCATTGGATTAGACAAAGGAAACTAATAGGAAGGGAAGAAATAGGAAAGATACTAGAATGAATTATACATAACATTCATGTCCATATGTATAAATACACGACCACTGTAACTCCACATCCTGTACATCCACAAAAACAGAATTGTAATTAGAATGTTATACTTCACTTTGTATAATATGTAAAAATACAGTCTACTTTCTTTCATCTGTGTTTAATTCTTTAATGTATTTACTTCATTCAATTTCTCTTTGTCTAGAGAAATTACACATATCCTTTTATGTTTGTCCAGAAATGCATCACTTTAGAAGCTGTTTTCTTTTATAGATCTTTACCATTACTTGAAATGACCTTCTGCTGATGGGTCATGTTCTTAGCTACTGTTTGTTTGAAAATACCTTTATGTGTTCTGGATTTCTGAAAGATTCTTCCAGACTGCTTACATTCATGTTGACAGGATTTTGTTTTCAGCATGTGACTTTCAATTGTTTCCCAGATCTTATTGTTTTGATGATAAATTGATACATACTCCTGTCATTGCTCCTCTATTGTTAATGTGCTCTTCTCTGGCTTTTTCCAAGATTGTTTCATTACAGATGGTTTTGAAACCTTTCATAATTGTGAATGTGTCAATTTATCGTGAATACACAACACTCTAAGTAGGTCTGTAGCAAGTAACAGAATATTTCAAAACACATAAAGGAGAAACTGACATAATTGAATTTATAAATAAACAAACATTGTTGTAGATTCAATATGCGTTTGTGAATCAAATAGACAGAAAAATAGAAATGTCAAAAAAGACTTAGTAATATTAGCTAACTTAATTGACATGTATAAACCACAGCAACAAAATGAAAGAATGCAACATTGGTGTGTGTTGGTATTTTCACTAAGATAGTCCATATGCTGTGTCTGAGAATAAATAACTTAAAATAAATGAAATAATGCTGAGCATTTTATCAGTTGTTTAAGCATTTTTGAGCTTCCTTTAACAATCTGTGATCTATTGTTTTCTTTTAAGTTCAAAATGCTTTCTAATTTCCCTTTACAGAACTCCTACATGCTGTTGTACCCAGTAAAATCCCATCTAACACCCACATTTCAACCGGTACAATCATGTGGTATATTCCTTATATGCTGCCTGAACATTACATGCTGTGTTTCTCTCTGGTACTGAAGACAAAACCTTGTCCCAGAGTGGCAGCACAGGTAGGCTGGTGGATGAGTGGTAAGCATATACTGCAGGTATGGAGCCCAGCCCAGGTGTGGGTTTGAGGCAAGGTGTGCCCACCTGTCCCACAGCAGCTGCCTGTCTTGGGCCTGATGTGAATGCACATTCCACACAGCACTAAAATCCCAAACTCCAAGCATCCATGATTCATCTACTTCAGCCTCCCACTTCCCCAAGAGTGGCAGGAGGGAAAATAGTAGTGGGCAGACCTGCATGAAGATTAGCATAGATTTGAACTAATAGACTCAATCCTTTTCCAAACTCTGATTAGCATAAACATGGACCAATAGAGTTGACCCACTTGCTATATAAACCCCTAGATTAACATATTCAAGCAGCAGCACCCATCAAGTTCCTTCCCACCCTGTGAAAGCACTCTCTCTTTTCTTCCCACCTGAATAAATCCTACTCTTTGCACCCATTCTTCCTCATTCATAGATTTAATTCTTCAAATTTGTGAGACAAGAACCAGAAAGAAGTTGGCAGTGAGCTTCTGGGGTCCGCTATAACACTGGAGGGCAAAGTCTGCTATTAGTTGCTGCAACATACCACTCAGTAGTAGTGAAGCATTGGACTTTGCTGGCTGCACCTTTCAGGGGGGATTCTGGGAAGCATCTCCTGCCTTGAACAGCTGCTAACACTACAGCAGGCTTTCTTACCTGAAGAGGACTGCAACTTATGCAGACCCTGCCACTAGAAAAGGAGAAACACTGGCTTCAGTAGTTCTAAGAAAACACATCCAAATGAGAATTGATGATCTTTGCCCCAAATATGCTTCTGGTTTACGTTCTCTGAGAAAAGAAGACATATTCTAAGTTTTCCTCTCTTTATTATAATCTTCATGAATCTTGTTCATCAAATCTTACAGTTTTTAGGTTATACCATTTTTTCTGTTTTTTAATACCTCCTCTCTATCCCTGATGTGATGCAACAGCTATTCTAATCCTTTCTTTTTTCAGTGACTACAGGGGTCTTAAAACTAGTTCTCTTGATGACAGTCCTAGTTGATCAGTATATCATTTCACCATTTATACTTGTTCAGTAAGTGCACTTTTAAAAACAAAATCTGACCACATATTTCTGTGTTTGAAATCCTTTTATGACTTTCCTTGTTTGTAAATAAAAACTCACCCTTTTCCATGAGCTTGAAGACCCTATATTTACTGATCCTTGCAGGTTATCTCAGTCTCATATTACAGTTCTCTTCCTCATCACACTCTGATCTCACTGGTTTCCACACACTCAAATTCAGAAAACTCTTATAAATAAGGAAGGGACATTGAAAGTGCTCTGTGAAGCTTACTTGGGACAATTCTAAAGGGTAGACAACTTTATTCTTGGAAGTTATTCCTAGGTTCAGAGGAGATATGAATGCACCTTTGTCTCTTTTACTCCTGCAGAAAAATAACTTATTCTGTTCCTAAAAAGATCATTCATGCTTAGCCTCAGCATATGCAGCAAACCTCAGAAAACACAATTTTCCATTAACATGCAACTCCATATCCATTTATTTAGTGGACATTGTAGAGACTCCCTGGAATTCTCAGGTAAGGCCAGCATCCCCAAATCCTGTGTTTGGATTGAATGTTGGGTCTTCCTCACGAGCACTGAATTGTTTTGGCCTCTCCTGGCTCACATCTGCTCAAGTTTGCCATTCCTCTTCACCTAAGTACTGCTGACCTCCCCTGCCTGTCTTCCCCGACATGCATACATTTTCTACCTTGAGTTACTCTTCTTCGGGAATATAGTACTATCACAATCACACAACTTATGAGTCCAACTTCCGCTTCCAGTGGAGTCCATTTAAGCTCCCTCATAAACTATCTAGATTACTTCTTCCCATCATCATTCCTCTGGACTTGTTTTCTGGCTTAGGACCTGTATGTGTCTCTTACTCCTGCAGCAAACTCTGTATAATGATAATACACTGATCATTAATAAAGCTAGAAGAAAGAATTTTGAATGTTTTCATAATATGATATGATCCTATACTTAGATGCTCCAAAAAACTCCATCAAAAGCCTGCTAGAACTAGTAAATTTGTCAAAGTAGCAGGTTACAAAATCAACATACAAAAATCAGTAGCTTTCCTATATACCAATAATTGACTTGCTGAGAAAGAAATCAGAAAAACAATTATATTCATAATAGCCTCAAAAACCAAACAAATAGAAAAACCAGGAATAAAGCTAACCAAGGAGGTGAAGGACCTCTGCAATGAAAACTGTAGAATATTGATGAAAGAAATGTAAGAACTTAGAAGATGGAAAGACTTACCATGTTCATAGATGGTAAGTCAGAATTAATATTGTTAAAATGATCATACTACCAAAAGCAAGGTACACATTCAATTCAATCCCCATCAAAATACCAATGACAACAATGCTGGAGGTATCACAATACCTGACTTTATAATACTGAGTTTTAATAACCAACTGCATGGTATTGCCGTAAAAAAAAAAAAAACAGACATATAGACCAATGAAACAGAATAGAAGACACAGAAACAAACTCACGCCTCTATAGTCATCCTATCCTTGACCAAGGTGCCAAAACATACACTAGAGAAAAGATAACTTTTTTAACAAACAGTGCTGGGAAAACTGGTTATCCACATGTAAAAGAATGAAAATAAACTTTTATCTCTCATCCTGCATAAAAGTCAAATAAAAATGGGTCAAAGACCTCAGAATTAGAGCAGAAACTATGCAACTCCTAGAAAAAAAACATAAGGTCAACCCTCCAACTTTTAGACACAGGCAATGACTTTCTCAATGGGACTCCTAAAGGTCAGAAAATCATGCCAATAGGAATTAGGGAAATGCAAAACTACACTGATATTTCATCTCATACCGGTCAGAATGGCAGTCTTTAAGAATACAAATGATCATAAACCCTGGAGAGGATGTGGAGAAAACAGGAACACTTTTAATCTGTTGGTGGGATTGTAAATTGGTACAACCACTATGTTATCAGTATGGAGGCTCCTCAAAAGACGAGGCATTGAACTACCACATGACCCAGCTACACCACTTCTCAGTATATGTTCTAAAGAATTCAAGTCATCTTACTGCAGTGATACATGCATACCTATGTTTATAGCAGCA
Organism: Ictidomys tridecemlineatus; assembly: GCF_052094955.1. NCBI lineage: Eukaryota > Metazoa > Chordata > Mammalia > Rodentia > Sciuridae > Ictidomys > Ictidomys tridecemlineatus. The sequence continues at coordinate 78,007,499 of NC_135485.1, read as the reverse complement.
CAATTCACAATACCTCAAATATGGAGCCAGCCTAGGTGTCCATCAGTGTATGAAAGGATAAAGACCATGTGGTCTATATACACAATGGAGTTTTGTTCAGCCATAAAGAAAAATGGACGGAACTAGAGATGAACTTGCAGAAAGATGGATGGTCTCCATCTTCTTAAGCAAAATAAGTCTAACTTAGGTCAAGAGTCCTGTGTTTCCTTTCATATGTGGAAGTTAGAGAGGGAAAAGGAAAACAAAGGTGGGGGTGGTTCTCCCCAAAGTTAAAGAGAGATAGGTAGAGAAAAGGGACTAAGGGATGGGAGGAGAAAAATGCTGGGGAGTGGCCAAATTATATTGTTCTATTCTGTGCATGTACAGATATGTAACAGCAAATCCCATTAATATATACAAAACTCTAATGCACCAATTAACTTGGGAAAAAAAGAGTGTTTGAAGAGATAGATATGCTTAACTGATTTGAACTTTAACCAATGTATACATTTTCACATGATACTCCATAAACCTACAAAATTTTATTTTTTAATTATCTTTTTTGATGACCTTCTCAGTACTTATTAAGTGATTTAATAAGCTCAAAATGTCAAGGAACATACAGTTAAAATTTTTAAGAAATCAAACTTATACAGCTTGTTTCTGGGGAAACGGGATCACAAACTGTCCAGCATTTTTAAAATGTAAATATTCTTTGTTTTCAGCAGTGAGATTCTATTAAGAAGATTCTATTAAAAAATAACAAAACAGACTCTATTAAAAAATAACAAAGATTCTATTAAAAAATAACAAAACAGTTTCTATGATGTGGGTAAAAACAAAACTTCAGGAATAAAATAATCAGAAACTTGAAAACTGACAGGTTTTGAACCTTGGGTTTAAATAATGACCATCATCAAAATCGCTCTGAGGTAACTTGTACCAGATATAAAAACTCTGCTAGGCTAAACCTGCCCTCTCTTCAGTGAACTTCCAGGGCCCAAGAATAAGGTGTCTATACTTCCATGAGAAACGAGGAAGGAAAAACAGGAGCCATTGCCCAAGTCATACCTCAAAATCTGTATCTTCTTAACAATATCAAAGACAGTAATATATTCAGTGTCTTATATTTTTAAAGTGTCTTTGGATAATACCAAATTACTTAACAGAAATGTGATCAACATTAAGAAATGAAATTTATATTAGAGAATACAACATCAACACTGAGCAATTTTATTAAAGTGTTGTATTATCCTTACCACCTTTTAATAATGAAGGCAAAGAAAAACATGTATTTGGGATTTACTAAGTGCTTTTGGTGCTGAAGAAGTATGTCTGAATTTTGTTTGTTTTTAAGGTACTGAGACTTGGGAAACCTCTATACATATGTTTGAAAATGTTACTGTCAGTTTTTCTGCTCTCTATATTCAATTATTTCAAAAGGTAAGAGTTATTTTTATTTATTTATTTATTTTTTGGTTGTAGATGGACACAATGCCTTTATTTTATTTATTTATTTTTATGCAGTGCTGAGAATCAAACCTAGCACCTCGCACGTGCTAGGCAGGCACTCTACCACTGGGCCACAACACTAGCCCCAAGGTTTTTGTTTTTGTTTTTTAAGTGTAATTTTAAAAGTCTTTTTTTTTTTTTGAATCAGTTTATCAGTAGGAGTAACACCCAAATGACAAAGCAGGGAACTCCAAGGTTCTGCTGTCCGCTAAAATGACTAATAAATTGGTCAAAACTATCAGAATCAACTTCTGTAGAACTCTAAAGATCTAGTCTACACTTACATAGGAAAGATTAGTAAAGACAGAAGGTGCTGTTCTGAGGTGACCACACACTGTGACATTTTAATTTGCCCCCACAGCATTCTCCAACCCCTGGATGTAAGGTAGCATGATGAGGGCAGCTCATACTCATGGTACCAGAGACAGCTATTCACATGGTAATGCAGTGTATGTCTTTGTTTTGCCCAACTCAGTGTTTTCAGAGCTGAATCTTCCCTACTGGTGTTTCCTGAAAGCACTGCAAGTCCAAAAAGTACTGACCTCAGCAGACTAGGACTAGAAATAAGGATCAGACAAGCAATAGACAAAGGAAATCACCTTGGAAGGAAGGGGTTGTAAAAGGAGAATGCTGGGAAATGAAGACTTTTAAAAGCTTCCATGTCAACAAGGAATTATGAGCATCACACTCATACCCTGTGCTGGACTCCTGCCCAAAAAAGGCCTGAAAAAGCTATGAACATACAACTCTGGCTCAAGGAAAACAGGAAGTGAAAGTTAAGTCAAAACTGTGTTGTAAAAGGCTGGTCTAAGCAGTGAATGAGTGCCTGCCTCAACTAGGAGCTACTGAAGAGCGTATTTTTTTTTTTTTGCTTCAGGCATTTATGAAAATTCTATCAAAGCATTAGCTGACCAGTAAGGTAATAGAACAGACTACAGTGTTCACACATGACAAAAAGATTTTGCAAACCCAGATTATAAAAGTAGCTAAAACAACAAATACTCACAAACCAAAATTAATAACAAACCCAGAGGAGAGAGTAGAATCTGATTTCCAGGGGAGCCACATTATAATCCTCAAAATACACAGTTTTCAAAAGAATAAATAAGGAGTACATAAAGAAACAATGCATAGTCTATGCATAGAAAAAATAAAATGAACAGTAAATGGCCTAGAGGAAACCCAGGTATTAGTTTTATTGGGGGTTGTGAAGGACAATTAAATTAACTGTCATAAATATGTTCAAACTAGAGAAAACCATGGGCAAAGAACTGAACAAGACAAGTAGAACAGTCTCAACAAATAGAAAATACTAATAAAAGATACAGAAAGAGACCCCAAAAAATCAGGAGTATAATAGCTGAAATAAAAATTCTCTAGATGAGTTCAACAACAAATTTGAGTATAAGAGGAATGTTCTCAAAATGTTTTCTCCCACTCTATGACTTGTCTGTTCATTCTCTTAATAACAGATTTGTTAAAAAAAAAAGGTTATAATTTCAGTGAAGTCCAACTTACCATTGTTTTCTTTCATGCACACCATGTTTTGGTGAATATTTTTTTCCTAATCTCAAAAGTTATCATCAAATCCATGGTCTCCTAACATTTTCTCTCATGTCATCTTCTGAGAGTTTATCATTCTTCAGTTTACATTTAGATTTATAATCTATTGACACAACTTTTCTATTTTAAATTTCATTTTTGCATAAACATATGTGCATGTGAATGCCCAAATGTTCCAGTGTCCAATTGTTCTGAAGCTTATCCTTTCTCCAATACATTGTCTTTGATCTTTTTCAAAATCAACTGACTAGACATAAAAATAAATAAGATAAAGGCATTCTGTCCATCTACAACTACAAAATAAAAATACATTGACTGTGTGCATCTATTTCTAGGCTCTCTATTCTAAAGTCAGTTAAGGTCAGTTCTCCAATTTTGCTTTCCTTTGATGTTGTGATTGGAAAATCTAACATCCTCTTAGAATAGCAAAGAGAAAATCTTGTCTAGTTACAGTGAAAAGTGATTGAACAAATGTGTAAAACAAGATGTTAAAGCCTTCATGAGATTTATTTTAAACTTCAATTAATCCAGCAAAAAAGGACTGCTCTATAGGCTAGGGAAGATATTTCTGAAATGCTGTTAACACTGACATGAACTGGATCAATTCTCGATCCTAAAATGCAATAAGTACTTTAAGGGCATATTATTTTATTTAAAAAAAAAACATTTAGGTGATTTCTTACTCACAAGACAAAGCATTAAGAAAAAAGACCACGTAAGCCAGTTTTGGAAGAAAGCCAATTAACTTCTTACATGTGGCATTCTTAATAAAATGAATCAATGTCTCTATTGTATATATTTTATGTTTTAAAGATGGGGTATTTATAGAATCAGATTCAATTTATTCTATTAGTCTAACAATGGTGTTTAGAAGTCATTAGATATATCATTTTTAAATTAAAGAGAAATTTTGAAACCAAATACAATGAAAGTCAATTAAGGAACAAATGAGGATGTTTATTGTAGTACCTGTAGCAACTAATTAAGTGGTACTTTACTGAGGCTAAAATCAAAGTGCTATTTAAAAAATTACCTAATTTCCTGCAGTTGTTCAGTAGATTGTTCTTCCAGTAATAAATATATCTTGACTCATCAATGAGCAACTAGGTAAACTGAGCTTAGAATCTGGAATAAACAATAAATACAGTGTGGAACTGTTGCATAAACATTCACAAATGTTGAAAAAGTAAATTTATTCCTGAGTCTTCCTGAAATGAGAGATACAACTAATTTATAAAGTCTGTAGATTAAACTTGTTGCAGTTAACATTTAAATATTTATTGCCTAATTACTTATGCCTGCTTTTTGTTATTTGCAATTTTATTTGTCATTGACCAATACCTAAGACCAATTCCTAAAAAGGAAATAATATAAAAGTAACAGAAACTTATTAAATCAATCAAATTAGGCACAAAGATTCACTTTTTTGTTTTTTTGTACCAGGGATTAAACTTAGGGACACTGGACCACTGAGCCACATACCCAGCCCTATTTTGTATTTTATTTAGGGACTGGGTCTCACTGAGTTACTTAGTGCCTAGCTTTTTACTGAGACTGGCTTTAAACTCGCCATCCTCTTGCCTCAGCCTCCCAAACTGCTGGGATTACAGGCATGCATCACCATGCCCATCTACAATTTTTAAATTTTATCTTATCTGGATTGCATTCATTTCCCTTCCACACAAAATCACCAACTTCATTACATGATAATAATTCTTGCTGTGTTTAAAAAGAAAAGCAGATTTTATTAAGCATGGCTTGGTTGACAATTCATCTTCTTCTGCTTACTTTACACATTTACAAGTAGCACTGTAATCATGTATTCCTCCTAGGTTTCTGATCACAGCAAAAGTAGGCTGGGTGAAAGTGATCACAGGAGTGGAAAAACTTTCTCACTATGTCCGGAGTGTTTTCACTGGCTAATAGAGGTACTTCTTAGGTCAGGAATACTCATATTAAAAGATAAAACAAAAACTCATTTGATATTCAATTTACTTTTGCTTCCTAGATTTTTTAAATAGTCTACAACCATTACATACACCTCCATCAAGACAAGCAATTAAAAATGATCTAATATTAGGAATATTAGGAACAATTACTGCAATAAGAAGGAATATTACTGCAGTATTAAGTCAAAACAAGATAAAACTGAACCCAATTGAAAATTTTCAGGATCTATGCTCCTTTTTCTAACTACCACTAAAAGTTTCAAATACTACTTACACAATGATAAATATGATATGTATTTGTAAATACCAAGAAATGTTTTACATTTTTGAAAGCTTTGCTTTCTAACTTTCTACTTTCTCCCCCATCGGTTTATAACTAGCAGCTCTTCCACAAAATCAGAATCCATTAAAAGTTTCTTTCTTTTATAGAGAAAGAAACATGGAGTATTACATTTTCCTATATGAAATATGCTAGTAAATAAAAGCTTATACACTCATTAAAGCAAATGTAATTGTGAGAACACATTGACATTGTTAAAGTAAATTAGTCAATTTGTTAATAATTTCATTTTAAGTGACCCTAATTGTATTAATTGTGATACTAGTAAATTATACTGAGAGCATTAAACACATTGTTCTAATATGCCCTAAAGGAACAAATTCTCCATTACATCAGCAGAGGGAAAATAATGATTACATGGCCTCCTCACCCCAAATAAAACTCCTATGTATGTATGTTCATATGTGTGGGTGCACACATGTGCATACTCAATGGGTCAAAGAAAAGGTGTCACTAGAATGCATACACTGTCACTACCATAATACCAGTAGCATAGTACAAAATGGACCACATGGAAAAAAATGAACTTTAGGTAAATGGAAAATTTCAGGGCATCCTTTTATCTCAAGTTAAGTAAAAAGTAGTTAAGTAAAAAGTACTTCATTAAACTGCTGTTAAGAATGAGAGAACATAAACCAACTGATATGTAGGACCACAACATAAAAACAAATTCCGAAGATATTACAACTATTATGAAATGCCTACTGTCAAAAAATATATACTAAAATATATCCCCCCACCATACACACAAACAGCATCTTTACACACCTGGCTGCTCCTTGTCTGTCATTCACATCTAGCCAAAGCATCGCCTTCTCAAAAGCATTTCCTGAGAATCTGCATCACTCACCCAGTCACTTGATGATTACATCACTCTATTTTAATTCTTTGTCTAGTATTTATAACTGATTTTTTATTTTTGTACTTAATCTTTCACCGTTTTACTATCTATCTCTCATGCTTAAATGTGAAATCCATGGAAAGCAAGCAGTCTACTTGTTCAATATTCTCTCCCCAGGAAAGGGTAGCATCTTCAACAAATGGTGCTGGGAAAACTGAAAATCCATATGCAACAAAATGAAATTGAATCCCTATCTCTCACCATGCACAAAAGCTAACTCAAAATGGATCAAGGATCTAGGAATTAAACCAGAGACTCTATGTCTAATAGAAGAAAAAGTAGGCCCTAATCTCCATCACGTGGGGCTAGTCCCCAATTTCCTTAATAAGATGCCTATAGCACAAGAATTAAAATCAAGAATCAACAAATGGGATGAATTCAAACTAAAAGTTTTTTCTCAGCAAGAGAAATACTAAGTGAGGTAAATAGGGAGCCTACATCCTGGGAACAAATTTTTACCCCTCACACATGAGATAGAGCTCTAATCTCTAGGGTATACAAAGAACTCAAAAAGTTAAACACCAAAAAAAACCAAACAAACAAACAAACAAAAAAAAAACAAATAGGCCAAGGACCTGAACAGACACTTCTCAGAAGAGGATATACAATCAATCAATCAAATATAGGAAAAAATGCTCATCATCTCTAGAAATCAGAGAAATGCAAATTAAAACTACTCTAAGATATCGTCTCACTCCAGTAAGAGTAGCAGCCATTATGAAATCAAACAACAACAAGTGCTAGCGAGGATTCAAAAAAAAGGTACACTCATACATTGCTGGTGGGACTGCAAATTGGTGCAGCCAATTTGGAAAGCAGTATGGAGATTTCTTGGAAAGCTGGGAATGGAACCACCATTTGACCTAGCTATTCCTCTTCTCGGACTATACCCATAGGACCTAAAAACAGCATACTACAGAGACATAGCCACATCAATGTTTATAGCAGCACAATTCACAATAGCTAGACTGTGGAACCAACCTAGATGTCCTTCAATGGATGAATGGATTAAAAAATGTGGCATTTATACACAATGGAATATTACTCAGCACTAAAAAATAATAAGATCATGGCATTTGCAGGGAAATGGATGGCATTAGAGCAGATTATGCTAAGTGAAGTTAGCCAATCCCCAAAAAACAAATGCCAAATGTCTTCTCTGCTATAAGGGGGGTGACTCAAAATGGGGTAGAGAAGAAGAGCAGGGGAAGAGGATTACCTCTAGATAGGGAAGAGGAGTGGGAGGGAAAGGGAGGGAGAAGGGAAATAGCATGGATGGTGGAAGGAGACCCTCATCGTTATATAAAATACATGTATGAAGATGTGAATTTGGTGTCAACATATCTTGTGTACAGAAATATGACAAATTGTGGCATAAAGGTGTATTAAGAATTGTAAGGCAAAAATAATAATAATAATAAGAGAGCTCATGTAAAAAATGTAAATTAAGAAAAAAATTATATCCCCAGATACTAGGTGCTCAATAAATATTTTTGTACAAATCAATGAATATCAGATCTGTGGCCCACAGCCCTTTCTGTGTGAAAAAAACATGTGTGCCTCTCTGATTTCCACTCACCTAAGTATTGTTGCAATTTCTGAACTATCATGTAAGCATGTCTGATTGAAAATCTATTAATCAGTTCAATAAAACAAATTTATTTATAAGTTCAGTTATAGATACAGATTAATGATTGTGTTCTAAACTTGGTCAAATCACTCACATTCTATTAAAATTTTCCCTAAACAAAAATCCTATGAAATCAACTGCTGTTAAAATCTCTCTACATTTGGGAGAAGAAAAAAGGCAGTAAGTGAAATACAAGAATTATTTTGATCCCATAATATAAAAGATTAGTTGGTTCATGAATTGCCTCGATTCTGACTTCAGATAAATTGTCACAATATATCTCAATCAAAGCTAGTTGGGTTTTTCTGACTAAAATTAAAGTTATTTAAATTTTGGCAGGATTTAGAGAAATACAATATATGTCAGCAAAAGAACATCAGATAGTTGTCTAAAGACTCAAGTAAATTATATTCTTGGTACTGGGCACATAATAAAATGATCATGTAATTAAATTTTGTAATTTTATTATTATTACCTTTATTTCTTCTATTTAAAATACTTAAGAGTTTCCTAAAATAGGAAAAACAACAGCTTGAAACTAACATTTTTCTTTTCCTTTGTGTTTTCCTATATTCTTCAAATGAGACTCTTTCTCAGGAAATTTTACATAGTATGAATTCCAAAACAATACAAGTTTTGTTTTGGTTGAGGACTGAACTCAGGAGTACTCAACCATTGAGCCACATCCCCATTCCTATTTTGTATTTTATTTAGAGACAGGGTCTCACTGAGTTGCTCAGCATCTCGCCATTGCTGAGGTTGGCTTTGAACTCGCAATCCTGCCTCAGCCTCCCAAGCAGCTGGGATTACAGGTGTGTGCCACCATGCCTGGCTCAATACAAGTGTTTCTTGAGAAAAAGATTTCAAAACCACTATTTGAGTGACAAGCAATTCCTTCTTCCAGCAAAAGTATAGTGATAGCAAATTAACTTATTTTTAATACCTACAGAATGCAAGTTAAAAATAAAAATGTGAACTTTAGATAAATGACAAATTAACAGGGCCAAGAGGTTATCAAAGTTTTTGGCAAAGACATCACTTAATAACATCAATGTAAGTAAATAGTAATGGGGGAAACCTACATTTAAATACTTAAAGAAAGGAAATAATTCAAATACAAATACGAATACCACAATAAAACACGTCTGCTTCTTATATAAATGGCATGTATACTTCCTAACTTGCTATAAAACACTAAAGTAGATGTAAACACCACAAATATAACACAAATTAAAAACTCCATACAGTAAATTGACTACTGTGTTAAAAATGATTATTGGGCTGGGGATATAGCTCAGTTGGTAGAGTGCTTGCCTCATATGCACAGGCCATGGGTTCAATCCCCAGCACCACCACCCCCCCAAAAAAAAGTTATTGGAATTCAAAATATCAATTCTCTTACCTCTCTGAAAGAGAAGTACAAGGGCCCTGGCTTCCACCTACAAAAAAAAATTCATCAATATCCCAATACAATGAGAGTAAAACATTTTTTTAAACTCGCAACTACATGTAGAGAGAAATTTACCAAAATATATCAGTGATATTTAAAAATACTCCTAGATATTTTATTACATAGCTGACCATGATACAGCAAGGTAGCAGATAATTTTAAGATTTGAAATTTGAAGGTATCTGGGAATTTCTATTTGGGCAGTGGGGTGGATGTAGATATAATAGATGTCTGAATGGTCTTAGAGTGTTTTCCTAAAGTCAGGTTTAATTTTTTTTTCTTACATTCTCCTCATCTTCCTTTGATATTCATTCCTTCTCTCTCACTGGGTAAGATCAAAGTAAGAAAGCCTATTATCTGTAAAACTAATAGTTGACATAGATACAGTTGTAAAAATTGGTGCATACTATGAAAGGAGTCAGGAAAAGCATGGGAGAAGTGGAGAATTATACTTAAAAGGAACTAATTATCCTTTTCACTATTAAGCCATGGGGAAGAGGGGAATCTGTTTTCACATGTAAATAAATGAAAAGAAGCTATAACATGTGAAAAGCTAGGTGAAAACTCTGATATACTTTCCTTAACTATGTGAGTTCAGAGCTGGTTATTTCATTATTTAAATACTCCCAAAGTCTTGATTTACTGTCTTTCCTGGCACCACTACGGAATCAGCAACAAAACTACTAACATAATTCTTTGATAATAACTCCATTATTGGTCACTTCACCTGAATCTTCTGCTCTGTTTGTTCTAGTGACACCTAGATTAACCCACAAAAGACACCATCACACAACCTTCCATGCTTGGGAGTTCAAAACGCCTCTCTGCTTGCCTAAGCATTGCAGGGAAAATATCTTTGCCCAAGGAGAAGATGGCTGAGGGTTGTTTTTCTGTTCATTGACAAGCAGGGAGATGTCCTTTGCTCCCAGAACCCTAAAAAAAAAAAAAAACATAATACCAAGGTATTTGCAAGGTTGGTCACATCCAACTTCCAAGAAGCCCTTCTCAAGGAAACAAAAGGAAATGCCACACCAACAAAATATTTGAAATAAAATGAAAAAGCAGATCCAATTACTGAGGAATGAACAACTTGATGAAAAAAAAAATCAGACTGGAAGACCTTTTTATAAAAAAAATACACTTTTACCAAGAGTGAACTTCACTATTGTTATTAAAATGCCAAACTTCCTAAATATCAACTCACTTTGAGAACAAACTTAAAAATCCACATATAATCAGCCAATTCAAATATTAAAGAATAAGTCTAACATTCTTTGCTATCGTAGTGCTATCAATATTTGACTCTTACCTTTAAATGTTAATTTTGAGTCCCATTTTGGTTTACTATCTTTGCCTTCATCCACTCAAGTCAATTAGTAGTATAGTGAAAAGAGCTTAACAACTAAATACATATGATAAATACACTTCCGATAACAAAATTACATATTTTCGCTTTATAATATCTTTATCAAACACAATGTTTTTAAACACTACTCACTTTGGAGCTTCTTTGCAAGTTCTTGTACCGATGAATTCTATTATGCTGCTTTTCTATGGTTCCCCTAATTATTTTTCCAATATTTTTTTTAAATACAGGTTCTATTTCTTCTAAAATATGTTTAATCATGGAGAATTCCTCTGCTCTTAACCTTTTTTTTTCTTGTACTTTTTATTATGCTTAAACATAAAACTAACATCTCTGGGGGATGACTGGCAGATTTCCAATTCATGGTCTTTCAACTGAGGTCACTCATTTTCAACTTTTTTTTTTTTTAGGAGCACTTTAATCTAGAGGAAATAGCATGGTATGTTCATCACTCTCTGATGTCACTTCTTATTGTCATTCCACTTGACATACCTGGTTTTCTTATTCTTTTGGTTGATTTTTGGTTTTGTTACTAGGAATTAAACAGATCTTTTAAAATAATCCACTTTTTAAAAATCCTTGTTACCACATTTAAATACTCTTCCATTTATATCACAATCTTTACCTTCAATAAAGCTATTTTCCTTGATGACTTTCTATCCTAACAACTTTCATCTAACCACACTGCCTTTTTCCTTAATATCTAGGGAGAATTGTTTTTTATTGAAAATAAAATTCAAACCAAGACGTATTCAGATTAATATAGATCTAAAGTATTATAAAGAGTCAACATGATGTTAAGCTAGTTTACTAACACTAAGCAATGTTTCACTGAATTCATGTATTTATCTAACACATAATAATAAAAAGATGTGATTTGAGACCATATTACTAATTTGAGGGAATTGTGAGCAAACATTAAATAGCAAGGCATAAAATATAATATACAACATTTCAGATTATTAAAAATCACTGTGAAAAGCTTGCTACTCTCTAACCATCACTGACTCTTAGTCATCAAGCAAAACTTTAGCCCTACTGCTTCCATGTTCCCTGTCGGACTCCCATCATCACTACTGTTTCGTTCCCCCTGACTCTATCCTTAAAATTTTCTACTCTGCCTTCTAAGAATCCCTTCTTTTGAGCAAACTTCCTTATATTCTCAATCCATCAATGAAATCTTAGACCAGTGATTTTCTGTTTGTTTTTTTTTAAAGACAGAGTGAGAGAGAGAGAGAGAGAGAATCTTTTAATATTTATTTTTTAGTTTTCAGCAGACACAACATCATTGTATGTGGTGCTGAGGATCGAACCTGGGCTGCACGCATGCCAGGCGAGCGCGCTACCGCTTGAGCCACAGCCCCAGGCCCGACCACTGATTTTCTTAACTACTGTCTACCTGTTATCTGACATAAAATCCCTGCCTGCTTTTGTCACCAAATCCTAGCTACTGAAATCTGGACATAATCACACAAGTTTATAAGCTATTACCACCTGTTAAAATGATGCCTAAGGTTCTACCTTCTTTATCAACTCATTCTAATCTTTTTCCCTCTTCACAAATCTTCAACTGCTCCATATTGTTATTCACTCTCAGCAAATAACGTAGTCCTAACTTATCCAAATAGATTAAAGTATCAGTGATACTTCATTGAATTATCTGCCACCAACCTGATGAACTTACAGTACCTAAACACCATTATCTTCTTCTTCCTTCCCATTTTCTACCAAAAATAACATCCTTCTTCCTTTCTATATGCTCTTCCATCTTTGCTCTACATTACATCTCCTCTAGACTTCCAAGCTCCCAGAACTCCTCTTCCTTTTTTAATTTTTCAAGTATTATTATACCTTCTTTCTCTATTCCTCATGCCAGCTTAGAATAGAAAATGATTTATATGAAAGAGTATTAGACTATGGACTCTTAAGATTACAAAAACCACTGCATTTATCACAGTCACAATGACTTAGTCCATTGAATGCCTCCATTTCTTAACTTTCAACAAACATCTGAAAGTTTTTGCTCATTCTTTTTTGACACCTTGACTTGTATGACTCCAGCCTCTTCTGGTTTTCTTTCTGCTCCTCAATCACTACTTCTTAGTCTCCTCTGCAGGAGCCTGCAAAAGGCCATTTGCTACAAGACCATCAAGTGGCTTTTTAAAAATCTTCATATTCTTCTTGCACTACATGCTGTTATGGAGTGATTACACCATTCCCTAGGCTGACAACTCTTTATCTTTACCCAGATCCATGGATGTATATCTTCATTTGAATGCTATTAGGCAATTCCAACTTGTATCTGAAACTGAACTTCTTAGAATCTTTTCTGATGCCTACTGTCCCTGCTGCACCAAGCAAAATTCTTTCTCTAAATTGCCCATCTCAATGCAAGCATTATCACAGTCTTAACTGGTACTCAGAAAACTTGCTGTGCCTTCAAAATTCTCTCCCCTACATCTCATATCAAGTCAAATATTGAGTACTGTCAACTCTGCCTCCTAAATACTTCTCAGATGTTTCCACTTCACTACATTTCCAGTGTAAGCCCCTATCATTTCTCACCTAGACTAACAGCTTCTTAATTGATTATTCAACTGGCAGTCTTACCCTACCACTACAGTTTACTCACCTTACGATAGCCAGATAATTTTTCTAAAATGAAAATCAGGCTATAACATTCCTTTGATGAACTGCCCACTATTCTTAGTATAAGTAGGCTTCATGTTCCTAGTTTTCAGTCTCATTTAAACTTTAGTCTTTAATTCTACTCTCAAAATCCTCATGTTCAATCAAGGGCAAATCCAATGCACATACTATTTATGTAATCCCACCTAGCTAACATGTACTCATCATCTAGGTTGTGGCTTAGGAAGAAACCACACCTTACTCAATCTATCACTTCTCCAAGTTTAAGTTGTTCTCTCTACCCATTAATATAAGAGCTGAGCATACTATAAATTCCTCTGGGAAAGTATTCACTATTCTATATCTTAATTGGCCCTTTGCTTTTCTGTATGGTACCCTCAAATCCTGCAATGAAACTTGACAACAGAGCATTCAGAACTATTTTTATCTTTTTTTCATTTCTAGCATTTAAAGCAATGTGTAGAGGGCTGGGGTTGTGGTTCAGTGGTAGAGCACGTGCTTAGCACCCTAGCACATGTGAGGCATAGGGTTCAGTCCTCAGCGCCATATAAAAATAAATCAATATGGGCTGGAGATATGGCTCAAGTGGTAGTGTGCTTGCTTGGCATGCGTGCGGCCCGGGTCCGATCCTCAGAACCACATACAAAGATGTTGTGTCTGCTGAAAACTAAATTTTTTTTTAAATAAATAAATAAATAAATAAATATATGTAGTACACAGAAGGCACTCAAGTATTTACTGAATAATAAAACACATTAAAATGAAAGGGTAAAGTTTCTAAGCTGCAAAGCCTGAGTTAAAATGTAAAGGACCAGGCATTGTAAAGCTGCTTCTAAGCTGCAAAGCCTGAGTTAAAATGTAAAGGACCAGGTATTGTTAAGTTCCTATGCTACACTCAAAACCTGAAATTCCTATAGCTGTTAGGAAAATTCCCAGGACTGTCCAGTAGATATTCCCCCTGACCATTTAGTTGTTTAATAACCTAGGACCCTGTGCAGCTTGGCATGTAGGCATTCAGGGCCCAAACCAATCAGTTTAAATGTATCCCCTCCTTAGGATTGACCTATCACTCCTGCCCGGCCTGTTCCCGCCAATGAAAGTACTAATCATATTCAGGAATTGTTGTTCAATTTTCCCGCGCCTCATGATGATTTGCTCTGATGTATGCAAAGTCCATGCCCTCCCTAAAAAAGTGTACTTAAGCACTGCTCAACCCCTGCTCAGGGCTCTGGGCTGCTCTCCCTTCTTGAGTGAGTGCGGAGGCCCAGCATGCTGGATCTGCAATAAACCCCTTTTGCTGTTGCATGAGTCGGTCTCTTGGTGGTCTCCTCCTCCGATGTTCGCTGGACCCTTACAAAAAGTATTGTAAACTTAAAAGCTGCCATCACATACAGTCTGTTGATTCTACAGTATTTCATTTGCAAAATAAAGTACATTTGCTCCATAGGACAATTTGTAGCATTATGTTTACAAAAATTTCATTAAGAGCTATGTATGGGATGGGAGTGTAGCTCAGTGGCAGAATACTTGCTTGGCATGCACAAAGCCCTGGGTTCAATCCCCAGCACCATCCAAAAAAAAAAAAAAAGCTGCAAAAAGTACATATTAAATTTATGTAAGCATACTAAACATATTCTATACACCCAAAAAGTTGGAAAAAGTCATCATTTATTTCCTTAGCTTTCTTTTGCAAAGTAATTACTGCTGTGGGTTAATTAGGGTGTCATAAATTGACATTTACTAAGCAGAAAACTCTACCTTGTCCTTGTGGAAATTTAGATATATGACATCAAAAGGAAAACATGGAAAAAGTGATTATTATTATTTATTATTATTATTATTATGGAGCTGAGGATTGAACCCAGTATCTTGTGCATGCAAGGCAAGTACTCTACCAACTGAGCTATATCCCCAGCCCAAAAAAGTGATTTTTAAGAAGGACTTGAAAGGAAGAGAGGTCAAAAAGACCAAAGAGAAGAGTACACTGACTTTTGACACTTTAAGAAAAATTCAAATACTAGAATAACCAGGGACAATAAAACAGATTTCATACATTATAATTTAGAAAATAAAGGAGAAAAGTAGATGGAATATAGATATTAAACAATTATTGATTAATATACTGCTCCAACTGGTAACAACGACTTCATTCGACAAATTATTCAACGAAGCTCATGTGCCGGGGCTAGATTTACAAACAATTCCAGCATGGTTCCTGCCTTCATAAAGGCTACATTTGAGACAAAATAATAATCAAGAAAACAAATTAATGTAAGATTACATATTATGTGGAGTAATATGAAAAAAACAAGACAAATGCCAAGCTGTGAATCAGTTAAGAAATTGAAAGAATTTTTCTCCTTCCTAAAAATGACTCCAGCTAATTAGATAGAGCAGGACAGAAATATAAACTGTCTCAGACAGGTTGGTACCTTGGTCACATATCTATCCTTGGCAGAACAAATTCATCTTTCACTCAAATCTAAATCCACCACTCCTGGATTGTGGGGTGGAGTGTAGTATGGAGTACAAGAAGAGTACCAAGGACAAAGATTTTAAACTAAAGGCCATGACATAACAACATCATTTTACCATATCAACTTAAGTATTTTAATTACTACCAATTTCTTCATCAATAAATTCAGGACATTCTCTTTTAGTTCTAAAACTCTATGGCACTGTAATGAAAAAAAAAAGCAAATTTAGGACAAAATTTTAAAGGAGGCAAAAAAATGGAGTGACAGAATTGTGAATATCTTGTATTTTTAAAAGTAGGTTAATAAATATTTTATACATAAAGGTAGGAAGCTTTGAGACAGATTATAAAAAAGGCAAAGATGTCAAGTAATTATTATACAAGCTGTAAGAAGGTGAGTACTGTGGCATTTAGAATTGAAGTTAAAAATTTTGGTAGTATGTAACAAAAGGCTATTTTCAAAGGAATCTAATGAAGGAAAATGTCCTTTTCTCATAAGCAACATTCCAACAACTTATAAACTTGGGAAAATAACTATTTATTCCAATAATATTATTTAATTAGTTTAAACTGCACTAAATCTTGATATTGATATTTTAAGTTAAAAATAAATTACTTTTCCATTTAATTAATGATTAAAAGTCACATGCCAAAAACAATCATGACATATAACAAATATTTTCCTTTTTAAAAAAATTCTTTGAATTATAGGTATCTGATCAGTTATTATTTCCCTATGATCAAAGATCTTAGCATTTAAGGTAGCAATTTATATATATATATATATATATATATATATCCAAATCTAACAGGGTACAGAGAAAATATCATATTTTCTGTGCTGTTCTTTATTTGAAAAAGGATGCCAAGAAAAATTTTAATTCACCTGGAACATACCCCCTAATATTTATATGTAGGTATAAATAGTACTTTCTTCTGCTCTTACATTTTTTCCTCAACTAGCCATGAAAATAAACATTAATTTGCAGTTCTCTCCCTCCCTCCTCCTCACACCCCATTACCTGGTAATTTTTACTAATTACTTCATAAATTCTCAGAAACATTCAGCTATACTCTTTCCATATGAATGTTAAAATTCAGAACTAAGAAAATAAAGACTTTTGTTTACTAATAGTGTATATAACAATTTTTTTTTCAATTATACATGACTCATACTCAGGCAAACCACTGACTGAAGTCCAGTGTTTACTTAGAAAACAAGTTATCTGGTAGCCACAAATTCCCTAAAGATTGTAGCAGAAATGTGTAAAAGGCTTCAAAATACTTGAAAAAAAATCCCATGGAAGATAAATTAAAATAAACAAACATACTAGAAAGGTGATGATTCTTCAAGTAAACATGACAATCTTATTAAAATGCAATATATGTTTTTCTTCAAAAAGAAAATCTAAGAAGATGAAATAGATACTTTATATAAAATATTTACATATACAATGAAAAAAATCCACTATGGTTAGTAGCCTTTATGGATTTGAAGAACTAGATATTTACATATCTCTCTTTCTGCATCTGTGTGTATGTGTGTATGTGTGTTTTGTATATATTTTTAACAGTTGACAGCTGTTTTAGGGCATACAGAGATGCCAAGCTGAATGAGGGTCTTCATTACTTCAAGATTAGCTATCTAAAGTTTCTATTCATTTTAAGTGTTGTTAGTTGGAAGAGTCATTAGTCACTTCCTTGTCTCATAGAACATCAACATACATTTACATTGTTAATGAACATTTGGGGTAAATGAATTAATGGCACTTTTAAACATTAATTCACTCCTAATAACTCAGTATGTCATAGAAATGTTAGGCTAGGATAAAAATGAAAAGCCTTTTCAGTAAAGGTAACTACTCATTCTGTAAACAATAAAGGATAAAATTAATTTAATTTTTTTTTAATATTTAATGAAATAGACTAAAGAAAAATATGCACTTAAAAAACAGAAAACTGTATTCTCCACTAGGCGTAAAAGCCATAAATAGTATAAAAACTGTATTAAAGTATTTTATGTACATGTAAAATACTTATAGAAGTATGAGCAAATTTATTTAACTTATTTAATGGTGAGTACTGCTTATAGGTATTAATTACATTGAAGACAAATCCTCACTTGAAAAGCTTTCATGCTTGCTTTCGTCCTTACTACTGGGAAAGCTTTCATGCTTACTATTAAAATACTGAAAATAAAATGGTCACATTTTCATATTATCAAATTCTTAAACATCAGGCTGTTGAGTCTTTATGTAAGAAAATATGAAAATAAAAGAATCACAAAGTCATTTTGAAATTCTACTATTTTCATTCAAAACATCAATGGCATTTGCATGATGCAGATATTAAACATATACACACAAAAAATAATAATAAACTCCATAAAAAGGCTTACATTCTAAAGATATAGCCAATATAGTAGTCAACCAATTCTTCAAATTCTCAAAACACAAGCTAATGACAGCCCTTGACATTAATATGAACACACACAAAATAATAATTTTATTTTAAGCATAAAACACATATTACTTTTACTAATTTAAGATATTTTAAAATAGACCTCAAAACCTGATATAAGGGATATGATTGCCAGAATGTAGCAACTCTACAGCATGTACCATCAGAGAATGAAAAGTTGTGCTCCATTTGTGTAAAAAAAAAAATCATTAAATTTTTTTAAACCTGATATATACATTTCATGAGTTCAAAATTACAAGTAGTCACTGAGTCAATGATTTTAATCAAATATTTAATGATCTACCTAAAACTAAGGATAAAGCTTCAAAAATTCTCACACATTCATTCCTTCTTTTTAAGTATGTTATTACTATCATTGAGTAAACAATAAGGAAGATTTTTGACAGACACATTTGTTAGGTTTTAATAGGACAGACGCTGACTATACTTTTTAACAGTTCACAACTGAATAATTTGAGTATAGATCTTTAGAAGTATGTCAAATTTTCAATTATTTGCAAAAGGAAGAGAAAAACCAAAAAAAAAAAAACCTCAGGCAATTATTTTTTAATCCTGAAATAACCTTGCTAAAGCAGTGAAAAATCCCTGTAAAAATCAATACCTTTAAAATATGTTTGAGAAAGGACTCTGCATTTGTATGCTGACTTCATAGTTTATTCTCTTTCCTGCCCCACCCTGAGAATGACAGTGTATTAAACATTTGACTAATGCTTCTGTCTGTAATTCAAAGTAGACTTTTTGTAGCATTCATTAGTGTCAATAGTGTTCTGTAAATATCCAGGAAAAAGTTCTTAAAGTTCTTGAAGTTTCCTGGTGAAAACTGAACCAACAAGGAGGACCAAGCTAACTGGAACCCCTATGCTAGGTTTCCTAGCATTCCTAGACAGCAATTGCATACAAAACTCACCTCCAGACTTGTTTGAATAACTGGACAAGGGGTCAATGCCGACTTCTTGTTCTTCTGGCTGCAGAGGACGTCTAGTTTCAGATAAGGAATGATACACTGTAGAAACTGGACAGCATCACCAAAAGGAACTTCCTAGGAAATAAAAATAAACAAAAAATATTTTTTCTTTCTTTCACTTATGAAAAGGAAGAAATATAAGACTGAAATGATTAAATGAGCATTACAGACATTAACAAGTTTTCCACAGGCTCCAGGGACTGTTACTACACCTTAGTAGGCTTATGCAAAAAAGCAAAAAAAGGTGGCAAAAAATTTCTATTTAAACACATTCTCCCAAAATTTGAACTTCACTTATATCCTTTATTTCAATGTTGAATCACATTCATTTTCAGTAAAATTTTGCACAAACAGCTGAACTGGAAGTTAAAAAACAAGCCCTGTTTTTAAATTTATGGCATCTTTTACTACAAAAACAATACATTCACAATAGAAACCTTCAAAGTACAAAAAATTCAGCAAATGATAATCATTTATACAACTATACTAGCTAGAAACAGCACTGTTACAATTTCCATGTACCATACATACTTTTCTTGTCTTTGTTGTGCATATTTAAAACATATATGTTTTTAATGTGATCCATCATGATAAACACAATGATTTATCATGAGTGTCTTCCTTCCTAGTACAATAAAAATATGTATAAGTTACCATTTCTAATGGATCCCTAGCATCCCATCATGTAGCTATAACAATTTATGCAACCAATATCTTATTAGTAAACAATTAGGATGCTCTCAGTTGTTCAATACCATAAACAACCTCACAGTAAATATCTCTGTGTCAAAACCCATGACCATTTCCTTAAGATACATTCCTGTAAGTATACTTGCTGGATTGTAAAATATATTTGTAAATTAAGATTATACATGTGGTAGAAACTACTATATACTTGAACATGAGAATAAAGAAACCTCAGTACAAATGTGCAAATCTTCCAATTACAGTGGAAGACCACCATTATTTATAGTAACAAGAAAAACTCCAATTGACCAAATTTAACAGCATATAAATACACAACACCTATATATAAGTGATAATGGAAAATGTCACTTACAATATTAAGATGTTATTAAAAATGACCTGAGAGGGGCTGGGGATGTGGCTCAAGTGGTAACATGCTCGCCTGGCATGTGCGGGGCGCTGGGTTCGATCCTCAGCACAACATAAAAATAAATATTAAAAAAAATTTTTAAAAATTGAAAAATAAATATTAAAAAAATTCTATCTTAAAAAAAAAAATTAAAATGACCTGAGAGCTGGGGCTGGGTCTCAGTGGTAGAACACTCGCTTGCAGGTGTGAGGCACGGGGTTCGATCCTTAGCACCACTGATAAATACATAAAGGTATTATGTCCATCTACAACTAAAGAATAGTTTAAAAAAAAAAAAGACCTGAGTTTTACTGAGAAGTTGTCTGAGTTGGAGGTTTCTCTTAGAACCTTTGATATCCATGTTGACTGTAAATAGGTCTACGTTTTCCCAAAGAGAGTTATGTACTTATTACTTCCATACATTTTCTAACACCAAAACCATTTAGGTATCCATGAAAGAAAACTGACAAAGTTGTGAATATATATGTACAGCTTTAAATCAAACATCATAATCCCTCAAAATGAGAATTTAAAAAGTTTTAATGTTTATGACAGAGAAAGATTACAAAACAGAAAAATGAGAGAAGGATACTGAACAAAGGGCTAATTATAAAAGATGGAACACAATACATATGACTTTCAGAATATCTTGAAGTCACAAAACATAAGGGCTCTATCAAAACTACCAAAGAATTCTACAAGACATCAATGAATACAAACATTGAATAGTTCTATAAACCTAAATTAGTACAGATGCAGGTCTAAGAATGTTTTTAAGAGGATACAATTAAAAGGGAATAAATATATAAACAAGGACAAAAAAGAGCTACATAAATCCTGACTCCCAGAAAATTTTACTACCAACATTGTATTTCCCTGGGTACATTTAGGCAAAAGAGAGCAGCATACTATCCCCTAAATTTCACCAAAAACCCTAAAAAAGGTTAAAAGAAAGTACATTAAAAAGTACAATGATTCTTGCCCTACTCATTAAATTAAATCTTTACATAACTTTTAGAATTGTGATTATCTAAGCCTAAATCTCAGTAAACAATTTAAAGTAGATGACATGTCATACCAAACTTTGTTATTTGGAGAACGATGACACAACCATTTGTGATTCCAATGTGTTACTTATACATTACAGAGAAGTAGACATCTGAAGGTTTTAAAAATTAAAAGGACAGGAGATTTTGTCTCATATTATTATGGGAATAATCAGGATCAATGAACAGTGATAATAAATTTTAAAACTGTAACTTTAAAATATAAATACAGAATAGATTAAATGTATAGGAGCTCCACCTAGAAAATCAAGTGAAAGATGAAGACAGTCACTTATTTTTAGTATAGTACAGGACCCTGTCCAATTAATATGAAGTTCTAGTGTTTTGCTGAGAAAGGTCACTATTTGTTTAAATATGATAATAAGTGATAAAATTAAGCAATAAACTTAATTTTAATTATAAAATGTTAGTATGATATACTGTCTTCTTCATATTTGAGAAACCAATAAATTGTCTTTTAATACAACATGGAATATTATTTACAAACAGTTCCTAGAACACAAGTATTATTCCTTAGACAACTATTCTAGAGAGTTATTGTATTGGCAGAAGAGACTTAGCACCGAAAAAAAGAATTAAAATGAATCTATATTCTTTACTATTAGAATAATGCAACTAAAATTCTTGATTTATTTACATGATCTCATTTCAAAAATAATTTTATTAAGTACCTTATAAAAGTCTTTGTGTAAAGGAGCAACTGTGAGCACATCTGGCAGGACACACACAGAGCACAAATAAGAAATATATATTTAAAAAAAATATATAAGCATTTTCAAGATATCAATGAATAGAAAAAACAAAATATTTCTACTATTCTATATTTTAGGGATATAGAATGATACAAATAGGCGAAAAAAATTTCATGAAAATCAAGTTCACAGAAAACTAAATTTCAAAATATTCAATATTCAATATAATTTTATTCTGGTAAAACATCTCATAGTTTTAATATGGAGATAAAGTGGCTTGTTTATACTGTTTGCTCATCTTTAGCTCTGATAAAATATTGACAACCCACTCCCTACAAAGTGACTGTAGCAATTTATTTAGCATTATGAGAGACTCCCTATTTCTCCATATCTTCTCTAGCTCTTAGTGGCATGAGCTATTTTAGTTTTTGCCAATTGGAACAGTATAAAATGATATCTCATAGTGGTTTTCATTAGCATCTTCCTGATGACTCTTCAAAATACTTTCATCTTTTGTATCAGTCAAGATTCTCCACAGACATAACTGACAGATGAATAGATAGATACTTGGTATCAAGAGATTTATTATACAGAATTGGTTCACACAGTTACAGAGACTGGCAAGTCCAAAATGCAGGGATGTAAGGCAGGCTGGAGACTCAATGGTACAGTTCAAAGGTTATCACACAAAAAGAGCAGATATAGATAAAATCAAAGCATTATGCTGCAAAACTATTATTGCTGTAGGAAAGATGTTTTGTTGTTGTTCAATTCAGGCCTTCAACCGATTGGATGAGGCTCACTCCTGCTATACTAGAAATAAAACTCAGGGGTGCTTTACCACTGAGCTACATCCTTAGCTCTTTTATTTTGGGAGGTGGGGGTTGTGTTTTAGATTTTGATACAGCAGTGTGCAAGGGTGCCCAGGTTGACCATCAACCTATAATCCTCCTGCCTCAGCCTTCAGAGTTGCTGGAATTACAGGCACGTGCCACCATGCCCAGCTACATGGGCAATCTGTAATTTGCAAGGTCTCAACCAATCAGATGAAGGCGTAAATCGAACACACTCATAGATATACCCAGAATAATGTTTGACTAAATAACTAGCACCCTAAGGCCCAGTAAAGATGACACACAAAATTATCATCACATCTATTTACTGACCATTTAAGTTTTTTTTTAGGTGAGGATAGACGACGCAATATCTTTATTCATTTTTATGTGGTGCTGAGGATTGAACCCAGTGCCTCACAAGTGGAAGGCAAGTACTCTACCACTGAGCTACAGCCCCAGTCTCCAATTGCTTAATTTTCAACTAAGCTGTCTTTTACTTAATGATATACAGGATATTTTTTTTAATTAAGCAGAACTTATTTTTAAGCTCTTCAAAGATTATTATAAACACAAAGTATCCTAAAAATAACCCACATTAAATCAAAAGCACAAAGTAAAACACTTGTGAATTGGCCAAATTGTGTGTATATACAAATGTGTAACAACAAATCCCATTAATATATACAACTATGGTGCACTAATAAAAATGAGGGAATTAAGCAAAAATAAACTTGTAACACGAAGAATTCTTTTAGGTTATTACTTTGTTTTGAACCATCTGCAATGTTCTGTACATAAGTCATACATATTTTAAACACTATTTTCAAAGTCAAGAAATTATGTATCTTTTTTAAAGTGCCACCACAATACTAAAGTAACTGAAAAAGAAATCAGATCTGCTTAATACAGGAGGTGTCCTAACATACATTGTAACAGGAATCTTTCCAAACAAGTTTACTAAGAAATATCTCCCATTTTTAGTGTTAAAAATAAAACAATCTTCTCATTTAGAAAAATCAAGGTATTATTTGAGTAGTTAAGTCCATTATTCCCAATTTTATACTTTCTTGTCTTCACTTAGTAATTGGAAATTCATGATATAAGAACAAATTTATTATAGTATAAAACTCTTAGGAACAAATTATAAATATTCCAGTTTTAAAATAAATAAGTGTTTTCCTTCCTAAAATGTAAACATCCAGTAAATAAAACATACATTATTATTCTAGGTATAGCAACACCAGTAACTCACATATTTAAGAGGTGTATTTTTGGTATATTTAAAGTTTTTGTTTATCTTAATACAAAGCACTTCACCAGGAGAAAGAACCAACCCATTATTACTTAAAAAAATACTATTCCTTCATTCAGTTTTCTTATTTGAGTAGAAAATCATTAATTTTTGTAGAATTTTGGCTATAAGGCCAGGTCACAGGAAAGTTCTGAAACATTTCAAAGTCATTTGGCCAAAGAACAGTGTTTTCTTGAGACTTCATGGCAGTCATTATCACTTTGTGCTTGAAGGCATTCCTCAACAAATTTCTTTACTACAGTCTTCAGAGTAAAAGGACAGCATCTGGGCTCACAGAAGGGGTTGCTTCCAGTTGGAGCACCAACCAGCAGAGGATTCTTGCAGGCATTCTGCATGCAATACTACTGCTGAAGCTGTCTAAGAGACTGATTTTCTCCATGTCAGCCTCCAGCTTAAGCTGCTCCACCATGCACTGCAGGTTGCTCATACAACCCCAGAAGACATGGCAGTGGCAGCACAGGCTCTGAGGTCAACTGAGCAGAGCTGGCCTCCTGAATGTACATTATTATTGTCAGTAAATTGATATAACCTTTCATTCCAAGAGAAATTCAAATGTCCCCTTGGAAAGACCAGCTATTCTTCAAGATAGGAAGCTTTGTCTGAAAAGGGTTGTAGTCAAGGACCTATCAATCTTATGTCCAACAGCCAAAGTTTGAATTGCCTAATGTGCCACCCAAAGCTAGAGAAATCTGAGAGTACAGATGGTTTTTTTAAAAATAAATCAAGGTGGGTGGAGTCCTGGCTCAGTGGTAGAGCACTTGCCTGGCATGTGTGAGGCCCTGGGTTTCGATTCTCAGCACCACATATAAATAAATAAAACAAAAGATTTATTGACAACTAAAAGTAGAGAAATATAAAGAAAGAAGAAAAGAAAGAAATAGAGAAAGAGAGAGAAAGAAAGAAAGAAAGAGAGGGATATGTAATGATTTTAATGTAGTTCTAAAAAATCAAAAGTAAAATGTACATTAAATTATCAGTCATGCCCACTTCAAATGGCCCCCACAGTTATAGCAAATTATATTCCAGGGTACATTCTGAAAATTATCTAAAGAAAAACAAATTTTCCCTTTGAAATTCTGATGCAATGACTGCTAGATTATATTCTTCAACAAGAAAGAAAGAATTCTGGTGAAATTTTGCTCAAAAAATATTATTAAGTCAGTGGAATCTATTGAATAAACTATCATCGCTTGTTTCTGTGCTAAGAACCTTTTAGAGTATTGATGATTACTAATTTACTGAATGCTTGCTAAATGCTATACTCTGGGTTTAATGACTATTAGCATATTTAATGTTCTCAGCAATCTTATCAACCATGGATAACTTTTACCTGGGTGGAAACAAGCTAGCCAGTTAAGCACCTGGCCCCAAGGTCAGACTGGCTACTTATTTTAAAGTTTATTTTGAGACACTTTTCCTAGATTCTTACTGTGTACAATGGCATTGAGAAACATTAGAAAATAGAGAGAAGGACAGAGGCAACATTCTAGCTGGCTTGACACAATTTTTGGAAGGTGGAATATAGAAAATATACAGACTACACAATGAAAGGCATAATGTCACAGCAGAGGAACGACATTTGCTATAATGCTAAGTCTTAAGAGGTCAAGGGGTAAACACAGGGGAATAGAAAGACTTCCGAGAGAAAGGGAGTATCTACCACAGGCTTTGAAGAAAGTAAAGTTCTGACAAGCACAGATGGGCAGAGAGCTCATCAGAGGTCAACTGAAGAAAGATTGTTCCAAAGGCAGCAAAATGGACAACAAAATAGTAAATGTCTCTGTTAGCAACTGGAAAATCTGCAGTGAAAAAAAGGCAGGTGCAAAACAGTCATATCATATGAAATGCAAATTATTAACAATAAAGCTTTACATCTAAATAGCATTTTGCAGTTTACAAAAACTTTCACGTATATCCTGCATTCTCAATGGGTGTTATATTGTTCCTGAAGGGACAAAAATTGGTACATGGAGTAGGGTGGGGAATCTTGGATAATACAATGGTTTATGGCCCTCAAATAGGTTAAAATACAAAAAAAAACCCAGATACATAATATATCCATAGTATAAAAATTTCATGAGGGAGGGAGGGAGGGAGAAGGATTCAGGAAATTTTTTTCTAAAAGGGCAGTTTAGGGAAGCAATGATTTAAAAAATAAAAAAAGGTTTAGAAATATTCACATATCCTACACCTCATTAAATCATCTCATCTATCTAGAGGGTAAAGCAGGGCGTCTTTCCCCTTTTTAGAAAGCATATAAGGCAGAACTGAAAGAGTTAAGTGGACAAATAGAGGCGGGGAAAACAGTTCACAGAAGCACACATTCTACACAAATATAGTCAGATTGATATATATATATATTCATTATATAGCCTTTATATATCTATGACAAATATATATAAGACCAATAAAATAATGTGCAGCTTCACTAATAAAGAAATGTTTACAAAAACAAGAATTTTCTCCATCACATTTGCAAAACAAAAAAGGAAGATAACAAAGAATGTGCATTAAACCAGATAATTAACTCTGAGACATACACATTTTCAAGGCACAATAATGATCCGAATTAAAAATGCAAGGCCCTGTACAGTAGCACATGCCTGTGGCATCAGTACTCAGGAGACTAAGTAAGGATGACTGGTGGAACCCGAAAGTTTGAGGTAGGTCAGCCTGGGTAACATAGTGGGGGTGAGAGTGGGGGAAGGAGAATACAGCAATTTTATTGCTAGGAATTTATGACACTGATGTAACTTCTAGCCAAATCTATGCAGAAAAATGTTGACTATAATAGTTAAAAAAAACTATAGGCAATCTAAATGTTCAATAAAGGATTGGTTTTATAAATTATGGTGACTTAGAAATGGAATAATAAGTAAACATAAAAATCTAAATGCACTTAGACCACAATGTATACAGCATATGAAATCTGCAAGTAACAGAATAAATATAGTGTAACCCCATCATTTTCTAAAAATATGTAAATTTAAGTTTGCTACTTGGTAGAATTTCTGGACATTCAAGAAACCAACAAATCATGAAGAGAGTGTGTTTTTACATATCAGGATGCTTCAGAGAAAATCATGATATAGTCCTAAAAACATTAAACTACAAATCCATTAAAATGACTTGCTTAAGTTCATACATTTGGGAAGCAGAATTGGATAAAATTATATTATTTTGGCTCAAAATCCATTGTTTCTTATTACTTTAGAAAGCTTACTACTACTCAAAAATCAATTTTGGTTATTAAATATAATAATGTCTATGGTTCTATAATAACTACTGAAGTGTATGTCCTCCCATAGCTTCTCAGTACCTTTTATGATTTGCTCACACCTACCTTTCTAATTTCTTTCATGTCTTTTTTTTCTAGTAACATGTAAAGTAAAGAGTCTTGTTTTTCCTTGATCCTCTTAATATACATATCAATAAGATGTAAGTAAGCACTGCAATATTTTGTGGAAAAGCCAAGTAGTTACTCAGACCTCTATGATAACAAGGGGAAAAATATTTAATAATACATTAAACTTCAAATAAGACAGTGCTAATTCAAAACGTTAGAAACAAAGAGCTGCCCCATCATCAGCTTATATATCTTTTGGCCTCCAATTTTTAAATATACTGGACATTTTCATCCATATATCTATCCTTCTTGGACATCCCTTAATTTAAGCCAATATTATCTGGATCACTCTTGAAACATGACAAGATGCCCCATCACTCTTCTCTTAGTCCTTTCAATCTCTTCAAAAAAGATCACTATAGATAGATATTTAATTTTTGAAACAATGAATCGAAATATATGAATATCCTTACTGAAAAATTCTTCAATGAGTTACCACTCAAGGGTTTAAATTTCTAATGAAATCTACAAGATCCTATGTGGCTGTTGGCCACAGATGTGGCTTCTCTCACCAGGGTCCCTGGGCTCCCACCCACACTATTTGTGATTTGCAACAAAGGAGTCTTCAGGGCTTTTACAAAAGTTTTGTCCTCAGCCTGCAATGTCTTCTATTCTTCTTGAAGAACAAAATAAAAATTTCACTTCTTTTTTGAAACCTTTCTTGATACTACTCTCCCCCACCAACCATTACTTTGGTTAAATTACTTGTGGGTCCTGTCTTTCCATCACTCTATATATGTGGGTGAGAGGAGAGGGTGGGTAGGAAAAAAAGGGGGGGAAAGAGGGTGTTTTCATATAAAAAAGTATAAATATATATGGTTTACTGCCACCTCTAAATTTATGAGTACAAGGAATATGCCTAACACCACACTTGCACACAGATGACACTTAATATCAATGTGGGGGAGAAAAGTTAAACAGAATTATTCTCAGCAGGTCAGAATGCCACAAAGATGCTTCCCAAATGAGCATGAATCAGATGAAAGATTAATTATGCATTCCTACTTTTAACAAATCTAGTTTGCTTTAAATATGGATAAAAATTGATCCATCATAAAAAGCATAATTTGATAGGAATGAGTGTACAAAGATACTAAAATACAAACCACCGGGTGGGGTACGAGGGAGGAAGTGAAGACTTACAACTGAATTCATCAGCAAAGGAAAAATAACTAGAGTTCATTTCTCGGCAGAAGCAGTAACCACGATCATACTTAAGTGACAGGATGAAAATATAATATTTTAAAAGGAGTAAATCTGGGAAGAATTAACCCTTTCTCTTAAACTCTCTTCATTCTCTCATTTCCCCAAGGCATTCCTGTTATGTATTAAAATTAGGCACAAAATACATTTCTTTAGAAAATAAGTGGAGAAAAAATTCCCACAATTATTTCCCAAGTTCTTAAGCATTCTCAAATTTTATATATGAGTATATATATATATATATATATATATATATATATATACATACATATATATTTTTTTTAATTCAGGAGTTTATTCCTTTTCTAAATGTGTTTTTCTCTACAATCAAGAGATAAAACATTTAAGATTGAGTACTAGCTTACTTGACGAGTTAATGCTGACATATAAAGAAGGCAAAAACATCTGCCTGGAACCTAAGTGAAAAGTCAATATCATTAATTAAATTCAAAATCTTAAATTGTTTCCTGATTAACTGACAGCTACTGAAGTTAAAGAACTTCTATCCCAGGGTCTGGCATATCAACTACTAACAAGGGAGACTGGAAGGGGAGGATGATAAACTGGTGAAGCAATAGGGAAACCAACTCAATCTCTGATTTTTAAGGAACAAAGCAAAATCCAAGTGTTGGGGTGATGGGCGGGAATCCAAGTCTCTTCTGCCATGATTAAAACCACTTTCCTTTCTGAAAAACATTTTAGTAAGAAACTACTGGTGATACATTAGATTGAACAAATTTACTAACATGGAATACATTTTGATATGTCCACAGGCCTTTAGTGCTTAACAGCCTGCTCACCTATGAGCATAAAGTTTATTGAGATAGTAATCCTTCTGGATTTTGGTTTCTCTGTAGTACTATGCTTACATTTTTGTACTTTTGTTTCTAGAATAATTCAAAAACAGACAAATCCGTTTCCCTAGGAAGTCTGCCTGTTTCTTTCTCTACCTACACATATAATGTCTACATGTCCTCATTTTCCTTTATTTTAAATCTTCAAAAAAAAATGGTCCTTCTAAAATATAAGGTGATTTTTCTCTTTAACCTATATAAGTAGGATCAACACTATTTCCTGAAACCTGTGATGGGGTTTCCTACAGCGAAAGCAAGGGGAGACAGATGGGACAATAAACATATTGTAATCTCTCCTCCCTAAAAGAAGCCAAGAAATCAAAAAATCACTTGTTTGACTACAGAAATATGGTTCAAATTAATATCCAATAGTTGTACTATTCTAGAATTAGTACAATGACACATAATTAAATAGCTTCCATTTGGAAATTTCTATCATTCAGGATGCAAAAACATTGTTTCTAACACAAAAAAAAGACTAATTTAATCAGAGCCCAAAATTTTAAATTACTGAAAAAGGTCCAAATTTTTTTCATTAAAAAAAACACCAGATACATAAAAGGATATTATTTCATGCCTTTGCTATCTAAATCTTATGAAATGTATATGTGTATAAATCAATGGATAAGAAAATTTAAACCAGAACAGAAAATCTGATTTAGATTCAAATTAACATCTTCTTTTTACCTATTCCTTTTGGCAGTACTTGCAAAATCTGAAGCGACAAACTATCACTTCATTATCTTCCCACAAGATACTGGATTTTCTCTAACACTTCACAATGCTTCTGAGATAGCATATCTGACATAACACCTCTGCTTCTCTCCAGCATTTAATAAGATAAAGAAAAGGCAGAAAGAGAAGAGACAATGTGTCACAAGTGCAACAATCCAACCCTTATGAACATTCAAATTAACTATAAAATGTAAATCATTTTAACATTTTCCCACATTGGCAACTCACACAATCTAAGTTCCTGCTTCTCTTTAAAGAAATGAATACTCTAGAGTCCCTTTATTCATCTCATAGAGGTCGGAGGGGAGGGGAGGGGGCATGGAGTTATTAATGATGGTGGAATGTGATGATCATTATTACCCAAAGTACAGGTATGAAGACACGAATTGGTGTGAAAATATTGTGTATACAACCAGAGATATGAAAAATTGTGCTCTATGTGTGTAATAAGAATTGTAATGCATTCTGCTGTCATATAAAAATTAAAAAAAAGAAATGAATACCCTTGCTATAGGGTCAATCAATGAATGATAGAGTACTAATACTACTTAAGTTAAAATATAACTAAAACAAAGCATAGTAATTCAAATCTCAAGTAGTTCACGCTTATTGTTTCAAATTTTGTTAATTAATTAAAGCTGAGTAATAAAATGTTGTCTTTGAAGGTTATTTCTATTTTTTACCTAGATGGGATTCCTCAAAGATAAATCATTAAATGCCAAGTTTTTAAATCACCCAAGTACTCAATATCAAATTTCCCTGTGTTAACAAAATTTAAACTTTGCTCAGGACTTTCATTAAAATGAAGATGCAATTATTTAGCTTACCTGCTTCATAAAAATGCCCAGATATGTGGGTAGTTACTTATCCACAAAAACATGCAAGATTTTCAGAGGAATGTGTAAGAAATGAAATATGGAGAGAAAAAAGGTTGCATACTTCTCTCCAACCAAAACCAACAAGTTTATTCAACTGTTCCTTAGTGTCAGAGTGCTTGGGTACAAAAATTCAGAGGGCAAGGAGCAGGCCCACTATGGACTTCTATGGCATCATCATAGCTTATTAAATCCTGGTTGAAAGGCATCTGACAATAGCTAAAAAATTCAATGTTCACTTGAATGTGAAATTATGTGCCTTGTACCTTACAATTTCAGCAGTGCCATGTGTTCTGTGATAGTTAAGGGCCTGTCAATGTTTCCATTATAAACTCTGGTTTTCAGAGGTTTCTATCTTGGCCTATAAAAATAGACTCCGGTCTGTAACTTGGCATCCTAAGTACTCATATCAGCCCAAGGGAACATTTTTTGTTCCAAAGATTAAAATAAAAATCTGTTTAGTAGTTTTAAGTTAACAGGGTGTAAAAAAAACTGAAGGGGGGGGGCAGTAGATAGTGTTTTTAAAAACACACCCCAAAAACCCAATACTGTCTCACTACTGCTTCATTTTAAATTTTCGGATGATTAACACAAAATAAACCAATGACACTGTGTAAATGAAAAACCTTAAAATAGCTTAAATTGAAGACATTATTGCTGTTACTTAAAAAAAAGTCATAAATTTTTAAACAACTATTTAAGTTGTATCTCAATAATTCCCATGTTTAAGGGTTGTCCACATAACCATTAACATAATAAATCAAAATCATTCCAGAGGTAACTTTGTATACATGTAAAAATGTATTTTTAAATTAATGACTATATGTAGATATATTTCAGATTATAGGAGACAATCTTCAATGCTATTTTCAATGAATTCAAGAAATTTCTCAGACATACTACAATTTGAAACTGCGAAGGAGACCTTTACAAACTGCTCACGAAACACACAAAATGATGTTCTTCGATTATTTTTCTAGCTTATCACAAATGTTTTCTTTAAAAATATAACACTAAAACACTGCTGTATCTTCAAAAAACTATATATTTTCCAAGAAACTTCTGTTAAAAGTAATAAAAACTATAAAATCTGCAAAGAAAATTATTCGGATATAGCCATCAAAATTATGAGTATGTACACACTGCTGGCCCTCTATCAGTGGGTTTTGCATCCATGAACTCTACTCTCTATGAATAGAGGACATTTGAGAAGAAAAACATTGTACCTTTATTAAACATTAAAGTCCTTTTTTCTTGTCATTATTCTCTAAACAATATTACAAACTGTTTACATAGCATTTAGATGGGTGTAAATATTATCTAAAGTATAAAGGAAGATGTTTGTCGATCTTATGAAAATAATACACCATTTCATAGAAGGTATTTGAAAATATACACATTTTGGTATCTACCTAGAGTCCTGGAATGAATTCCCTATGGATACCAATGGATAACTGTATTGTGTTAAAATTGTTTTTTCTATTGTGGTAAAATACAAGACATAAAATCTATGTTTTATTTAACAATATAGCTCAGTAGCACCCAAATGCATCCATAATGTTGTGCAAACATCACCACCATCCACCCATTATTTTTATTGTGTAAATCAAACTCTGTACTCAATTCCCCATTACACTTCTTCCACTTTATGTCTGTATGAATTTTTACTATACTCTAAGTGCCATATACCAGTGGAATTATATAGTATTTATCTTTATTGGCTTACTTCATTTAATGAATCAATGTTCATTCATGCTGTAGTACATGTCAGAATTTTCTTTAAGGTTGAATAATGTTCCATCGTAAGGATTTATGCTTTGCTTATCTATTTATCAATCCATCAATGAACACTTGGGCTTTCTTCAACATTTTTGCTATTGTGAAAAATGCTGATATGAACATGTGTACACAATTATCGCTTTGAGACCCCATTTTCAATCTTCTTGTATACCCAGAAGTGGAATTGTTACATGCCATGATTTGAATATGGTTTATTCCTTCCACAGCTCAGGCTGAAATTTGACCACCACTGTAGCAGGGTTGGGAAGTAGGGTATAATGGGAGGTGTTCGGGTCAAGAAAAATTAATACCCTCTCTCCAAAATGAGGTTTTTGCCTTTTCGGACTAGAGCCACCTCTTGTGTTTTATCTCTTCTATCTTTCATCTCACCATATGTGAGTGCCCGAGTTTGAACTACTTTCTAGCCTCCAGAGCAATAAGCCAAAATAATCTTCTATTCAATATAAATTACCCAATATCCAGTCTTCTATTAGAACAGCCGAACTGGCTAAGCGCTGACATCATAGGAAAATACTACTTTCGGTTTTGTTAAGGAATCATACTCTTTTCCATTGAAACAGTACCATTTTATATTCTCACTAAAAGTGCACAAAGGTGGGTTCCAACTTTTCCATAACCTTGTAAAACTTGTTAATCTCTTTTTTAAAGTTTTTTGGATAGTAGCTAATGTGTGAGAGGTAACTCAGTGAAGTTTTGATTCACCGTTCCCTAAAGACCAGTGATGATAAGCCTTCATGTGTTTATTTCCATTTGTATACTTTGAGAAAATTAGGAGTCTTGTATGAACTATGAATATCAATCCTTATCAGATAAATTTTTTTTCAAAGATTTTCTCCATCTTGTGAGCTATCTTCCCACTCAGTTTCTTTTTGATGAATAAAATTTTTGGATTTCCAAGTAGTCCTATTTGTCTTCTTGATGCAGCCTAAGACTTTTGTATCATACTAGAGAACGAAGCCAAATATAATGTTGTGAATCTTCTATCCTGTGTTTATTCTAACAGTTTATAGCTTTAAATCTTACATTTAGTTTAATGGTCCATTTGGAAATAATTTTTGCATATAGTATTAGGTTAAGGATTCAATTGCTTTACTTTGTATTTGGATATCCATTTTTCCAATCCAAATTCTTGAAGAGACTCTTTCTCCACTGAATGGTCCCGACATCCTTGTCAAAAATCACTAGACTTTTATGTGAGAGTTTATTTCTGGACTATCAAGTCCATTGTCTATATTTGTCCTTATGTTTTGATTATGTATCATAGCTTTCAAATATGTTTTGAAATGAGGAAGTGTGATTCTTCTATCTTGTTTATTGTCAAGATTAGCTTGACTATTCAGGGTCCTTTAAGAGTCCATATGAATTTTAGAATAGGCTTTTCTATTTCTTCAAAATCATCATTGTGATTTTCATAGGGAAATCGAACTAAAATTGATTTGGGTAGTACTGACTTTAATTCTTCTAATTTGTGATAATGGGATGTGTTTCTATTTATTTATGCGTTCTTTAATTATTCTTCCAGCAACATTTTGTATTTTTAGTTGTATGACTCAGGTTTGCTTTTGTGCTAGGGATTAAACCCTGGGCCTTCCACATACTAAAAGCACCTATATAAGCCCAGCCCTAAAATTTTGTTTTACAACCGGGGCTTTGCTATCAGATAACCATAATCCCTCACACAATTTCTCATTAAATTCAACAAGACCAATAATCTCAATTTCTGAAATAGTATGCAAGACAATTAACAATTATTCTTGATTTGTAAATGCCTCATAAAACCACCCATAACTTGAATTTCCTTTCATTTTTATTATTCAAGTTCTCAACTACTGAATTAACATTTTTGTAAATATGATTATTTGTTTCATCGTTATTAAAAAAATAGAATCCAACTGCTAGGTACCATTATCATATATTATAGAAATTAAACAATTGTTAATGTTAAACTTTCTCTAAGACTTCTCCTCCCTTTCCCTTTCCTTTCAACAGGGTCCAGTTGCATGGTTAAGGAATGATAAACAGACTGCTGGCATTCTTCTACAATATTTCACATCTTCAAATATTATTTAAGTACAAAATAAATTTTCTTGGTCACCTTATCCATAATATTCCAGCGTCACTGTTTCTATTAGGTCCCAGAGAGAACATCTTTTATTAATCCTACAATTAAATGATTCAGCAGCCAACCACACTATCTTTGCCTTTTAACAGTTCCAATCAGTAGCAGATCTAGGTGGAATCAACAGCAGCAGGGGGCTTTAGGAAGCAAAACAATACAAAAACAGTAGGAATCTTTACTAGAATACAGTCATTGATACAAGGAAACATTATAGGCTATTTTAATCCAAATTAGCCTAAGGTATTATTGGCTGTTTTTTATAATCAGAAGTGAAATAAAGAGGGCAACTTTTAAATATCTGAAGACAGGATAAATTTGAAACAAAATAAATTTTTATTTAGTAAGGTTAAAATTAAAAGGTACTGTTCTCAAAATGAATCCTTTCAGTCTCAGAAGGGTCATTACTTCTGTTTTTGTTAGTTAGCACCCATTTAGCTGACAAATTAAAGCCCTCCTTACCTCCTACTGCTACCATACCAAACCAATTTCATTATCATATATTTATAGAAATTAAAGCATCTCAGAGAATAACTGGCAATGTTCCTACTCCTCTTAAAAAACATTTAATATTTTACCAGCAACATCAGGACATTCTTAAAATGTAATTTAGTAAACTGTTCCTTTTTCTTTTCCATTTTCCAATTTTTGTATGGGTGGTAGTTAAGTGCTATATCTGGTGCCACTCAATAGCATTCAGGTAACACAGTGATTTATTTACGGGAGAAAGCAAAAGTCAATGGTAATTTGATGTGATGACTACACATTTTAACTACACAAAAATTCACAAATGGAAATGTTACCATAGTAACAACCTGATCACACTGCACATGAGGATAGCTGATTTCATGATATAATTCTATAAATGTTTACTGTAATAAGTGTGATATCTACAAAACCACAATTCTCCCATTTCCTCACTCTGCTCAGAAGAACAACATGTGAGGAATGCAGTTCACAAGTTTACATCCTTGTTAAATTATTTTACTTCTTAAATTGTACAACCCCCCCAAAAAAATAAAATTAAAAAGGCAGAATTAAAAAATTATATAACTAGATATTTTTATTTTAGCCTATTATTTTTGGCTAAAAATAAAAATATCTAGTTATAGAATTCTGTATTTGACATATTCCAACCTGGAGAATTATAATTTCACACACTGGTAGAAAACAAATGTACCTGGTGGCAATCATTTATTTCTATGTCTGAAATACTTCCAAAGTTATTCAGCAACAAGCCTACATTATTTAAAAATATAGAGAAAACAAAGCAAAATCATTGTGCATCTTGTAATTATTAAGTGTTAATAAAAATATTATCTATGTACAAACTAACAATTGCTTACAAGATGCTTTTCATAAGAACATTTCTGGACACCTTGTATTATTGGTAAGGGAAGAAAATGCATTAAACAAACACTGCAGGAAAAATAAGTTGTCATCACTTTGTCTCTTCACATAACAAAAAAGTCACCTTATGATTTTAAAGCTCTGAATATAAAAACAATTTACACTGAAAAATTATGCAGTTTTTCTAAGGTAATATAATGAAAAGGGAATATGTACATGTGTGTACATATATCAGTCAAGTTACAAAATACACATTTAAAATAATCACCTATTGAAATATAAATTTATAGGGAAATCTAATAAGGCTCTCCGAATGCTTTTAAATTATTCTACTGAAACTTTCTTTGGACAGTAACAATATAACTTTGGTTATTAATTCTTTAAACTACTTCAAAGAATGGAGTTTTTATTATTATCAAGTGGTAATTTCTTTTCCATACCCAATCTGTACTAATTTGTGAGGGAGGAAGCCATTTGTAATCACTTTTCTGTTCTATGAATGCTCTTTGTGACTAGTCATAAGACATTTTAATATAAAGGACTAAAAACTAGTCTTTGCTAATTTTAATGGATTTCCCCACAATATACACAATGAGTGAAAATAGAGACATTAACAGGTAATTAGGGAAATAGCTTATCATATAATTTTATAACAAGTTACAAGGGAAAAAAATCACACAATATACTCATTCCACAAATATGCAACAGGTTGTGCCTCCACTCAGATTTCAATAGCATTTTAATAACAAATGGTTCTTCTAACATCCTTTTGCAAAATTGTCACATTAAAAAATACAATTTATCTTCTAATTTTACTTTCACCCTCTACTCATTTTCCTAAGCTTCCCCAGAAAAAGTTCTAACATGAAAGACAGTGACTTCATAAGTACCGATATATAAATATTTTATTAGGTAAATGATATATTATTATAAAATCTAATCTCTTAAATCACTAAGTCTCTCCCTTTCTAGAGACTTTGGAAATGTTAAAGTATTTATTAGGAAAATACTGACTATTGTGAATATATTTTAAGTTAACTGATGTACACTATAAAATTAGGTCATTTATGAATACTAATTTCTCTATTATCTTGCTGATTGCTAGGTGCAATAAAAGTTTACTTTTAGGATTCCACTGCCAATTATTTTAAACTTTTAAATCTCTCTAAAATAACACAAAATTGCTAAAAACAAGCATGCTATAAATATGGAAACATATCTACAAAAGTAAAACAGAAAATCAAATTAAATATGGAAGTTGTACATACAAAATCCTTTTTTAAAAATATACAAATTGTCTTCTTCAGCAGGATAAGTCAGGCTTTAATCTGTAGTGTGTATATCATGGCCACAATTAAGATATCATGGCCACAATTCAGAGTGAAGTAAAACAAAATCATAATATAAAAAATTTTAATTTAATATTCATAGACCTAGGACTTGTGGCAACCTACCCACTGTGATTCACAAGATGGCGTTTTGCCATAGAGACAGTGCACTTACATATCTGAACATCACCAAATGCTACATATAAAAGCTTTGAATACCAGTAAACTTTCTACCTGACTTTTTTTTTAAGAGAGAGTGAGAGAGGAGAGAGACAGAGAGATAATTTTTAATATTTATTTTTTAGTTCTCGGCGGACACAACATCTTTGTTGGTATGTGGTGCTGAGGATCGAACCCGGCCGCACGCATGCCAGGTGAGCGCGCTACTGCTTGAGCCACATCCCCAGCCCTCTACCTGACTTTTACAATGTACTTGAAATAAGGTGTGACTATAAATTAACAACATTGTTCACATGAAACTATCAAAAACCAACAAACAAGCAATATCCCATCCAAATATCATTTTAAAAACTGTTTGAAAAACAATTAAATTATTAAAAAGAACCTTAAGTATATAGCTTTACTTCAAAAACAAATGAGGATAAAACAGTAAGAAAACAGTGACCTATATGTGTATGAATACACAAACACAGTTTCTAAGCATGCACTTAACTTAACACATGCACATACACATGCACACAGAGCAAAAGATTTCCTCCCATGGCTACACCATTGCTTTGCAGACAACAAGCTAATTTGGGTTCCTATCATGCATCTGATCGGTCATACAGAAATACAAAACAGAAATAAGTAAAGACGACCATCTGCTTGTTAGCTGAAACTATAAAAGTATATCTTTTTAATAAAAAATAAAATTAGTTTGACAGGGCAGAAACCACCTGAATAGAAAATCAAATATTTCATGTTATTTAAGGTGTATGTCTGCTGGCTATTAAAATACTCCTCTTTAATTTATTACACCAACACACACAATACTCATGTCATCCTCATTTTCTAAATCAATAATCAGCACAGCATGCTTCATTAACAGTGACCAATCACGGATGAGCGGGGGATCTCATTTTACAACATGAGCATTCTTAAGACATAAACCATCTGTTACTTGTAGTAACAGAAAAATCAAATTAATCCATTCTTATCATGCATTCAGATTTTAAAGCAATTAAAGATGTTCTTAGTGTAATCGCAGCCACAGAAGTAGTTCTGTAATGAGGGAAGCAAACTCTTCACTGAACTTTCTGTCATTCTCAATACATCTGAAAACTTTACAAGCTTTCTGCACTCCAGTGGGCCATTGTTCTCTGAACACAGATGTTGAAAACAACAATTTTTATTAAACATTTAATCTTTGCACATTTGAAAGAGTTTAAATACTGAACAGTGATCAAAACATAAAACATATAAACACCAAAAATAACTGCATATTAAAATGAGGCATAATGTCTAGTTTAAACTTATAACAAGAAGAAATTCAGATATGAGGTTTTTCTGATTCCGTAAATACAGCTTTACTGCTCTTGCTCCTATTATTTTCTATCACATATGGTAATGTATTGATATTATCTTCAACATCTGCAGCACCTGAGCAATGGCATGAGAAGCTTTGTTTCTGAGCAGTATAGATTTGTGATTTTTATCTTACTTTTTCCCCACTTATGGTCTCTAATATAAAAACTATTACTCAACAAGTAAAATTTGAGTACACTGAATACAAATGCTTCCAAATCAATAACACAAGGACCTATGATATTAAAGGGGGGGGAGGTAATGGCAATCAAAGAAGCAAGTTCTTTTAAAGAAAAGAAAGCAACATGGCTGCAGAAAGCTCCCTCCTGATCTTAATCAAGTTTCAAAAGTGGAATTCAACAATTCTGGAATTTTTCTAAGGAAAATTAAAATAATCACTATAGTTTCTAATGAAATTAATCTGTACATATCCTCTTTCCTACATAAGCAGTACATTGAAGGATGAGCAGGACTTTGTGAGCTAGACAAGGAAAGGCTAAAGGGAAGAGAATTCTAGAGACAGGAACAAGCAGAAAAGCAAATCAAAGAAAATGACATTTTAAAAGCAACTATTAAAAAAGTAGCACATGCCCAGCTCTGTATCATGCCCTAGGACACAGCACTAAACAAGACACAAGGCCTTGATCAAATGGAGCTTAAATGCAATGGTGGAAGATGAACAATAAAACACTGTTAAAACACAAGGTGGTGCTAATAGCTATGATGAAAATTTTAAAAGCTGATGGAATGGAGAGATTGGGGCTATTTTACACTGGGTATTCACATGTTTGAGGAGGTAATAGTTCAAACAGAGTTGAGTGGTAAAAAAAAAAAAAAAAACTGTCATGGTAGTCTAGAAGGTTATTTAAGTGAGAAAAAAAACAGCTAATACAGAAGCCCAAAGGCAGAAAGCAGAACTTGGATAACTCCAGAGTTCTTGGATTAGAGATACTGTGTGTCCTAATATGTAATGTGGAATTTTTCCATTTATCACTGCTTTTGTTACTACTAATGTTCTAGCTCCAAATTCTGTGTGAGACACAGAAAATATACTTAAAGTATAAAACTCTGTGCCAAACATGAAACTGACTATATGGTAACAGCCTACTATTTATTAGATCAACAGATTGTGTACACATATAACCTTTGGCCACCATTTTTTTTTAGTTGTAGATGGACACAATGCCTTTATTTTATTTATTTCTTTATGTGGTACTGAGGATCAAACTCAGTGTGTCACACATACAAAATGAGCACTACTCTGAGCCTCAACCCCAGCCCCTAGGCCACCATATTTGAAACAAGAGAGAGATAGGTAACAAGGGAGAGGGAATAGTGTCATGTGTCCCTGCTGCTATTCAAGGAATTCTTCATAGTAAATGTAAAGAGGTTATCAATATAAAAAGTCCTCAACCAAAGCCATAATCACTAGCATTCTTTTAATCTTAAAACTAAAATGAGGTCCATTTTTTTACATATTACACTAGCAAAATACAAAAGTCTAGCAGCACATATTAGTGGTAAGACTGTGTAAGACCAACTCTCCCTCCATAGATTAACTAATGGTAAGAGTGGAAAATGGTATAATATCAGGGAGGACAATCTGTCAATATTGGAAAGAACCATGAATGAATCTTCTCTTGTTCCAGAAATTAGCACTGCTAATTATTCCCCAAATGTTACCCACATACATGTGTATGAATTCACAATCTCAACACCAAAAGCACTATCCTAACTTTAATATAGTTATTTGCATATAAAATTTGACTTGAATTGACAAAAAAGGTATTTGTAGACTTTAGTTAGCCAACAATATCAACAATCGCACATTTTTTTTCATCAGAAATAGCAATTAGCTTACCAAGTGCTGCATTCACTGGACTGTCTGGTAATTTTTAAACATGTATCACATTTACACCACTAAAGTAGGAAAAATAAAGAATTCTGATTTTCAAACCATTCAGTCTCCCAATGGATTTCAGCTAAAGGACTGAGGCCCTGCATCCGTTTATTCATTATAACATTATAAAAGCAAAATGCAAAAAAACATCAAAATGTTCATCCAGTAAGGAACTTATGGAATACTATTTTCTCCTTACTTTAAATTCTATCAACATGTATTTCTTAAACACTTAGCAGGCAATGGTTTAACATCTGCTGTTAGTATAATGTACTATTTTTACAAATTTTTACTTCAATTCATAAAATGAAAGTCTTATAAAGGAACGACTACAAAGACATATAAGATAAGATTCCTCCTTTAAATCATCATAGTCTATTTGGTGAGAAAATATTTCATAAAATAACCTCAAATATTAAAATAAGAAAGATGACTCAGTAAGGAAATTGATAGTCAATACAAATAATCCTTACCCAAGATCCATTATGTATTCATCCATTCTTTTAAAGAGAACTAACTCAGAAAAATCTTTTGAAAACAATCTTGTAAAGAATCATATTTGGATAATCTGGGAAACTAATCAGAATTATACAGCCTACTCAAGGCTAATGTAATCAGTGTGGAGGCTCTCATGGGGTGGAGCTACAATATGCCCTTAAATGATGGGGAAAAGGCAAAAAAAAACCCAGCGCTTATATTGTTGTTGTGTTATGGGATATTCGGAAACACATTTTGGAAAACCAATAAAGGTAGTTAGTTGGCAATGGAAAATTGATAGGTTATTTATTCTCTCCCATCACATAACAGTTTTCTACACTTGAGTGCTAAGTAAAACTTGACGCAGATGGGATTTGTCCTGGATACTAATGGACACATAGGATTTGGGTATTAAAACACACATCCACTTTCTCCATAAAAATCTTTCTATACTAGTGTAACTGATGCTTTCCTTATGAATCATACCTTTATTGGTTATCATGTTTAACAATGTGCTCTGCTGCTACCAGATTAAAACTAATAATATATTTTGTTTGCTTTCTTGACAACTTCTGATAGAATGCTAGAAGGTGGAGCACTTTGTACTTGAACATAACCACATGAAGATGAAAGAAACTGAAATGTTAAAAAGCAACATTTTATAAATATCAGGAACTTAAGTAAGAAAGATAGGATGCACAGAGAAATAGCCCCATCTCAAACACACAGGTTATTTTGAATTTGTATGGATGGGTCAGTCTGGGCTTTCTGATTATCCAGCATAACTGCATTGTGGAAAAAACAACAATGGGATATTCCCATGATGCAAAATCTACCCTTTTGTGGATTAAAGAGTCACTCATACTGATAACTAAAACTCTGTTCACTCTCTATATATACATAATATATATTATCAAATTCAAATTTTTTCAAGACTCATTTGTTCAATTTTATACAGCCTTTAGAAACATTAAAAAAAACTGACTTTATAAGCAAAGAAAGTCACCTCTAAAATTCCATCTATAATAAACCATAGTCTTGTCCCCAAACCTAAGAGGACTTAATTTAAGCATGAACTAACAATTGATTTGTTTAGTGAAATTGCAATATGAGTTCATAGAAATAAGATAATCTTTATGGAAAGCACAAGCATGACTGTACAAATATAAAATTATCACCATAAAATTTAATAGTAATAATGGTCAAGACTCTGTATAGTATTTAGAAAAAGACTCTAATGTAGCAAGCACAGTCAATATCAAGAAGTTAATATTAACTATTTTATTAATTACTTCTATTTTAAAAGCATTCAATAATTATATGTAAAAGATTAAAAAGAAATGAGAAATGAATTAAAAAGAATTCATGGAAAATGAATTTCAATGTTGTCAGAAATTAATAATCATGAGCAGGGTTTCATTCATACAATTTTAGATGGAGGTGTTTTAAAAAACCAGTTCCATAAGAAATGTTTTGTTATGGGAATGAGGAAGATGAAGATAAAGTTATCTGCAGCGTAGTTTTGCAAAATTTATTCTCCAAAAAGTCCAACAGTAAGAATATTGGCCTTTGTGGACTATACAGTCTCTGTCCAAACTACTCAACTCCACTAAAAACTAATGAGTATGGCTGTTACAATAAAACTTCATTTATGGAAACAAATTTGAATTTTTATGTAACATTCATATGTCAAGAAATAGCACTCCTCTTTTCATCTTTTTAAACATTTAAAAACATACAATACTTCTTGGTTTGTGAACTACATAAAAATGGACAGAAGGCCAGTTTTAGCCCATGAACCAGATTTTGTCAATCCCTATTCTAAATCATACACTTAATCACGCTGTACCCTTAATCACAAAATAGAAACTTCTCTTTCAACTCTCATATTTCCAAATCTATTTGCAAAATACTTTTGGATCTCCTGCTGTCCTCAGTGTTCCATTTTGAAGAGTTATTTCTCACCTGAATAGTTCCCAAAAAGCAAAACAAAAAATCTATTTGACCTTCTCACCATCAGTGATGTTTGTACCTTCAGTCCTAAGAGTTGACTGATCAAGTAAAGATACAC
The DNA here is from genome assembly GCF_052094955.1 of Ictidomys tridecemlineatus. Classification (NCBI taxonomy): domain Eukaryota; kingdom Metazoa; phylum Chordata; class Mammalia; order Rodentia; family Sciuridae; genus Ictidomys; species Ictidomys tridecemlineatus. The sequence goes on along the minus strand of NC_135485.1, from coordinate 77,963,594 downwards.
AAGAACAGGAACCATTTGAAGAATATGGTAAGTTTGATCTAATATTTAGTAGCTATATAAAAACTTAAATAATAAGCAAAAGAACATAAATATCTTTAACAAATACAAATGGGACATTTGCAAAGTTAACTATATGAGACAAAGAAAATATTTTTTATTTGTTAATTTGTTTTTAGTTGTATATGAACACAGTACTTTTATTTTGTTTATTTTTATGTGGTGCTGAGGATCAGACCCAGTGCCTCACACATTCAAGGCAAGCGCTCTACCACTCAGTCACAACCCCAAAATAATCTAATGCATCACAAAAATGTGAAGTCTACATTCCCTGACCACAATACAAATCTACAGTTGTTTAATGCCAAAAAAAACCCTCACATTAATCAGAAACTGAAAAAAAGAAAAGTTCATTTTTAGCTAATTTATGTAACAAAAGCACTGTATAACATATTCTAATGGTTCCAGGCTTTGGAGCAAAGATGGCTATAAGCATTTGAAATGAAAAAGAGATAGTGTGCACCTCCTAATGAGGACACAAAAAGCACCTCTAGTCTTCCCCAGGAATGAAGTCTAAATCCAACTAAACTCTAACTTACCCAGCAACTAGGAGAAAACATAGAAGAAAATGTTTAATTGCACCATGAGTATAATATCAACAAAATCCTGACTGCAGGAAACTCTATAGGTCAAACAACCCAAGTTCTTCAGTAGATGGAACAGGAGGGAAGGGGAGTAAAGCAGAGGGAAGAAGAGGGGAGGGGGGAAAAAGGGAATCTGGAGGGAAGCACCACAGATAAAAGACTTGACAGGCAAACATAGCTTTTAAAAATAATAACACTAAACTGTAATGTCTAGAGATGTACATTTGAGTAATAACAGCATTAAGCTGAAATGAATTACTACTATAAAAGTCAAAAGAATGGTTACTGTGGAGGGAAAAACTGGTCTGTGATTAGCACAGAGCACCTGAGAGAACTTCTGCAGTGGCTAGTAAAGTTGTATTTCTTGACCTGAGTGGCATTTACAAGCATACTTAATCTATAATAAGAATAGTAATAGTAATAGTAATAATAATAATAATAATAATAATAATAATAATAATAAACATTTATTGTTTTGAGTAATTTCCTGTATTTGAGTTCAATTTGATAATGAAAAAGTTGAAAATTAAATAAAAGCAACATGTTATACATGTCACATCCTTTTACATATATGTAAAAATAGCAAAACTACAGTAAAAGGAAAAGTCATAATTTAACATTGTTAGAAGTAAAATGAAGAAAATTTAACAAATAAATGAACTATTACTTAAGAATATCATAAAAACAAAATAAACCAAGGGCTAAGGATGTAAATCAGCAGTACAGCAATTCTTCTGCATACCCTAGGCCCCAGGTCCAATATCCCAGCACCACAAAAAAATAATTAAAAACTTAAAACACAAATAATGACAATAAGCCAAATAAATTAGCAAAGGGGGAAGCAAACAAGCTAATTATTTCCTTCTTTGAAAAGTCCAATAAAAATGACTAAATTTCAAGGAAAAGGATAAAAAAATACTACTAGAAACAAAAGTTTATAACAGCAAACCAAAATAACATTTTTTTTAAAACACAGGAGTTAGGGAATTATTATATACAACTTTATGACAAAAAATATGAAAATATTCATTGTGGTATATACAGACAATGGGGTTTTACTGAATCATGAAAAAGAATGGCATTAAGGCATAGGCTGGTAAACAGAAATAGAAAACATCATGCCAAGTGAGATAAGCCTATCTTAGAAAAATCAAGGATCAAATGTTTTCTTTCATGTGTGAAAGCTACAGCAAAATAAAAAAGAAAGAGGGAAGGATTGGATATCATAAATATATAGGGAAGATAGTAAATAGGAGATTAAAAGGAGGCATATGAAAGGGGAGGAAATGTGAAATTATTTTTTTTAAAAATCATACTATGTGCACATGCACGCACGAGAGCACACACACACACACACAGACACACACACACACACACACACACCACCTACCCCCTATAGGGAATTCTACCCTTAAGTACAAAGCAACAATAAAAATAAATAAATGGATGTGAGAAAGGAAAATCAGTAGAGGAAAGACAATGGGCCGGGGGAGGGAGGGGGGAAGGGGGGCAACAACTGAAATCAAATTCCATGCTTGTATAAATTTGTCAGGATCAACCCAACTACTATGTACAACTATAATGCTGATACAAAAAAAAAGGATAGTTTTATTTAAAATTTCTACAATCAATTCAAAGCTACAAAGAATCTGAATACAGTAACAGCCTTATAAGATATCAGACATACAAAGATTTTTCCTCTAATACTGCAGATTGTCCAGGAACACCCTTCCCTCAACCAAAGGCACATGCCAAGATTACAGTATGGGTAATTTTTTAACAAGGTACTAATCATTCTTATTATGTTTAGACTATTTTATAATTTTTAAAAAAAAAACTATACCAATTCATTTTACTTTAACATGGTCCTAATATAAAAGACTATAAAAACATTTCATTAAACATGGCAAAACTGATTTAACAATCATTCCTAATACACTAACCAAGACAAAAAATACAATTTCCATTCCTCAACGGAGGATTTATTATGATAGGCAAAAAATTATACACAAGTAGCATTTATAATGGCAATGGAATTTTTTTCTCATCAAAACCAGTCAAAAATATTGAATACCAATGCCAGTGCTATTAGTTCAGCATCATTGGAGAGATTTTAAACAAACAGGTCAAGTAAAAGAAATGAGACCAGTGATGGAGTACTTGCCTAGTATATGATAGTTCCTGGGTTTGATCCCTAACAACACACACAAAGTATAAACTTTTAAAAAGACAACAAAACTATAATCTGCAGCTAATATTACCTATAAAAAAACCAAAATAATTTAAAAATTTAAATCATAAACTGAATAAGATTGCATGACTTTAAAAAATTATTTTCTACACTAAAAATTGCTCAAAATTCAGTATTTATTGTGTTACGTGTCAGAAACTGTGCTAAACACTTAGAGAAACTAAAAACAAACATAAGGAGAATAAACCAGCACAATTTCAAAAACAAACAGTGTACTGTGAAAAACCTAGATGGAAAAGATATGTGCCTTGTTTGAAAAAAAGATTTCAATGGCACTAGATTTAATCCAGATGCGCAACATATTCCTAGATGGGAATATTTACTATTGAGAAGATAAAGATTTTCGCCAAAGTAATTGGTACATCTAATGCAATGCTAATAAATATTTCAAAGCAACTATGAGAACACAAAATCACAAAACTGATAAACATTGGATTGTCCAGGAACACTGAAAAACTTTTTAAAGATATGAAGAGAATAGTTCTGCAAGATAGAAAAACAATAAATTTACAGTACTGTTTTAAGGTATAAGAGATCAACAGATTAAAACTAAGTCCAAAACACATCTGTAACTACAAAAAAAATGAGAACATGATAAAGGGATATTTGTTAATGAATTGGTTATGGAAAAGTTTCTGGTTACACAGATGGGCAGAAAGATTATTTACTAAAATTGGGAAAACTAAACAAATTACTAGCAAATTAAGTAATATAATAAATTTTAAACTTGTCAAGTTTAAGGAATCCATATGAACTTCAAGTAGAGAAATATCAAGTAAATAAGATATATGGATCTGAAGGCCATAATAATGGCTAGCTGGATCAAACTGAAATTGGGGACACAAACAAGACTGCCAAGAGGAAGGCACAGAGAGAAAAGCATCCACTTTGAGAAATATAAATACAATCAATCAGGAAATGGAAAAACCAGGAATGTGAGTCATCATTATAGCAAGAAGAGCAAAAACACATCTCAAAATGGAGATAAATTAAAACTTAAGGTCTGAAAATGTCCATTGGAATTATCAAAATACATTCTGCCTGATATAATTATAAGGCTATAAAAAGAGATTCACTATGTAAAGTAACAAGGGAAGAATCCAGATTTCAAAATGGTATGTTTAGAAAGAGGTTACATATTAACATTTAAAAGAGAAATTGAGGAAAGACAGAAAGATATCCTAAGGCCTGTTCTTAGGAAAACTTATATGTCTGAAACACTACAGACTTAAAGGAATATGTAATTTTTTTAAGATACTGTCTGAAAACATTTAATTTTAGATGACTAGAAGGTTAATCTGAAATCACCTTTTCCCAAATGGTCACTACTGAGTAAGAATTCTCAAAATGCCATTAGTTTTTCAGTCAGTAACATTTTTTGAATCCTGTGTTTAAAGTCCACAAGAAATATCAGTTAATGTGTTATCTTGGTTCAGTTAGTATCAAGTAATAAGATTTGATTATCAACTACCATATTTTCCAAAATGTTTCAAACACTTATTTTTAAGGAAAGAAAGATCATCTTAATTACAAAAAGAGAAATCAGTATCATCATTTGCTTTGTTAAAGTTAAATACACTATATGGCTGGCTGCTCAAATAAGAGTCCTCACATGGTATAAAATAGTAGACCAGGAATTGAGAAACACAGTCGTAACAAAGACCTCATTTATATTTTCATTTGTTGTTTTTGTTAACAATCACCAAGTATCCTTTTATGTATATATAAATTTACTGCCCCAGATAAAATGACATCAGACAATAAATGAATAATATATTTTACACACTTAAAAAAACAGAAAGGAAGTCATCTTGTCATTTCTTACAAAGGATAACTTTCCAAATTAGAGTAATTTACATGCTTCAATTTAGTTTTCCTTCTTTTTGTGGAAATGCTGCATGTTATAGTTGATAAATTCTGCTAAAGAAAATATAGTCCCATATTTTCACCAAGGGCAGAGATGTTAAAAATTTAAACTTTTAAACTAAGGCTATTTCTATTCTAGACATACTTTCTTTCCTTTAAAATTCATCTTAATTGATATAAATATAATGCAGCATCCCTCCTATAGCATAACATTACAGCACAATATTTGAGATCACCTTTTAGTCATTCAACATTCTGGGGGCAGAGTACATTACACTAAGGCCACATTGAAGTAACAATTTCCCCTTCAGTATGAGGGGAAAAATCATTTAGTTATTTTTACCTGAACAATGAAACAGTTCTAAAGACAATGTAAATACAGGTAATAAGATTTCAAATCAGTAACATGTAAAATAAGGTTAAGTGAATATTCATATTCACTTACATGAGCAATTCATACAAATGAAGAGTCCTGTATTATATATCAATCTACTGGTATGCTAACATACCATTCCACTATAAAGAATTATGGTACCAAAAGACAAATATTTCTGAAAACTGACATAAATTAAGAATCTTAAGAGTCTCCTAACGTTCATGTAGTGAAGGCTTGCTTCCCAGGGTACCCTATTGAGAAGTGGTGGTGACTTTATGAGGTCCTTGATAGCCTGCCCTTGAAAGGATTAAGAGACCCTGGCTCTGGCCCTTTCCTTTTTTTTTTTTTTTTTAAGAGAGTGAGAGAGAGAGAATTTTAATATTTATTTTTTAGTATTTGGTGGACACAACATCTTTGTTTGTATGTGGTGCTGAGGATCGAACCCGGGCCGAACGCATGCCAGGCGAGCGCGCTACCGCTTGAGCCACATCCCCAGCCCAACCCTTTTGTCTTTTTGTACCCTGATTCCTACCTGTGTGGTGAGTGGTTTGTTTCAGCACACACTCTGTGAGGATACTGCTTTGCCACAGACCTGAAGCAATGAGACCAACCAATCATATACTGGAACCTGTGAAACCAGAAGCCAAATAATTCCTTTCTCTAAGTTGATTACCACAGGTATTGGTTATAACAAAAACCTAATACAAGTGGAGACAAATTAAAACACAAAAAAACAAGATGAAACACAAGAAAAAGCAAAGCTGTATACTGTAGGTAACATAGGGAACAGAAGGCCACTGTTTTGAAGATTAAGGTGTCCCTGTGGAGCAAATCTTAAAATCAGAAACAATGGAAACTTTTGTTTACTCTTATTCTTAGAAACATACAATTATTTCAAAATAATCTTAGGAGCTAAGAATCAGTAATATAAACTTACTTTTAAGGTGATCATATTGTGGATTATAATAAATTTCTAATAAGCTACGAAGGCTAAAAAGTTTAAAGCCTTCTTCCTTTCCCTCTTTCTTACTCCCTTCTGTTTATCAGTCTCTTTCCATGCATGTATGGACAAGTAAAATTTATTCATTTGCAGAAGTTGGTAACCAAAACAATTAATAAAATCTTCCATAAACAAAGTTAGAAAGCTTTTCTATTTAGTTGACATTTACTTTCTGAATATGGAAATTCTGTTGATCAAGTTCACTAGGCACAAAAGATTGCCGATAGATATTTTGGTAAATAAGGAACTTTGTTTCTTGTCAGATTAAAAAGTCAGAGAGAATACCTTTGAAATAAACAACTTAATCATCATTCTATTATTTTTTATTCCAAATCATAATTATATATAAAACATTCTCTATGCCTACAGTTTACTAATAAATAAAACTCTGATTCTCTATATTAACCTAGCAAAATGCACTAAACTTCATACTAATTATACAATTTGACAATATATGCTACTCAAAAATAAGCCTAAAGTGATCCATTTGATTCTAAATAAACATCACTCATCGCAGACTTTTTTATGATCAATATTTCTTAAGGGTCCACAAAAGAATAATTACTAAAATTAGCGAAATGTTTCACATTCCTTCTTTGGGAGAATAACCCGACTAAAGCAGACCACTCACTAATAAAGTGCAACTTAATAAATCATGTGGAATCTTATTTTGTGGAAACACTTACTAACTCCTAGCACCATCTGTTACCATCAAAACTATATGACAAGATATGATATATAATTAATAGGTAAACAACAATCTAATTAAAATGGACAAATATTCCATGTTCCTGCCATTTGGGAACTCTAACACACTAAATTTTAAGCTTGAATTAAATATTTAAGCTGGAAAATTAACTTTCCTTCTCAAGCCTTGAATATATTAATACAGATGTGAAGCGACTTCCTGATGGGAACTTAAACATGTAATTTAGTTTCATCAAAGCAGTTACTAAGGGCTGAGGATGTGGCTCAATTGGTAGCGCGCTCCCCTGGCATGCGTTCGGCCCGGGTTCGATCCTCAGCACCACATACCAACAAGGATGTTGTGTCCACCGAAAACTAAAAAATAAATATTAAAAAATTCTCTCTCTCTCTCAAATAAATAAAATTTAAAAAAAAAATAAAATAAAGGGAAGTACTATTTAAAAAACAAAACAAAAAAAAAGCAGTTACTAATTGTCAAGCAGCAGTACCTTACCATATGTACACAATAGCTATTTAGAGCTGAAAAGGTGGTTCTAAAGCACCCCTCTGCAACCCTTTCCAGGCATAAATATAAAATGTATATACATCATAGCAGTTAATACTACACATTGAAAACAAATTAGTCTTCAGATTTCAATGCTTTCTGAAGATAAATAGAATTTGGTCTAAATAAACAAAATAGTCCCTATATGTACATGATAAAGTATAAATATAAAAGACCAAAATATATTCAAAAAAAAAAAGAGGTATAAATTCCTCAGATTATACCAAATAAACACACTCTGACCTACTGCATTAAAATAGTAACTTAAGAGAGTTTATCAATTCTCTTTTCCATTCTAACTCTTCTCTTCATGGAACATAACAAGCCTTGAAAATAACATTCTAGAAAGATTTCAAAAGATGACCACTTAAACAGAAACTTATTTCTACACTTTTTATTCATGTTTTAATTTGTTCTTTTTAGTTATACAAGACAGTAGAATGTATTTTGGCAAAATACACATACAGAGAATATAACTTATTCTACTTAGGATCTCATACTTGTGGTTGTACATGATGTGGAGTTACCCTGGTTGTGTATATAAATATAAGGCTAGAAAAGGTATGATCAATTTTCCTTCATTTTTTAATGCAGAAGACATAAGATTTCAGAACAAATGACAGGCAACCATTTAATGAAATAAATTCTCTAAGAATATAAGAAATATCTTTTTTCATTGCTATTTTAGTTTTAGTAAACAGAATGAGAGAGATAAGAGAGAAAGTTGAACTGGTACTGCTTAAGAAAGACATACATCACTTTTTTAAAAAATAGGCTATTCTAATTCCTTAAAAGCTTAACAGACTAATAATAGCAGGTGGATAGTATAAGAGTTTAGTTACAAAAAGAGAACACAGTCAAAGGGGTATAATAAAAACTACGTTTGTTTATATTTCAAATTCTTTTGTTAAACAATAAGCAGATTAACCATTAGGTTTTACTAAAAAAACACACACACACAATTTTTATAATTACCTAGGGAGAAGTAGTATATTACACTGTTTAACAGTCAAGGTCAAAGACATATACATAATACTTATTTGTAGTAAAGATGCAGTGTTTGAATTTTTTTTTACCAGAACTTAATTAAAATTGAAATTATAATAAGACCTGTACTTAAAAATAAAAAGGAGTTTTGATTTTTTTAATGTTTTGGCAATGGAAAATATATTTAGTATATTGCAATTAATTACTCCATTTAGGTTTTTGCTCAAGGACAAAATTATTGCCATTATTTTCTCCCAACATTTCCTTTTATCTATTCTATCTTAAAACTGCCACAGTTTCACTCATGCTTAAATTTTTACTCATTCTATAAAGCATTTCATATGCCTAGTATATTTGTGATCCCATAATGATGTTCTCTAATTAAAAAAACCCAGGCCCACTCCCAACACCCACAAGCTGGTGTGCAAAATACTCATCATTAATTGACAAAATTTGCCATATAGGTTCAACGATGCCTAGTAATTACCCTAAAGTTTCAAAAAGATTTACAGCCACAGACTAGCAAACATCCACAGAAAGATAAAAAAGTACTCTTTGATTAACTCTTTGAAGTTACTATTTATTTTCCTTTAAAAAAAGTTTGCTTTTTAAAAAAATTTTTTGGTTGTAGATGGACACAATATCTTTATTTTATTTGCTTATTTTTTATGTGGTAGTGAGGATCAAACCCAGTGCCTCACATATGTGAAGCAAACGCTCTACCACTGAGCTACAACCCCAGCCCTATTTTCATTTATTCTATGTCATATAATGATTTGTAAATAGAGGACAATCAGTAAAATGTTACATGAAGATAAAAACCCTCTCCTAAATATTTGATGGATATACAAAATCTGGCTGGTTCACATTCAAACATCACGATTCTTCTCATATTAAATCAGTCAACTGGATGATAACAGAAGTTCCTCCATAATGTGGGCTAGAAAAGTCTATTCAATTTTATTTAAAATCTGTATGCTGTAAAAGTACATGTCATAGACTTTACTAGGATGACAACTATATAGATATTCATGATATATTGATTAAACATATTGAACTGGTTTTTAAAACCAATTTATATAAATGATTATAATAGTCTATATTATGTTTAGTCTTTGAAGGCATATGGTAGTATATTTGAATTCAATTTACATAAATATAAAAAGTTCAGTAATTTTTATCCACCCTGCATATGAAACAGAGCAGATAAAAAACAAGCAGAGTGTACTTTATAAACACACTTGAGGCTGAAGCTTGAACACCAGAAAAATGAGTTTACTTCTTAAAAAGCAATCAAAGAATGACTGACTTCTGTCCAAAAAAAGAATGTCATTGAGTAATAATGAAAATTAAACAGTTGATATTTATATATACATAAGTATAATTTATGAATACATATTTAGCAAGCAGGATTTTTTATTGACTATATTTTCAAAAACACTAATGTAATAAAATCCTGATATATAGTATACATATGTTCAGAAGAACTACTAAATAAGACTGGTAAGACCACTTTGGGAAATTTTAGCACTTTGTAAAATATAAAAAAAAAGGTACATGAAGTGTTTTTGATAAATACAGTACTATCAGAGGTTCCATCCTTGATTTGAGAATGGTTCTACCATTCCAAGCTCTACAAAACTAAACCACCTTGAAACATATAGGCACTGAAGAAGGGGTCTTGACCTCATCTCACTATTAGGGTCTTTACTCTAATTCATGAAATAAATTAAATGACCCATATATTCAAAAAATTGAAAAAAATAATAAGCAGGATCCAAGATACAAGCTATCAATTTGAGGTTTATGTTTGCAATATTATCATCAGAAGCATTGACAAATACTTATCATATGCCAGTTGCTTTACCAGTATCCTTTTCTAGTACTGAAAATAATTGCAAACCCATTTTATCTCCACTATACAGATAAAAAACCATGATATAACTTGCCCAAAGTCACAAAACTGGAACTCAAATTTCTTACCTCCAAACGCTATCTGATTATAACACTATTTTTTCTAATAATTCATTCTAAAAATTTTCAAACTATCAAAAATTTGTAAGAATGTTACAGTGACCATCCATATGCCTACTACCTAGGATCTTATAAGTGACATTGACATTTTACTACATTTATGTTATTACTTACCTACCTGTTCACCAATCATTTTCAATATATTTCAAAGTTGTAAATGCCATACCATTTTTCAACATTACAATTACTTTCAAATATACAGAAAAAGTGAACTAACTATACAGTGAATACCCATGTATCACCCAGAATCTTCAATCACATTTGAGTTTATTGTTTTATTATGTCTATCCATTTGTCCACCCTTCCACTAATCCATCTTATTTTAATTACCTAAAATATGTCACAATCTAATTCCCTTCTGCCAAAAACAGAGATGTGAAAAGCTGTTTGTGTTTACAGCTATTATCTTACCTTAATTACTTTCTGTTCAATTAATATATAGCCTTGTAGACTTTAAATTTTTTCTCCATTTCTCTACCTTTTCTATCAGGAAACCTTTAGAGACAAAAATAGATAAACTAGTTGATGGGAACTCACTTGATTTTTTTGAGAAATTAAAAAAAAAACCCTTAGGTTATCAGAGAAAATGAAAAGAACTCATTTTTTTTAAATTACACTTCCTGATGACTAAATAGATTTTGTCAAACAAGAAATTTGATAATATCTCTGAAACAATTTTGCAAAAAAAAAAAAAACTAAAAAACAAGAGATGATGATACCTTTTACATTTTTGTGGTATTTATTGTAATGATTCTATAATGTATACATATAACACATTTTCTGCTGGTAAAATTTTCTTCTCATTTTACATGAAGGGACTTCTAAATATCAGTATTTCCTGGGGTTCAGCTATAATTTTTGAATTGCTGTATCACTTTATCATCATTAACTCCATCTACCCTTACGTTCTCTTACTCCTTCACTTTTAGCACAAGTACTTTCAAACTCATTGGAACTTCCAGTTTGTCAACTCATTTCATTTCAGTCTCTTACTCCCTGTCTACTTTCACTTTCTTTCCCTTCAATCCTAGAGCCTATGAGATACGATTTTAACTTATGTCTTACTAGCACACTGCCTTATCTTGCTGTATTTATTAACTGTACTTTCCCAAAAACCTTCCAACACTCACTGACTGGACATCCAATTTGTTGAAATCATAGGAATTAAAGAAACAACAGCAATTCCTCCCTCTCACCGAACTGAAACAGCCATATCCATTACGGTAGCCTAGGAGACACCATTCAGAGAAACTGCTCTGAAGAGTTGCAGCAAACTGACAATCTCCAGCCATTATAACTTCAGGATCTATTGTAGTTTTCATGCTTAGGCCACACACTCCCCAGACTTGCTCAGCCAATGACAAGGTAGCTAGAGGAAGGCCACTGCTGCCCAAAATAGGACATCTCTAATAGCCAAAGTTGTCTGTCTCAAGGCCAACATTCCCTGATTACCTGCCTAGCTGAGACTTTTACAAAGCTGCACTGTATTCAGTGGAAAGTCTTCTGTCTTCCCTTCCTCTCTCTTACAGGTTCCAGGCCTGCATTACAGTCTAAAGGCTTTCCCTGCTTGGTCCTGTTCCTCTCTTACTTCTGAAGACTTTCCCACACTAAAGCTCTTAATCTTCTAATTACATCTTAAAAACTATTTCTGGAGGACCCGAACTTTCATGTCACACTTCTCCTATTTCTAGCATTCTCAATTTCAAAAAAATAATAATTAGCCCACCTCTTGTGGAAATTCATTTCTTCATTAGTCTTGAGCCAAATCTGTTATATCACTCCATATACGTTATTCCAAATTTAACTATTTTAAATTGTTCTCTCTCCTATATCACAACCTCTCCTCCTCCTAGCCCTTTTTCATCAACTATGAAGTCTCTGCGAAATTAAGAACAAACCTCTTTCAGCCTTGCATCATCCTCCATTGACCAGCTCTTCAGAGACAATGGTAAGATAGTACCTTTCAGAGGTCATCTATAATGCTTCATATCATTTGTTTACCCATCAGCTACTCTTTGAGCTTACATATGTTTTACAGCATTCCATGCCAAATGCTTATTAAAGACGTTAGGAATGTCAAATTCATGAGTGCTTTCCAGCACATTTTTCTAACCCGTCTATTCAATACACTCGCCTTATCTCTCACTTTGTCTTCAGTGACACCATCACTGTTTCCCTCCTTCATCTCCTCAACAAGTTCCTCTTTTATCATTACATTGTTTGATAGTAGTCCCTTTGGTCCAAGTTTACCTCTCCTCTATATATAATCCGTGGGAAGTCTTTTACCTGTCAAATACATTTATTTACCTTTGTTTTGCCAATGACTGACACAATGCTTGAAAATGCTAAACAAAGAAGTTCATGCCAATAGTTATGTTAATGACTCCAAGCATACATACATCTCTTACTCTAGCTGGTCTCCTGGGTTTGAGAGATCAATATATTCAACTATCCCTTGAAAGTCTTCAATCAATAAGATGCCTAAACACAAGTCATCCTCTTCCCCTTCAAACTGTTGCTCTTGTATTCTCCATTCAATGAATGGTGCTACCAATCAAAAGTCACTTGAGTCTAATACTTGCATTCCTTTCTTGACCTTATTACATGCAATCAACTAGATTTGGCCAAATCTACCTCCTTTTCCCTTACTCTGATGCTAACTTAATTCAGTGTCTCAATTTCTCTCCTGATCTGCGATTGTCTCCTAACTGGTACCTGAGCTCTTGAGTTCTTGCTCCAAATCTGATGGCTAAATGTCACTTAACTATTCCTTCTAACAACCAAATCTGATCACATTTCTCCTTGGCTTAAATTCAATAGAGCACAATGCCTAGCACTGCATACTGAAACTCTTTCTATGCAATGTCTTCCTTTCCCTTGTCTTTTTGCCTCCCAGGATAAAAGAGTGCAGTTACTTAGAACGATCCACAAAACTCTTCAGAAAGAGCTTCAGATCTCAGTAATTCTCATGGTGCAAATCTATCAACTTGCCGTTCTTCAAATACACTTTGGGTTTACAGTTATTTGGGGGCTGGTACAGGCAATATTTTCCTCTATATGCACTGGCTTTTCTTCAACATTCTTTACACTCAGCCTTCACCCACTCTATGAAGTTATCTCGGAACCATTCTTCAAGTCTAAGTCCAAATTGGTTTAAAAGCCCTTCTTCTAGGATCAACTGTTTGCCCTGCATGGTTCTATCACCTTATTCTTCACATGAGATGCTGACTCTTTAACTGTTTAATTTTTTTTAACAACTCCCCCATAAACTTGTAGCTGCTTAAATAAAGAATCATATCTTACTTTGTTTCTCTAGCCACTAGAACACTGTTTGGTTAAGTAATAAGCAAAAAGTGTTTGAAGAAAAGTTTAAAAAAGAGCTACTTTAGTATGTCAGTAAAATTGGTAATTATTTTACAAAACAAATATAACCCGTGCTTGCTGCTTCTCACCTTCACCCTGAAGCAGGATACTAGACCTCTACAAGCTGTCCTTTGTGGGAATCATCATTAAGTCCATCATACACGTTCAGAACAAGACCAGTCAGCTAAAAGTCACCTATTAAGTCAGTCAGCTTTGAGATACTATGACAAAATTATAAGAAAAACAACTTAAAGGAAGAAAGTTTTGTTCTGGCTCATATTTTCAGAGGTTTCAGCCTGAGGTTGGCTGGCTCCATTGCTTTGGACCTGACATGAGGCAGAACATTGTGGTGGAAGGGCATGGCAGTGGAAAGCTGTTCTGCTCTTGGCAGTCAAAGGGGGGTGGGGGTATTGGAGTTAAGATAAAGTCCCAAAGGCAAGCTCCCAAGGACTCACAATCTTCAACGAGGTCCCACTCTTATAGCTTCTACCACCTCCTAGTAGTCCACTGAGGTATAAAACAGATTAATCCACTGACAGGTCACAATCCTCTAGATCAAATCACTTCCAAAAGCTCTATCTTTGAACACTACTGAATTAGAGACCAAGTCCTCAACAAAAGAGCCTTTGAGGACACTCCAGATCCAAACCATAACACCTACCATGGCACATATGTCATTCCATCCCCCTCTTTGTGTCTCTATGTGGTATTTTAGGTCTGATAATTCCGCTACCTCCTAAGTAAGATGAGAAAGCCTCTTCTGTTCTCCCCATTCAGGAATCTGTTTCCTGGGTTTTATACTGTTGGTTACAATGGCTACTGTCACCTACAGGGCACCAATGCAGCTTCTTTCAGTACTCTGACTCCCACTGAGGCCCACTTCCCCTCTGCTCTAACCGCTGCTTTGTTAAATAGGACTGCTCTCAACCATGGTGACTACATCTTTCACAACACTGAAGGCAAGTGGAAAGTGCAAAATGTTACTCAATAAACTGACAGAGGAAAAAAAGTATCTTTCATCTAGTATTCCACAGATTACAAGAGCCATGCTATTTGCCTCCTGACTGTCTTGTTCTGATTGTTTTTTTTTTTTTTCCTACATCTACCTCCCTTGATGGAGGGAGGTCTGGACCAGAAAACAAACAAGAACCCAGGTTGATTTTAGAAATGCTGTTCTTATAACAACTAAAGCTGTGTGACCCAGTGACATAGTTGTAGAGTGTCCCCCAAAGTTTCATATTCTGGAAGCTTGGTCCCCAGTGTGGCAGTGTTCAGGTGGTAGACTCTTTAAGAAATAAAACATAGTACAAAGTAATTAGGTCATGGGAGCATTGTCTAGGAAGAAATTAAGGCTCGTCTCAGAGTGAGAGAGTTCTTAAAGAGAGCAGGTTGTCTTAAAGCAAGACCATTTAACATGTTTGGTCCATTCTGCAATGAAGCCAGTCCCATTTCTGTTTCTCAGCCATGTTATAATGCAGCCAGGGACTCTTGCCAGGATCTTAGCCTCATGCTGTTTAGACCTTCCAAAGACCTGAGTCCTCAGCAAGCCTCAGGAATTTTGTTTAGCATGGAAAGCACACAAAAATATCACCAGATTTAGGTCTTTCTATGTTATTTTTCTTAGAAAAAAATCAATTCATGTGCCTTTGCATCAAAGACTATGTGCAGGTCAATTCTGCTAGTCTCCATATCTCAGGTATGCCTGAACCCCAGAGTAAACACAGGTGAAGATCACACTGGTAAAACCTACCACCCAAACAGCTTAAACATGAAAACAGAAACCAGAAATATCAAAACATGCAATATGCTTTTTGCTACATTCACACTCACAAATAGAAGTCTCCCATTCTTGAAAATATTTCACAAACTAACATTGTTATCTGAATATCAGTATGATTAGGCCAACAGTGTAAATACTGTCTGTATCATTGCACTTCAAGCAGTGGTAGGCACATCACCTCAGTCAGTATTCCAAAAGCTATTTCTAGGCAAAGACAAGCTGAGGAAAGAATAGCTGGAAAGATGGACAGTAGGTAATTATCTTCCCGACTTGGGGAGCAGGTTAAGGTCATTGTATTGTTGGTTACAGTGGCTACTGTCACCTACAGGACAGTAATGAACTATCATTAAGGTTATTCCTACAACTAGAAGGTTCATTCTTTATGTCATTAGAACTTAAGAAAAATAACTTTTCCTCAATTCTACTTAGTTCCAAACCTACTTAGGAAAGTAATGTGTACCAACAAAATGTAACCATAAAGATGAGAAATAGAATCAAGGGGGGGAAAAATCAAAATTCTCTGAAAACAAATTTTAAACAAAGTGTGCAATGAATATTAACATTGATGAATGTTCAATTTCAATTAATAATTGAAATACATTAAGAAATTACAGCCTGCCTTTATGGTCACAAATAAGCAAATAATTTAGGTTAATATATTTTCCATCAAGCACTTTAATACAAGAAATTTTTCTTCAAAGTATCATTTCTGAGGATTTTCAAAATATTCAGTTATGAAAAATTAAACCTTCATTTTTGCCATTTTGATACTTTTGCCATCCTTTCAATCACCACTTTTATGGATTTTAACACCATGTTCTCCTGGAACTATTAAATTTTCATGAAGAAAAAGAAATTTATATCTGTTTAATTGTAATACTTTTAAGTTGACACATATAAGAAATAGACCTCCAACCTAAAAAAAATAAGATGGGATACACAGAGACTTTAAGAGAAAAAGAAAATAAAAACAGTCAAGAAAGAACTCTGGTATAGATTTCACTCAATTTTAAGCACTAGATAACTTTAATCTAGAAAGAAGACATCAATTCAGTCATAACTATAATTTTTAAAATAGCATATTATACCTTAATAGAGAATCTGGATAGTAGTGATTTTAAAACAAACAATGATAACAGGAAAAAAATACCCCTCCTTTTGTTGTTTTTATTTAATTTGTATATTCCTACTGCAGGTGGTCCTTCAGACAATATCATAAAAGATTATTAAAAATATTAATAAATAAGGCTATTTATTTAAAACTTGGGCACTTTTTCAAAACTATTTCTATTCTCAATGCCTAATTATCCACAAGGTACACATGGTCTCCAATCCAAGTTAATATGATTGATTTTTTTTAACAAAATTACTAGCATATGCATACCCACAAATTGAATGTTACCTCCATTCAAACTATCATTTTGAATAGTTGTACATCAATTCTACTCAAGAAAATTCAAAAAAAGACATTCTAAAATACTTTGATTGATGAATTATGTATTCATCCCAAGAGGGCTACTTCAAATGAAGGCATTATTTTAACAAATAAACTTTGTATCTGTTACATCTTGATTAGCCTAACTAATCAATAGTCACATGAAATGAGGGGAAAAAATGAAAGACACATATTTATCCAAAAAATATTAATTTTAATTTGAAATTTACACATTTAAAATAAATAAAGGAAAACCAGGTAAACATTACAAAGTCAAACAATAACAAAGGGCCCTTATATTAATTACCTTTTGAGAATTGAGTAATTATTGAAAGTAAAGGAAAAAAACCTGTAGCAAGCAGTCTACAATAAGTAGCAATCAATGAGGGCAATCTTTAAAGCCTACACACATAAATTTCTTAAGTTTTATAAAGCTTTACTCATCCATTAGTTTTAGTTGTAGTCTATGCAGAAATAGTTCCAAATTATAAACAACAATTCATTAAAAATGCAGCTCTTCTTAAAATAATATCACTGCTCTAGAAAAACTGCTATCAATTACATTCTAACACTTTTAAGGACAATAACATTTTTTCCTGATTTGTGTGGTGTTTTGGAATAGGAATAATTAAAAACTAGTCTGAAATCACTCAATGCATATACATAAAAAACATCTAGACATTTAAAATATATATAAATTTTATTCAATTCATTTTCATCAAAACTCTTCACAAAAGTAGTTTTAAGTTTTTAAAATACAAGGCCTGTAAGTTACCTTCTTTATTTTTTATGAAAGTTGTGTACAATGAAAATTTTGACCACAAACTGTAGGTGTTAGATGCCTTAAACCAAACTACTGCAATTAATATGAAATTCTAAATACCGAATATAATGCCACATAAATAGTATAACAGCCAAGTACTGTCTAGGAAGCCATATATTTTTTCCCATTGTTCAAAAAAAGGAGATGACTTCCTGTCACTTATGTTTCTGATTAGCAAGGTGATGTATGCCACAATCACTAAAAATGCCAGCAAGTGAATGAGAAAATACATAGTGACTGCACCAGATGTGCACAATAAACAGGAATCCTATTGTAATCTCTGGTACTTAGTTTATATGAAGGTAATGTAGGAAACACTCTTGGATATGGCAAAGTCACTCTTTTTTTACATTTGACTATAAATGATATGAAATAAATTGTGTATTTTATACTTTATGGCATGCATACATTGATAAATTAGGTACCGTTTTGAATCCTGACTTATCTACAAGACAAACCTGGCGAAGATCATGGGGATTAATTGCTTCAGAAGTGTGAAATGCAGCTTTTCCATTCTTTTCTGCCCACTCAGTGAAGAAACAATAATTAATCACTGTTTAACTATTCTCTTGAGAATCTACAAGATTGCCAAAGCAGGACTTATCCTCATAAATCCAAAAAATACAGGTTTAGATTTGTTGCCAACAACAGAAAGAACATGAACTTAAACCCATTTGTTATCAAAGTTTTAGAAACCTGCTGGTACACAATTCTCTTTAGTGACTTCAGTGAGAAATTAGATTAACATGTAAGATATAACGTGTTTTAAAACGGGTAAGGAATATTTTTTAGTGTATGTAAGATCCTGTCCAAATAATATCAAATTACATACTATTAAATGTGAACAGAAAACCTTCCTTAGCTATATCAATAATTAAATTCCTGTTTCATTTATAAAAATTAAAATATACACTATCAGATGAAAACCACTTTCAATAAATTTCTCATATGAAATGTATACTTAATTTAAAATATTTTATTTTAGACAGCAACAGCTGAATGGAATTTGGGCAAAACTACTTAATTCCAATATTACTAACAAATGCCTTATCAAGGGTACATACAACTGAAAGTATAAAACACCAAACTTCTAAGACTATACCATGAATGATCCAAAAACATGTAATGTTTTCAACATAAATATAGAAGAACAAAAGTCTCAAACATATTCAAATAATTTAGGCTTTCAAAATATCTTCAACACATATTCACTAGCATACTGAATACACTGCAACTCTTAAGTTGAAGAAAAGTTATTGTTCATATCATTTACAAGACTTTGAGCACATATTTTTAATAACTGAAACTTTATTCCGTCTCAATAATAAATTCAATGTTAGTGACTTTCCTGTCAAATCATTACAAATTAAAGACTAACAGAAATTTCCTTTAAATGGATCAGCTGTTCATAGACTACAAAGGAGTACTAAAGTTGGGAATACTCTAAAGTAAAACTTCAACTTTCTATGACAAATATAAATGTTTGGTGAATATATTTTACTTAGAAGAAACAGCCACCTCTCAATTATAAATGGTTGTTTTTCTATTTATCTCATTATAAGTTTATATATCTTCTCCCATCCAATTCATCAACTTTCCTGCTTCTTTCAGATCTGCTAAGTACCACAGAAGATGACTATAACTGCAAAGAAGAGAAAGGGAAGTTGTTGGTTTATTTCACTGTTCATTAAGCCCTTGAAAGAGTGACTGAGAGGAAGAGAAGATGAACCAGATTCTCTATTTTCTACATTTTACTATTATTTAGGATTGGCTCTCTATTATCACGAAAGAGTACACATACAGTGAAAACCTAAAAAACTTCTCAGTGAACTTTGAAAAAAAATGCTCACATTACCTAATTTAAAAAGTAAAACATCCTAAAAGAATATATTCTTTAAGAAGTCTATCTCCAGATAGTTCAGTATCTGCCATAGAGTAAATAATTAATATTTGTGGATCAAATTCATTCATATTGAAATAATTTCAAAGCTAAAAACATTATAGAACTTAAAGCAAATCTTTACCTTTTTGCTACATTTCCAAACATCTTCTCCACTCAAAATTTTTCAATTCAAATGAAAAACAGTTAAGAGTCATCCTTATGTGTATTGCTCAAAAGACACCACTAGTATAAAACCCCATAGATACAAGTTTCTCTTGTTTAATTTACAAATATTGGAAGCTCAAGGATAAACACAGCTTACAGAGAAACATGAGTGCATGAGAATAACATAGTTGGTAGCTCTGCACTAGGATTTTTGCAAACAAGTTTGCACTTATAAAGGAAAAGTCACCACAGATGGTTTATTTAGACTAGTAAGTTAAATGGAGAAACAGATAAAAAAATTGCAATGTATAGGAGAAAGGTGTGTGAAGTGCATGGAAGAGAGACAAATGATGATGTTAAATAATGAAGTATTTAACAGGGAATCAGGTAAGAAGAGGTTAAAAGAGTTGGCGGTTAACAAGTGAACTTTTCACTTGTGAAATAGAGAATTCCCTAAGGACTCTTCTCAGAGCCCATGAAATGCCAGGCAGCCTCTCCACAAACAGTACATGTTTCACATACTACACAATGATATAAATATATCCCTAAAGAAATTGAAAGAGGTCTTTCATTGTTGCTTAAAGGGCAATTTGATAAGCTACACCCTGCATTTAGAGGGAAACTAGATGCACAAGACATCTTATTTCTATTATTCCTTCCATAAGAGCCTTCTTTCTAAAAGCAGAGTACTTAAGAAAGTTGAAAGGATACTGAGTACACACTTTCACTTGCCTCAGAAGACAAGTGAGTATATAGATGTATAGGAGATATCATTCCAATGTCTTTCAGCTCAGTAAAAAGGACATTGTTTCAGATTATAGGGAAAGGGGGAATTGTAAAGAATTGAAATTTGTTGCTGGGCATCTTGGTGCATACTTGTAATCTCAGCTACTCAGGGAGGCTGAGGCAGGAGGATTCCAAGTTCCAGGCCAGCCTTGGCAACCTATTAAAACCCAGTCTCAAAATAAAAAATTGAAAATAAAACAAAACAGCAACAACAACAAAAAAAGACAGCTGGGACAGTAGCTCAATGGTAGGTTGCCCCAGGGTTCAATCTCCAGTACATGAGGCAGGGTGGGGGAGGGGGCATTTACATCAGAGGAATGAGTGAGTCACTAGAGGTGCTATGGGGAATACTCTTCACAGGCTCCTCAATTTTTTGGCCTTTTAACTGATCCCATACCACCTACTATTCTCACTTAGGTACTACAGTATGGGTCATAGTGAACAAGCAATTTGAATCATGTCACAGGACACCATAATCAATATCTACAGCCACAGGGGCAGCTGAATCACTAAAGAGTACAGGGAGCTTGACAAGAATGGGTAAAAAGAATAACACTATTACAACTCTAAAGCATATTCCCACTCCATATTATACCAGTAGACTTCTGATGTCATTATCCTACCCCATGTTTATTAACTATGCTTCTGGGCTAAGGCAGCTAGGAGGAATATGTATCGTAATGAACACTACAAACCCTTTGCATTTGTGGATTTTTACAATTACAATTTTACCTAGTTCAAAGAATCTAAGACATGAAATACTTCATTTTTTGCCAAGTGCATTTGAACAATGACCTACCTAAGACTGGTATAAGAAAGAAGCTGATGGCTGGGGATGTGCCTGGCATGCATGGGGCACTGGATTTGATCCTCAGCACCACATAAAAATAAAGATGTTGTGTCCACTGGAAACTGAAAAATAAATACTAAAATGTCTCTCTCTCTCTCTCTCTCTCTCTCTCTCTCTCTCAAAGAAAGAGAAAGAAAGAAAAAGAAGGGAGAGAAAGGAGGGAGGGGAGGAGAGGAGAGAAGAGGGCAGGAGAGGGGAGGGGAGGGGAGGGGAGGGGAGGAGAGGAGAGGAGAGGAGAGGAGAGGAGAGGAGAGGAGAGGAGAGGAGAGGAGAGGAGAGGAGAGGAGAGGAGAGAAGAGAAGCTGATGGCCCTGCATCCCATCTTAACATAGCTTGGTGATTCTCTAGCATTCTATGGAAATATTCACAAACTTGATATTCTTTAAAAACATCAAGAGATAAGTACTACATAAATGCCTGCTGTATGTCTTAATTCCATTAATTCCATTAATAAAAACATTTAACCACAAAAATCCTAAACTGGAAATGAAATCACTAATTTATATGGCTAAAGTTAAAAAAAAATCACTAAGAAGTAAGAATTACAGAATAAGCTTAAAAGACATGAGAAGCAGCTAATCATGATGCTTCTTGTATGTCACACAAGCTAAACACAGCATGAAGTTTGACCAAAAGCTTTTTAAAAATGCATCTGTGCCCATATTCTCTGCCTTCTTGCTTTTAAAGATAATTCATCCTTTCTCCTGTTTAAGGATAAACCATTTCCTTTATGAGGCAGTCTAACATTATACACATTACTTTAATAATCTTCCACTTTTTTTGCATAATCACTCTTAAAAATAAGCCTAGCTTGACCCTAACTTTCCCCTTCATCTGCCATATGTGTTTCTCTTCCGTCTGTCACCTGAATGCCTTCACCTTTTGTTCTCTACGAAGCTGTTCTTCTAAAAGTCACCAATAACTCCCCATTAGAAAATTCAACAGAATTCACAAGTCCAACTTCACTGACCAGTAGAATTTACCATTAATAATCACTTCTCCTTCCTTGAAGTGCTTACATCCCCCTTTCAGATATTCAGAGAAATGGTAGTTTTTCTCTCACCTCATTGGGTTTTCCATTTCTAACCTCCTTCACACTTCCTCTCTTAATCCTTTTACTTAAGGTTCCCCAAGGATAGGACATAGTAGTTATATCTACCAGACTATATTTAAAAGTTAACTTTTATACAATCTACAACTGACAATTTTTCCTTAATCCAAAACATCTCCCTTACCCATTTATCCTGTCCGAACTTTGAACTCTCCCTGAACCCAGGTCAGCGTCTCCTTAACCTCTCCACTCAAATATACAATTTTCCATGTTCAAAATCAACCTTCTGACCTTCTCCCAACTGTATTCCTTTTATAATCTCCCCCTTCTTCATTAAATGAAAGTTTCTCTCCTGTTACTCAAACCAAAAACACTAAATTCATTCTCTACTTATTGCTTTCTCATAACTCAAATCCAACAAATCAGCAAACCCTGTTGTTCAAATGACAATTTTCTCTCGCTTCTAACCTTCTACGTGGTGTCCTGCATCTGCCCTGGCTACCTTAAAATCTGTTCTCAAACTGGCAATCAACAATTCTTTTAAACTACAAATCTACTAAGGAAACTCCCCAATAGCTCTCTATCTCATTCAGAATAAAAGCCAAATGCAGGCATTTAAAATATATAAATTCCGAGTTACTTTCTTAATTTAATATCCATTAGTAGAGTGTAACTGCAGTAACTGACCTTTAGGCTTTCCTTGAACAATTCAGCAATATTTTTGCCTCACAGCCTTTGTATATCTTATTCTCTGTGCCTAGACACTCATTCCCTCATGTTCTCCAGGTCTTTAATGTTCCCTTCTCAATGAGGCTTTCCCCGTACATGCTACTTTAAAATCTCTACCCCTCTCCCTATATTATAAACTCCCTAGGTCCCACTTCTTGTATTATTCTCCATCATAGAATCACCATCTAACCTACTACACATTTACTTATCTAGCTACCTATCAACCTCTCTGCCCTCAAACATAACCTTAATGAAGTTAAGGATTTTTGTCTATTTTGTTTTCACTGTGACAGATTCTGTAACAGTCTTCAAGGGGTTCAGACTGATTTCAAATTTCTCCTTAGGAATAATAGGATAGCAGAAAAAGTTTTGGGAGTAAAGCCCTCAATGTTCTGAGGAAAATTATTTTAAGCTTAAATATTGAACTAAATCATCAATCAACTGAGAGAATAAATAAGTACATTTTCTAATATGCACAACTCAAAAAATTCATCTTCCACTAAACCTTTCTAAAATTTTATTTAAGTGAATCTAAGAATGAGGATGGCAATGGGATAAAAGAAACAATAATTAACCCAGTAATACAATAAAGGAAATCTGAGAATGGCACTTCATTGAAAGGCCAAGGAAACTTAAGATTACTTAAAAAAACAGTGTAGCCAACAAAATGTCATTTTGTGATTTAGGAGCCTGAAAAGACAACTGTGAAATGCTATCAATAAAAATAGAAGTATATCTCTCTTGTGAGCAATAAATGAAATTAATGGCAGTTTAAAAGTCTAATAAAAACAAACAAAAACTATATGCAAGGCAAACCATGGAACAAATGTGAAGCATAATGTAGTATAATTTTAAGCCAATGAAAAAAATTTAAAAATCTTCAATTCTGAGGAGAAAAAAATATCCACTGGTCAGCTAGCTCTGAAGAAAAAACAGAACTAAGTGATATTCTGGATTGATACATAATTGCTGTATGAGAAAAACAATCACTATGTATGAAATAACAATTACATATAATAAAATAATATAAGTAGAATCATTTCTCTATAATGTTCCTAGCTGAAAGTCATTTATTACTATCATAAGGTATTCCGACAATCAAAAAATGGGGAAAAAATGTGTTGACAAAATATGGAGAACCTGCAGCCCTCATACATTGTTAATGTGAATATAAAATAGTGCAGCCACTATATAAAACAGTCTTGATAACTCCTCAAAAAGTTATACACAATATTAAAACATGACTGAGCAATTCTACTCATAGGTATATACCCAAAAGAACTGAGACAGATATTCAAAAAGGTACATGTGTACACATGTTAATAGCAGCACTAACTCACAATAGTTGAAAGGTAAACTGAATAAACAAACTGAAGTATATACATACAATGGAGTATTAGTATTCAGCTAAGAAAAATAATTCAGTACCAGTAAGTGCTACAACATGGATAAAAAAAGGAAAATATTATGCTAAGTGAAAGAAGCCAAACACAAAATGCCACATATGATTACATTCATATGAAATATGAAGTAAAGCTAAACCATGGAGACAGAATACAGACTAATCGATACCACAAGTATAGGTAAGGCAGACTTTATAAAGAGAAACTGCTTATTGAGTATTTTACCTTGATGTTATATAAATGTTTTTAAAACTAGATAGAGGTAGTAAGCAGTAAAATATTGTGAATGTATTAAATGCCAGGTAACTAATTACTTTAAAGGTTGATTTTTATATTTTATAAATTTAAACAAACTATCTTAAAATAAAAAAGATATTCTGCTTTTAATTCACCCTTTTCTAGTCTCATATTTGCAAAGTACTTAGAAGATTTCCATAATTTCTTTCAGACTCTTGAAAACTAACATTTATGATTTTTGGGAAAAAACATTTATTTGGAATTCACTAATCATTTAGGCTTCATTTCAGTTTCTTTTGTTAAATTCAAGTAAAATAATAGATTTTATTTTCAAAGTATTACATTAGTTCATCTCTGTATATTAGGATTAGGGATAATTTTTATCTTACTTATAACATTTCAATATTTACCAAATTTTTTTAACATAAAATATTACTTTTATAATCAGAAAAAAATGCAATTTATTAAAAGGATAAAACATGAATGAGTACAATAGAAGAGACTATTGGGGAAAAGATCTGGGTTATCCAATGATGATACACAGAACTTAGATAACAATGTTTCAGACCAAGAATGATTTGAAGGTATCAGAATACACATCCAATTAATACAGATAAAAGGAAAATAATACAGAAATATGTACCTTACCATAAAGGCTTGATTGTATCCAGAGACTTATTCTCCTTTAAAATTCTGAGAGATCACTATTTGTGTCTGTTCTGGGTACACTTGAACCCCAGTAAGGGCTCTAGCCTTCCTCAATAGTTACCCTTCCATCAAGTCACTTGATAGCTTATAGTGAATGGGGACAGTGAAGAGAAGACAGACAAGAAAAAGCAGCTTGGCTGAGGCAGAAAAACTGTCTCATTCCCCTTACTTTCCAAACAAGTCAGTCATGAACAAACTTACGAGTAATCTAAAGCAGGATTTTTGAAATTGTAAACTCGACATATTATTAAATAGGAAAATAAATTTAGTTATTAACTTCAGCATGTATTACATGAAATATAAAAGAATATAAAAGAACAAGAGCACAAAGTACATCCTATGTAATTAGTATAAAATTGCTTCAACTTTTTTTCAGTTTCATTTATACCTATAGGAACTGGCTTACAAATGTAAAATTTTTCTTATTATTGGCTGTGGTAGGAAAAAATTGTGAACATGACCTGAGAAATTTTCAACTCTACATTTATTCTAATTTCCTATTCCTCTAAAAAAATTAAGTGGAGGCTTAAAGGATATGAAAATATTTGGGAAAAATATCTATGGATAGAAAAAGTATAGCCCTGAAAATTGCAAAGACTGCTGGTGAGAAATGTTTCTTAAAGCTTCCCCCACATATTTCATGGACAAAAAAATCTATACAATTACTATGGTAAAGGGTATTCACAGTATTCAATGTTTAAATGTATCTTATGAATAAATAGATGCTTACCTTTCAGAAGAAATTTACTAATCCACAAATCTGTTTGATACTTGAAAATGCATGTTTTTGTTATGGTTCAAAGATGACACTAGCTCAATACAACAGATTTCACCAAATAGAAGTCTTGACTGGTAAACAGGAATTGAAGAGGAATCATGATCTAGAGACCAACTGACTTCTCCCTCGACTGTTGGAAAAACATCTACCTAAAAAATAAATAAGTAAAAATAACTTCAATACTCCAATTCCAGTAGCAAACTAAAAATGTTCCTATTCCAGTAGGGAACCCTAAGCTAAACCAAACAATGCAAAATAGCAGGCTAAAAAAAATTCATGTCAAAATATTTTAGGCTCCTGAAGGACAAACATTACCCTACTCACTAATCACTTTCCATTATCTATTTTAACTCCAGGAGGAAAGTATCATTTTATAATACCAATAATAAAAGACTTCTCTCTCTCTCTCTCTCACTATAGACCTCACTATAAAACAAATCACTTGTTATAACTTCATTTAACTTTCTCCTGAAATGACATATGAATCTACTCTTCTAACATACAGTAAAATAATATATTTTAAAATGATATAAAAAATGGAAATTTGACATTTTGAAAATATGTAAAAATTCCATTAAAAATAGATTTCAAAGCATTAATAAAATATAAAATTAGAGTATGATTACATCATGATGACAACTGAATATTATTTGTGAGAGAAAAAATTAATTTACATAGCTTTTTCCTAGAGCAAAAGAAAAAACACATTACTTCATTTAGTAATGTATTTCCATAAATCATATGATGTAATCATATTTCTATACAAAATTCAAAATAACAACTAAAGTTCTTAAATAGACTATCCAATTTAAGTAAAAGCCTCTTAATATAATAAATTACTAAACATGTTATCATCCACCTCTAGATTTCATTCTTAGTTTCTTAACATTCAACAACCTGTTAAGAAGTATTGGTGGCACACTATATGTGCAAAAGTATAGCAGCCTTCAGGTAAAATGACGTAAAATGTCAGTGGCAGACAATTAAAAAATATGATAGCAAATCGATCTTAAAATTATTGAGAGTTGTAAGGAATTAATTAGATCAAACACATTGTAGTATCATGTGCTCCTTAAACCAAATAACAGAAGTAACCCACTGGAAAAAGGATTTCCAGAAACTGTCTTATGGCATTTTAGATATTTCTATATTATTAAATGTAATTCATGTTTCATCTGTGTTTGTATTCTTGTTTGCAATAATTTATTTTATTAAAATGCGGAACTTCTGGGCTCAGGATGTGGCTCAGCGGTAGAGCGCTTGCCTAGCACGCAGGAGGTCCTAGGTTTGATCCTCAGTGACACATAGAAATGAATAAATAAGGTATTCTGTTCAACTACAACTAAAAAATACATATTTTTTTTAAATGCAGAACTTCCTATTTATTTCTATAATTAATTGGTGCTGGAAATTGAATCCAGGGGTGCTCTTCTTATTTTGACATGATTTTGGCATGATATAGCCCTAGCTCTTTTTTTTTTTTATTTTTGAGACAGTCTCAGTAAAGTTGCCCAGGTAGCCCTGAACTTTTGATACTCCTCTCTCATCCTTTTGAGTAGCTGGGATTATAGGTGTGCACCAACACCTGGCTTAGCATTTCCTTGTTTTAAACTTTCAATCTTATCTGAAAAGTTTCAAAGGATACTCTTCTAAATTATAATACACATACAGAGAATATCTTAATGTTGTCACTGGATCTTTGCACAGCAATATATTCATATAACTTTTCTTCTATGGTTGAACCAAAAATTTCTGACCATTAAAATAAAATGTGTCTTTCTCATCTTTACTTTGTAAAAACAGATAATTTTTGTCTGTTTGGAGTGAAAGTATTCAAATATCATTCGACTACTTTAACGTTATCTGTTTTATGATTAATGTGTATTTAAGTAACACTGAATATATATTGTCATACCACTGTCTTACCATTATTTAAAGAATGATGGCTATTTACCTCAAGAAGTATGACTGTAACCAAAAGAAAAAGTGACACTACAATCAATGTCCGGAGTAATTGTAATTTATTTTATTTCTAAATACATACTTTAAACCAATTAGGAGCCAACTTTCCATTTCTTACACTACTAGGGTCATTAATTAACCTTATTTTGACATGATATATTGAATATATCATGCCAAATATATTGAATATATCATGTCAAAT
Organism: Ictidomys tridecemlineatus; assembly: GCF_052094955.1. Taxonomy (NCBI): domain Eukaryota; kingdom Metazoa; phylum Chordata; class Mammalia; order Rodentia; family Sciuridae; genus Ictidomys; species Ictidomys tridecemlineatus. Next base: position 77,935,033 of record NC_135485.1, on the reverse strand, counting down.
TGATATACAGTGAAGGAAACCAAGATGGGAGAAAAAGAGAGGGCATTATAGGCAAAATTAGGAAACACATATTATCCCCTGTACACTCAGTAAGGCCACAGCAAACAACTACACTTCCTCAGCAACTCATATGTAGAACTATTTACCAGGCTCTCCATGAAGACTATACTGGCTCTTTTTCTAGTTGTTCTCTTAGGAATGACATAAATATTGAGAAATCTAGAAATAGATATACACATGCACATATAAAAAATTATTGTCAGTATGTAAGTTACTGTTGCCCTGGGACTGCAATAATTTATGTAACATCTGTTTTCATATTTTTCTAATTTTTTCCCTAATTAGCATGCATATTTAACGCATAAATGCTCAGACCACCTTTTTTCTGCTGACTGTGCCCATTTTTCCCCCTGAAGTTGTGTACTCCTAGGTATAATTTAGAATACATGGAAACCAAAAGCTTATTGAAATTACTAATTTTAAAATGTAAACAGTACTAAACTAATTTTCAAGAGAACACTGAAGTCTTAGGAGTTTTCACAAGTACATGTCAATCTGTCAGCAACAGTCATGTACTAAATAAAAGCCCAAATGAAACAAAAACAAAAAACCTACATAAAAGCCTTAACTTTGAATTCTAACTTTCCTAAGAACTAAGAAACTTATTGAAATAGCTATGATTTCTTGTCTTGACAGGGTTGGTACAATTTTTAAATGTTTATGCCTCAAACAACTAAAATAAATGGACAAATCCCACATAGTAAATATCAAGATGTGTGTGATCAACCATCTCCTTTTTAAATTGTAAACCTCAAATACAATGCAGACTCAACAAAAGGACAAAGTTTTAGTCTAAAGCTTATGAAAGTTCAATCCAAGTTCTGGAAAGCTTTTAAATCAAAATATTACTTATATTCACTTTTAACAGAAAAATTAAAACTAAAGGCAGATCAAATCAATACAACCACAAGTTAAGTATTCTCAAATAACAATGCTTAGGATGACAACAATGTAGCCCTATCTGAACTTTACTCCAGAATTAATCACTTTGTATATTAATTGCTTATTTATAGACTTTAGTCAGTCATTTGCTATTTGTTATCTACTGTCAAGACTATTCTGGGCCTTTGTAAACACTAAAATTATGTCAGCCTTGAAGGAGCTTACATTTTTACTTGGGGAAACAGCACATAATTATGCAAATGCATAACTGTGAGATTTTTATACCAGGAAACAGGATTTAGTTCAGAGATCAGAAAAGGCCTAAGAAACAGTTTTAAGATGAGGTCTTAGTGTTATAGGATGTATTCCAACCTAGGGCACAGCAAGTGCAAAGTTCCAAAAAATAAGTAAGACCAGCACATTTTATGTCAAGAAAGACCAGTTGCAACTGGAAAGGGAACACATAAGAACCAAAATGAGGCAGAAAGAGTAAGCAAAGACATTAAAGGGCTTAAAATAAGTTATGACAATCAACTCTACTTTGAAAAATACCACATTTGGCTAACTCACAGTGAGGGCCAAAAGGTGGCAGGGGAAGAGTCAGATGTGAGATAAGAATAACCTAAACAAAGGTGATAGAGAAGGCAGAAGAGACTTCTTTGATTACAATCAGCTGATCTTGGTGGGAGATTAGATTATGTAGAGGATGAGTATGGCTAGCAATTCCTTTCACTGATGTACTGAACTCTGAAAGAAGATAAGGTACAGAAGGAAAGAGCTTAAATTTAGATTTAGGTATGTTAAACAGTTTACCTGTTGCTGATGTCTCATAGGCATTTCAATTTAAATGTCTGCAGTTATAAGAAATGTCTGGGCTAGGATCAAATTTAGAATTTGCCAGAATATGAGCATTTATAAAAAAAGAAAACCTATATTCTTTTCCCATCAGAAAAAATCTTCAAAAATCCAATGCCTTCCTAGTTTGTAGCTATTACACTATATCAGAATAGAGAAGTATTTCATATCTTGACAAACTCATTTAGACTATTATTGGTTAATCCACACATCATATTTGTATTTTATGTCTTATTTTGAACTGCTTAATAATAGTTATCATTTACAGAAATTATTTACTTTGAAATAGAATTGCATTTAGTACTCTAAAAATATGCATTAAAAGTCATTAATCTGGGGGGATAGTAGAGGATAGGAAAGGCAGCAGAATACAACAGACACTAGTATGGCAATATGTAAATCAATGGAAGTGTAACTGATGTGATTCTGCAATCTGTATATGGGGTAAAAATGGGAGTTCATAACCCACTTGAATCAAAGTGTGAAATATGATATATCAAGGACTATGTAATGTTTTGAACAACCAACAATAAAAATTTAAAAAAATAGAAAAAAAAGTCATTAATCCTCACAATAATCTTAATTATCACATCCACTTTTCAGATGAGGACAGTCAAGTTTAGGGAAGTGTAAAGTTACTGGTAAGTCACTAAATGATAAAGCTTCCAACTCAGGTTATCCGAACTCATGGTCCATGCCATGTCCACCTAAAATAAAGGGTAGTATGTGTAGTATCAGTGGTCTTGAACTGTAAAAATAGATCAATTTCAGTTACAATCCTGACCATAGAACACCACGTAAGTGATCTATGTTTCCTCACCTGAAATTCTTAGTAAAACCTACTGACATTTTAGGAAATGTAAGTCAAACATCTGAACTGACATCCCCATACCAACACATGTTCCTCCTACCAACGGGGTGAGAGGTGCCAATGGAGGGAAGACTTAGAGGCTATTCACTGATATTATTGTCCTTCAACTAACAAACACTGACCATGAAAGCTTTGAAAACTAAACAGTATGTGGAATGGCAGGCAGGTCATTGGGAACAGCTAATCAGTTCTCCTCTGCTCTTCTCCCAAGTGGCAAAAAAGAACATCCATCAGGAAAGACAGAAGCCAAAATTCTAAAAACTGCCAGGGAAGAATTCAGCAGTGCTTCAAAACCTTTAGTGTGTATAAAAACCATCTAAGAAGCTTATCAAAGTGGTGATTTAGAATCAGACTGACAGGACAAATAGATGTGAATGGTGGGAACATAAAGTTAAGGGAATAATTCTACCAACTGGGTCCACTATGCTGACCCCTACATGCTTCTTTTCCAAAAAGCAATTTACCTGCAGCCCTCCCTCACTAAAATGATGTAACAGGATATGTTATATTTCTCAGCAAACTACCATTTATCTGCAGGAGAAATGCAGGCACAAAATAATTCCAATAAGAGACACCCAAGTTACCCTGAAGGGGAAGACTTTTGTGAGATTTTCACAAACTAGATGCTGAAACTCAGGAAGAGAAGGATAATTCCCCCTAACCATAAACTCTATAAGAAGAGATTATAATTAGAACTTGTCATCATGGGCAAAAGTGACCTACAGTGCTCATGGAAGTGGGAACTTGAAAATCTGATGTCATCCTTCTGTCAGTCAAAAGTCAAGAGGTGGACCTGGATGGGACCCTTGGAAGCTTCCCTGGGAAGCTTAATATAAAATTTTCAGATTTTTTTATGATTACTATCAATGTGTCTTTTCAGTAAAATCAATCAATCAATCAAACAATGTGGAATCCAGGAGAGGCATGCTGTCCTTTTCCTCTGAGAGGACCCTTTCTCTCCTTAGAGTGCCCCCTTTTTCCATCCTTTCTAATAAACTCAACTCTGTTACTCTTGAGTGACATCTCTGAAATGTCTTTCCAACTTGATCACAAGAATTGACATTTTTGGAGAACTTCACAGTGCCTCAGTTTCCCAGAAGTCCCCAATCCTATATTAAGATCCTCCAAATATTTTGATACAATAGATGACTTTTCAAGCCTTCTCAGAATATATCTACCAACTAACCACTTTCCATTCTTTAGGCACAAAATTTTTAAATTTTTGAACATACATATTTTATTCAACCTAATTAAATCATATCCAACATAATTTAAAATTTTCAGTTTTTTATGATTACTATCACAATGTGTCTTTTCAGTAAAAAACAAGAGATGACTAAATAAAAATTTTGAACTATACAAAGAAAAAATAACTGCATGATTTTCCTTAATATAAAATTTAATCTTCTGGTTAAAAATTAAGTCATTTACTGATATTTTTGGTAGAAGACATAGGAATTGTTTAACGGAGATGAATACGGAAAATTTTGTTGCAAAATTTATATGTAAAAGGATACAATAACAGCTAACAAAAAAGGACAAAAAGGAGTAAGAGCTTACATCTAACCTTGCTTAATGACACTAATGGACATTAACATACACTGGTACCAAAGGAGCATTCAGGACAGAAAATGTTTCCCATACTTCCAATCAAACTTAAAACGTTTGTGTCAGTCTTCTCGTCTGCATGAAACTGTCTATACTGAGTACTGTTGAACAAACTGCACTCAATAATCTGATCTGCTGGCACACCAAGTTAGGGCTATCAACATTGTTCTGGTGGCATAGAGATTCTAACTCCAACAAAACTCCCAACTTTCCCGCAAGGATAACTACTTGTTTTTTAATTTTGAAATTTGAACATGAATATTTTTCTTTCAAGGACTATCTATGAAGATGAATATAGTCCACTGAAATTTAGTTTTTTACATAGTTCTCCCTGTATTCTTCTAAATCAATGAAAATATTCAAGAAATTTTTTACCCCTTTACATTTACATACATGCCAGAACCATGTTAGGAAATAATGTCAAACATAATAAAGTCTCCTTGAAAAATGAACATTAGTAACAATATGAAGTTATCTTTTCAATGCCTCCTCCTCACCACCAAAAAAAAAAAAAAAAAAAAGAAGGAAATTAACACTAACTCCATATAGCTAGCAAATGGTATGGCTGGGAGTTGAACCCAAGCAATATGACTCCTGTCCATTTGGTCTTAACCATGCCACATTGATTTAAAATGAATTCTTAGTATATCATAGTTAAGTTTACCTGACCATAATGTACTCTACTCATGAATTTCCTTCAACTTCATAAACCTTGATAGATTTATATCACTGTTTTTGAGATCTGGCTCTGTCCCTTTAGCTTTATTAAATGAAATGCTTTCAAGACGTCCTAATAGAATCTATCTTCACTTACCAAAATGACTCTTCATCTCATATTAGTATAGAACATTTTTCTCCCAAATATTCATGCTTATTTTTCACTAACCATAGTTGGTATCAAACTAGATCCCAGATTACATTAAGCTCAAAGCAAAACAGAAACCAATGCACATGAAATTCAAGAAGAGAATTTTTTGAAATTCAAATGTTATACATTCAATATTGCTCTTGATGCCAAAAATACAGTTTTTGTACTGAATAAACTGGTTCCACATGGGATCAAGCAGATATCAACTTCAATTTAGCTTAAGAAAAACAAATATATTTGTTCCTATCATTCTTTTCAAATGAACCAAAAGAGGCTGGGTCAATCCAGAGACACAAGATTCAATGAAATCTTGAAGAACACCAGTCAAAATGAACCCATGGAAAGTCAGAAAATTCCAGGAACTATTGTTTTTCACTAAGAAAACAGCAGATTAATCTAACTCTGATTAAAAAAAAAAAAGAATCCCTTAAGCTAATTTCAGTCTTTGTTCATTTTCTGTGGCCCAACAAAAAAAAAAGGCCATGGGACTTTTCAAAACAGGTATCTTTCACAATATAATAAGACAAGCATTGTCTATAATTTTGTTTCATATTCTACATTTTCAATTCTAGCCTTCTATTTCTGCATCTCATTAACTACTCCTTATATTACCCCATTTGTTTCAAAGTTCCTTAAAAAGAAAATCCAATGCCATTTTGTGATATCATCTGGTGTCACCTTTTATCCAATAAATACTATCTACATGATCAAATTGTTCCAAAAGAAAAGTCCGAACTTTATTTGGTTGCACAAAGAAAAGGACCATCCCAGGTTAGTCTTAAACTCTGAGGGAGCTTTGGTTCTCAGAAAATGAAAGGCAACACTGATTAAAACTAGAAAAAGACAGAGGCAGAAGAGTTGAGTGTGCTCAATAAAGGACTCAATCATTTAGATTTTTTTTTCCCTAGCTTGTGGCTCGTGATTTTTCCACCACTCATTTTACTACCAAACTATTGTTCCTTTATTAATCTCACTTCCTTTTATCTCTCTGTTATCTTTTTCTCACAGAGAAATAAAGGAAATCTTAACAGGATAATGTTGTTAATTAGCAGCAATACAGAAAAATGGTTGAGAATCAATTACCAAGTACTTAGTGAGAAAGACAGCTCTAAGGGAGATAGAGTAATAAAAAAAACAAACTAGCATTGTGGGTACAGAACTATAGGACTTAGAGGCAAAAGAATATGAGAGAAATGGTGGTGCCTACACAGAATGCAGAAGAAAAGTAAGTTTATTACATTCCCAAGATTTCTAATTTTTGTGGCATGGAAGGTACAAAAAGAGGGTAGAGACAAAAAAGACCAAGTTGGGGAAAAACAAGATACTCTTTTCCCAATATCTTCCTTCGGTATCTTGATCCCTAAAACAGGTATGTTGAGGATAAAAGAAGGAATGAGAGTATTATCTAAATTTTATTTTTGCTAACTTTTATAGCATAAAGTAATTTGAATTCACTGACGTTTGGAAAACAGATGTCAGCATTTATTTCACAGGTATTTAGGATTTTATTTTAAAGTCTCCTTAGTTCTAAACAACAGTATTACAAACCTAGAAAAATCTCCAAATGAATCTTTTAAAAGTTGCAAAAAGTGGTTTTATGATTCAAATGTCTCACTTTGGTACTGATTTTAAATATAAACAATCCAATTGAATTCTCAGATTTGCAATTTAGGTTACTTTTTTAGTAGATTTCCAATAAACACTCTGATAAAATAAATAAGAGTATCATACATGTACTGGTGCTAGTGTTTCAATCTTTCTAATAACTCAATAAAATAGCCGTGAATTAATTTATATATCTAATGTCATTTTTGGTTCTCAGGACATTTTTTTTTGAGAGAGAGAGAGAGAGAGAGAGAGAGAGAGAGAGAGAGAGAGAGAAGAATTTTAATATTTATTTTTTTTTAGTTTTCGGCGGACACATCTTTCTTTGTATGCGGTGCTGAAAATCGAACCCAGGCTGCACGCATGCCAGGCGAGCGAGCTACCACTTGAGCCACATCCCCAGCCCCTCAGGATAATTTTTTAAATGTATTCTTCAAAAAAATTCTTCAACATATTTAAAGTTTCCAAGAAAAATTACTACTATGGTCTCATAGTATATCAAATGTTTAAATTAAGAATATTCAAAAATCTTATGACAAATAATCTATGTTAAGCTATTATAAATTAGTGAAATGAAACAGGAGAAAAATCACAAAAAAATGAGAAATATAGTATGCCAAGCCTTTTGGTTCTAAAAACCAAAGGATCATGATGTTGTTTTAAATTTTTAATATTTTCAATTTGTGATACTGAAAATTCAAAAAAGGCTCTGAAGCAACTGGTTATTATTCTCCAAGGGTGGAAGCCTAAATAAAACATTCAGCTATTAGGACATGGAAGGCTAGGAAAGGGACACCTAAAGACATTTTTTGTTTTGTTTTGTTTTTTTGGAAGGGGGGTTGGTAGTACTAGAGATTGAACCCAGGGATACTTAACCCCTGAGCCACTTTAACACAGCTCTCTACTTGGCAGATCACCCAAACAAAAACTATCATGACTATCATGACATATGAAGAACTAAATAATACAATCAGTAATTTAGACTTAACAGATATATAGAGAATATTCCATTCATCAATGAGGGAATACACTTTCTTTTCAGCAGCACAGGAATCCTTCTCAAAAATAGTCCACAAAGCAAGTCTTAGCAAACAAGAAAAAAATAGAGATAATATCCTTCATTTTATTGTACCATAATGAAATGAAATTAGGATTCAATGATAAAATAAAAAATAGAAGTTACTCTAATACCTAGAGGCAAATAAAATACTATTGAATGATAAATGGATAGCAAAAGAAATCATGGATGAAATTTAAAAAATACTTCGAGGTAAACGAGAATAGAAATACAACAAATCAAAATCTCTGGGATACTATGAAGGCAATACTAACAGGAAAGTTCACTGCATTGAAGTCATTCTTTAAAAGAAAAAAAGTCAACAAATAAATGACCTAACATTACATCTCAAAGGCCTAGAAAAAGAGGAACAAATCAACACCAAAAGCAGAAAACAGCAAATAATTAAAATCTAAGCTGAAATCCATGAAATTGAAAACAAAAGGAACAATTAAAAACATTGACAAAAATTGGTTCTTTGAAAAAAAATAAAATTGATAAACACCTATCAATGCTAATGAAGAGAAACAGAAAATTCACATGATTAAATACATGAGGAAAAAGTAGCTATCATGATGCGCACTACTGAAATACAGATGATAATTAGAAACTATTTTGAAAATCTATACTCCAATAAGACGATAAAAAGTAGAAAAATTTGAAGATGTCAATAAATTTCTAGAGACATATGACCTACCCAAACAGAATCAGGAGGACATACAATATTTAAATAAATCAATTTAAAGCAATGAAATAAAAGATACCATCAAAAGCCTACCAATCAAGAAAAGCAAGAGCAGACATATTTCAAACATTTCCAAACTCATTCTATGAGCCTAATATAACCTGATACCAAAATCAGACAAAGACACATCAAGGAAAATAAACTTAAGACCAATATCCCTGATGAACATAGATGCAAAAATTCTCAATAAAATCCAGACAATCACATACAAAAATGTATTTAAAAGATAGTGCACCACACTCTCGTGGAGTTCATCCCAGGGATGCAAGGTGGCTTAGACATACAGAAATCACTAAATGTAATTCATCACATCAACAGACTTAACCACAAGAATCAGATAACCATCTCAATAGATGCAGAAAAAGTATTTGACAAAATACAGCACCCCTTCATGTTCAAAGCACTAGCAAAACTAGGGGTAGTAGGAACATACCTCAATATAGTAAAAGCTATATATCTAAACTCAAGGCCAACATCATTTTAAATGGAGAAAAATCTAAAGCATTCCTCTAAAAATTAGAACAAGACAAAGAGGCCCTCTTTTACCATTTCTATAACACAAATCCTTGAAACGTTCACATAGCAATTAGAAGAAAGAAATTAAAGGTTTATGAATAGGAAAAAAGGCACTCAAACTATCCCTATTTGCAGATGACAGGATTATATATTCAGAAGATTCAAAAAGTCCCATCAGAAAACTTCTAGAATTAATAAATGAATTCAGCAAAGTATTGGGATATAAAATTCACACCCATGAATCAAACGCACTCCTATATATCAGTGATAAATTCACTGATAGAGAAATTAGGAAAACAACCTCATTCACAATAGCCTCAAAAAATAAAATACTTGGGAAATCAATCTAACAAAACAGGTGAAAGTCCTCTGCAATGAAAACTACAGAACACTAAAGAAGGAAATTGAAGATGACCTTAGAAGAAAGAAAGACCTCCCATGCTCCTGGAAAGACAGAATTAATATTATCAAAATGACCATACTACCAAAAGCATTATACAGATTTAATGTAATTCCCATTAAAATCCCAATGACATTCTTGATAGAAATAGAAAATGCAATCATGAAATTCATTTTGAAAAATAAAATAGCCAAAGCAATCCTTACCAAGAAGAGTTAAGCAGGAACATCACAATACCAGACCTTAAACTATGCTACAGAGCATAATAACAAAAAAAGGCATGGTATTGGCACCAAAACAAACATGTAGACCAATTGCACAGAAAAGAAGACACAAACCCAGATAAATACAGCTATCTCATACTAGACAAAGGTGCCAATAATATTCACTGAAGAAAAACAGCCTATTCAACAAACGCTTCTGGGAAAATTGGAAATCCTTATGTAACAAAATGAAATTAAACCCCTCTCTTTCACCATGCAAAAACTCAACTCAAAATGGATCAAAGACTTAGGCACTAGAACAGTGACCTTGAGCCTAATAGAAGAAAAATCAGGCCCAACTCTTCACCATTTCAGCTTAGGATCTGACTTCCTTAAAAAGACTCCTAAAGTGCAAGTAGTAAAATGAAGAATCAATAAATGGGATGGATTCAAATTGAAAAGCTTCTTTTCAGCAAAGGAAAAAAATCAATAAAGTGAAGAGAGAGCCTACAGAATGGGAGAAAATCTTTACCACATGAACCTCTGACTGAGCATTAATCTCTAGGATAAATAAGGAACTCAAAAAACTTAACACCAAAAAAAAAATAAATAAAAATAAACCAGTCAATAAATGGGCTAAAGAATGAGACAGACACTTCAAATAAATATAATCCATCAACAAATATATGAAAAAATTCAACCTCTAGCAATTTGAGAAATGCAAATCAAAACTCAGTTCTAAGATTTCTTCTCACTCCATTTAGAATGGCAATTATCAAGAATACAAGTAATGATGAATGCTGGCGAGGATGTGGGGGAAAAAAGGTATACTCATACATTGCTGGTGGGACTGCAAATTTCTGGAAAGCAATATAGAGATTCTTCAGAAAACTTAAAACAGAACCACCATTTGACCCAGCTATGCCACTCCTCGGTTTATACACAAAGCACTTAAAATCAGCATACTACTGATTTTAAGTAGTGATTCAGCCACATCAATGCTTACAGCAGCTCAACTCATAATAGCTAAATTATAGAACCAGATCTAGGTGTCCTTCAATAGATGAATAAAGAAAATGTAATACACACACACACAGTATTACTCAGCCTTAAAGAAGAATGAAATTATTGCATTTACAGGTAAATGGATGGAGCTAGAGAATATCATGCTAAGCAAAATAAGCCAATCCCCAAAAACCAAACACTGAATATTTTCTCTGATATGCAGATGCTACTTCACAATAGAATTAGGGAAGAATAGAGTTACTTTGGATTAGGCAGAGGGGAGTGAAGGAAGGTGAGGGGGCTTAGGGGTAGAAAGGATAGCAAAATGAATTGGTGATTATTACCCTACGTACATACATGACTACAGGACCAGTATGATTCTACATCATGTACAACCAGAAGAATGAGAAGTTATACTCCATTTATATATGATGTGTCAAAGTTCATTTTACTGTCATGTACGAATAATTAGATTTTGAAAAAAGAAAACATATAGGAAAAAAAGTATTATACATATTTTCTTTGGAGTATGATTACTCTATTTTGACTCTAAGTAGATTAATATATTTCCAGTTGAATAAAACCAATATTTGGTACCCACCAATCACTTAACATAACTTTAGTCACTATCAATTGGCTGAAAGCCATATTTTGAATTCACTTAGAGCCAGGCTACCACATCCCCGAAAACCATCTTTAGATTGCTACATTTCTCTTCTAGGCTAGTCTTCCTAAACAAAGACCTTTCTTTGAAGTAAAAATTTTTTAAAGCAGTTGACCAGAAATTTTTTTTTAAACAGGGCCAGCCTTCCTATGCTTCATATGATTAACAATCTCAGGTCATCTTTTTTTAAATTTTACTTAAAATATATATGTATATATGTGAGTATATATTTTTTTTAATTTAAAAAGAAAACATTTAAAACATTTGTCATTGAACCTTGATTTTATTCATTTATACATGGTGCTGAGAATTGAACCAGGTGCCTCACTCATGCTAGGGAAGCACTCTATCACTGAGCCACAATATTATCCCCTCTCAGATTATCTTTGCATTAAGTGACTCGTCAACATGGTTTCTTTCTAAAGGAGGTAGGCTCTTTAACCTTAACAAGTATTAGTCATATAGTATTAAATATTTTTACAAAAACCACATAATTCAAATACCCACAGCAAATTTATAGCATCCTAAGGACTATGCACATCAGAAAACTGTAGAACTTTTTCAGGATGTCAAGTCTTAGTAGAACTCAATTATAAGGAATGTGCTGAACTACATGTAATAAAAATGTCTAGTTTAGCTGGAATTTTTAGCAACTAGAATTCTGCTCTATAGCAATTCTGATGTTTAGAACTTCAAAGTATCATTTTAATCATACCAGAAAGGTTAAATTATATCCTGAACAGTTTGTGTACTGGGTACAGATATTTTAAACCAGGGAAAGGATAGTCTTTTTAGCAACTAGAAAACTTGATCATTCAGGAAAACAAAGTTCACCATATCTATGTGATTCATTTGATCAACCTCCATAATTAAAGATGAGAAAAGTATGCTTCATTTTGGGAAGCATACCATTAAATATTGTCATGTATATATTAACTCAATTTTATCCAACAAATCTCATGAGGCTTCTAAGCAGAAAGGAGGGAGGGGGACTTTTTAGAAGGGTGTTAACAGGGATTGAACTCAGGGGGCTTTTAACAACTGAGCCACATCCCCGCCCCTTTTAATATTTTATTTAGAGACATGATCTAGCAAGGCCCTAAGGAACTCAGCTAAGTTGCTGAGACTGGCTTTGAACTTGCAATCTTCCTGCCTATGTTCCTAGTGGGGGGTGCACTGACGCACACCTGTACTTAACATCCAATAATGCAACTTGGAAATCAGACTTTTTAATAATATTGAATGAACCTTTTAATTTAAGATGTAGACAACTGACCAAATTATTGCATCTTCTGTAGTATGCTCTTGGGGAAAAAAAAAGAAACCATATGAACATGCTCTCTGGTTTTTAGTACATTTATCTTACTCATCTCCCTCTTCCAAACTGAATAGAACAGAAGTAAAACAGATCTCTCATTCCATCACTATCGTACTGATCCTCTTTCCCTCCCAATAATATCAAGCAGAGACTCCTTAAAAGAGTCTAATTTTTACCAAAGTGTTCTCTCATGGGGCATTTTTACTTTATTCTTCACTCAAACCTTTGGTTATCCCCAATATCTGAAACATAAGGATATTGTAATCAATTATAAAAGGATGACAGTACAGTATTTTAATAATTAAAATTATGAGTAGTGATTATTAATTTACAAGGAAATTTTTATTATACTAATGGTGAAATATATAAATGAAATTAAAATAATCCTAAGAAAGGTTTACTATAGTTAAATATGACAATGTCCTTCAAGAAAAAAAAAGTTAATATGGCTATTTATCATAAATCTTTTTAGGGTTCAGTTCAGGTTTTCAAAATCTTTAGATCAAAACATACACTTTGACAGAGAGGTCATTTCCATATTGAACAAAAACAACCATAACCACAAATAACCAAAAATCTAGTGAAATATGTTACATTCCCAAAGAAGGATCCTGGCAGATACCAAAAATTTCAGATAAAACAAAGTTCCAGCTCTAGATATTCTGCACAATAAAAAAGAGGAAAACTGAAAAAGAAGTAGCTTAATCAAATTCCCCTTCAAAAGTTAATTCAATTTTACTGAAGAGAATGATTAACTATGCAAAAGCTACTAGAACTTATTAGATCAAAAATCAGCTATTTTCCAGAATACCTCTTTGGATAGTAATATACAGATATTTTCCCACAGAAATAATCTAAAAAGTCAGGTAACTACTTACAGAAGAAAATAAGTTTTAAACCTTCATTATTGGCAGGAGATTTCAAAGAATAGCATTAAGATGGATGTAATCACCATCCATCAATACAAACTGCAATTTAAAATATTTTCTCAATAACTAGTGTGCACTACCGAAAAAAAATTTTTAATTTCCATATATGGTACTGAATAAAAATGGAATAAAATTAAATCCACTTTAAAGCTTTACATAATGACCTCCAGTGGCTTACAGTCTCTCTTCAATCTTTACTTCCAACTCTACATTATGTAAATCCACATTAGCAATCTAACAACTTGACACAACTGTATCTAACTATGTTTTTTATTTTTTATTTGAAACCTAAAGTTTTCAGAGATTATGAAGGAAAAGAAACCAAGGTGAGTTTAAAGGGCAAAACAAAGAGCTAGATTACATTTGCCATTTTGACAGGCCCCTCCCAGACCCTCTATTCAGCTTGATTTCTGCTCACTTTGATAGCAATAGTTCTCTCATAGCCTACAAAATCCAGACAGGACCTACAGTAATCAAGGAGAAAAATAACTGGTCTTGGCAAACAGGCTAACAATCATCTCTGTCATCTCACTTTATAATCCTCTGTTTAGTGGGGATTATCTGTTAATACTGTATAGTAGGTGAGCCATTATGAGCCAAGCTATAGCATCATCTCAATAGATCAAAAATTATTTTGATAACATTCAACATCACACGAGATTAAATGCTAAAACAATTAACTGGAAATGTGATGAAGTGAACAAAATGTATATTTCAAAAAAATCTACAGTAAACATCACATTAGAAGCTCCTTTTAAAAAATTATATATAATATAATATATATATATATATATATATATAATGCTGATGCCCATTATTCCCACTATACTCAAGACTGTACTAGAAGATCAAGACAGAGGAGGAAAAAAACATTGAGTAAAAAGGAAAGAAACAGAAGGGGGCAAAATTGTTGTTTTTCATATAGAACAATCTATGTAGGACATCCAAGTGGATCTATGAACATTTCATTAGATTTTATAAAAAAACTCAAAAAGCTCACTGGATATACACAAAAAAAGGTCTCTGATTTTCTTTTCATATGTTCACTTTCCTAATCCATGATTATCTCTTTGTATTTCTGTGTCTTCTTCAGTGGGTTAAGTCTTTATTGAAAGGCACCAACACTACACAATGCTTTAAGCACTAAGCTTTGACAAAAAGAGAAAAATATTCCTCTACCCCTTCTCAGAAGATCTGTGACTTTTTCACATTTTTAATTCTTTTACCAAATTGATTCGGTAATTCAATCATGCTATACTATTAGTTGCTATTTTGGACAGATTCTGACAGGTGAGGTATACTCTACAACATCAATAGTATATAGAATTTTTTTTTCTGATATTAGAATAAATGGTCCCAGTTCATTATTCTTAGTGAAACCATAGCCCAACTTAAAAGTACCACTTTGCTGGTGGCAAAAATGAGAGTCCTATGACAGCTCCATGTCCAGCTATACAGCCTCCAGTGACATTTCTGCACTGACTTCTTACCATGTTTTACCAGTATTTTGTTTCTTGTATCTGAGTGTTATCTGAAAATCAGTAGTGGTTTTACTATGATTCCAGAGGATTCCTAAAGTTTATTGTCAAAAGCACCTGAGCATATTTTTATTTCCTATCTTTAATTCACTTTACAATTAAAGTTTTTTTTAAATCATCATTTACTTCCATTTCATAAACTCCTTCAAAATCTAGCAAAATAGTAGCACTACAATGATCAACATTTAGTAGATGGATGCAAAACCTTTACTTTATTTATTTATTTCATGTGGTGCTAAGGACCGAACCCCATGTCTCACACTTGTTAGGTAAGCGCTATACTACTGAGCCACAACCCCACTCCCTGGGTACTTGCTTTCTTATTTTACCCACCCCCACTCTAATTTTTTTTGTCACGGCTGTTGTTTTATTTAACAGTCTCATCCAACTATCAGTTCCCATTGTGACAGTTTCCCAAATTTATATCTCAGGTGAGAAACAATGGTGGCTTGGAATGGAGAAGAGGTGGTGAAAAGTAGCTGGATTCTAGTAATGATGATGAATATATGTACATATGCTTATGATCAAAATATCTTTTTTTACTTAGTTTCATAAATAATAATATAAAAAAGCAATGATTTTGAAAAAAATCCAAAAGGAAAAGAGAAAATTCTATAAGCCAAACATATTTCCTTAAACACACACAAAATACATCCCCTTTTAATTTAGTACCATCCCTCCAATGCAGGCCTTTCACACAGTGGCTTTGAATTTATAAAACTACCTTCCCTACACCTGATTTAAAGCTGTTGAAGGAACATTATTCCTTTTTAGAAATTCACACTGAGGGCGGGGGTTGTAGCTTAATGGTTGAGCACTTGCCTTGCATGCGTGAAGCACTGGGTTCAATTCTCAGCACCATATATAAATAAGTAAATAAAAGGTCCATCAACATCTAAAAAGATATTTTTTTAAAAAAAAGTAGTTCTTAAACAGTATCTTTAAAATATAATATTTTTATTTAAAAATTAAACACTCAGGAAGAGTCACACTTCCACCTTTAAGGAAAGTAAGAAAAACAAGTTTCCAAAAACAGAATTTTTATAACACATATATGGCTTTACAATCAATAAGCTTTCAAGAATATACATGTATTCTAAATCTTGCATACAAGGTCCAATATTCAACTGTCAGTAAGCCTGGCTACCAAAATCTCAGCAACTGTCTGAAACAATGACACTGATAACTATTAGATAACTAACCACCAGAAGAACTTAGCAGTGAGAAAGACAGGAAAAAAAAAATACTGAACTCCAAGAAGTTAATGAGATTTCCAAGTCTCCATACTAGAAATGCAATGATACTAGTCTAAGACAGACTACCATTTATTCTTCAGAAGTATCTAATATAAGTCACATTATCAAAACTGTATTAGACTAGGTCCTCACAGTAACGCTCAATTCTTCAGATTATTAGCAGAAATAAAGTTCTTCAGCTTCAAATTGTTATCCAATACTGTGTCCATTTACTCCTTGTCAAAGAATTCCAAATTTTCCTCCCCATTCCAGTAGAGTTCATTGGGGTACAGGATCAGTGTCAATACCAAATATCTACTGTTAGGTCACAAAAAGTCCAAAAGCTTTGTTTCAGAACTTAAAGCCCAAGCAGGTAAAAATGCAAGAGTTGAGCATGGTGGCAAGTGTCTATAATCCCAGGGGCTCAGGAGGCTGAGGCAGAAGGATCACAAGTTCAAAGCCAGCCTCAGCAAAACTGAGGTGCCAAGCAACTCAGTAAGGCTCTGTCTCTAAATAAAATACAAAATAGGTCTGGGGATGTAGCTCGGTAGCCGAGTGCCCTAGTTCAATCCCCAGTATCAAAAAAATGCAAGAGTTGAAACTCTTAACAAACCAGAGGGTCAAGATCCCAAAAACTCTGTATGAAAACCCCAAAATGAGAATGAAAACCATGAGAGGGACAGCAGGCCTGCAAAGATCTTCTTACTCATGGGGGAAAGGAGATTTCCTAGGGCAACAAATTTTCGGCATATTAGAAACTAATTTTTTTGTAATAAGATAACATGAGACTTGATTTTAATCTGTTTAAGAACCAACACAAATTTCTATTTGCTGAACAGACAAGACCACGAACAAAACTTCCTACTCTCACAAGAAAAACCAGATTTAAAAATACCCTTTATAGTCCTTATTTTTCATAATAGAGTACATTCTATTCTCATTTGCCATATAATTATCACAAGTTTCTCACAAAATTATTTCCTCTCCTTTCTCTACCTGCTACATGGAGAAGTATAGAGCATTTTTAAAAATCAATACATCAGCTTATCATGTGGAAATAAATCATTATAGAGAAAGGTTCAAAACTATCAAGAATCTCAAATATTAAATTTAAAAAATATTTAAAATTATATAAACTTCCTTCAAGTATAATTCAGTATTTATTTTAGATTTTTCCTTATACTGGTAAGTTTCCTGTATGTTAGGAGATAAACTGTCCAAAATAAGGACAAAGCAATACAACATCAATTGATAGAGCAAAAGACAACAAATTGGTGCACTCTAGCATTGTATCTTTTTATCATTATAAATGGAAAAGGAGGTACAGTCTGTCAACACTTAAGTCCAGAAAAAAACAGCTCCATCAAAATGACAAATATTTTCAGCTTTTAAAACATAGCTTACTTTGACATTTGAAATCTACAAAGAATATTTTTTACTCTGAGTTTTGTGGTACCCTAATCATTCTGTAACAAAATTAGTCTCTTTACTCAAATGAAAATGAAAACCAAAAGAATTAAATATCAACCCAAAAGTTTATTAGAATTACCATATGAACCTCACAATTTAATAAATAAATATACATGTTCCTAATAGCACCATTCAAAAGAGAAAGAGCTCAGATATCCAAGAGGGATAAATGGAAAACTTAGTGTATACACCCAATGACCTGTTATTCAGTCATAAAAAGAAATGAAGTGCTGGGCTGGGGTTGTGTCTCAGTGGTAGAGCACTCACCTAGCACATACGAAGCGCACTGTGGTTTGATCCTTATCACCACATAAAAATAAATAAATAAAATAAAGGTATTGTGATCAACAACTAAAAAAAATGTATATATAAAAAGAAAAGAAGTGCTGGTATATGCTGAACTGTGAACCTTAAAAGCATTTCAACATGAAAGAAGCCAGACTCAAAGGTCACTTATTGTATGATTACACTTACTTGAAATATCCAAAATAAACAAAACCATACAGTAAAAACACAGATTGGGTCCAGTATGGGGAGGTCAGTGATTAACACTTACAAGTTTTCTTTTGATTGATGAAAATATTTTGGTACTAAAGAGAGGTGCTGAGTTCCACAACATTATGAATGTATCAAAAACAACTATATGTTTAAAAGTCATCATATGACCAATAATAAGACACCGTGGACCACTGATCTGATATTGTGAATACACAGATATGTCCTTTGTAATATCCTTCCCCAATAATGTATAATCCCCATTTGATCACAAGAAAATATCAGAAAAGCCCATGTTTAGAAATATTCTACAATGTAACTAACCAGTATTATTCTAAAGTCTCAAAGTCATAAAAAAACAAGACTGAAGAACTATCACACAGGCAAAGACTAAAATGACAACTAAATGCAATGTGAGTTCCTAGAATGGATCTTGGAAAAGGAAAAAGGAAGCAGTAGGAAAACTGATGAAATATGAATAATATGTAATTTAGCTCATAGTTCCATAACAATTTTTTAATTATACTATGTTTATATATGATGTTAACATCAATGGAAGCTGGGTGAAAGGTTCTATTTCCATGACTCTAAAATTATTTCAAAATAAAAAAGAAAAAAAAGAAGGGAGGAATAAATGAGGCCTAAGCAACCAATTTTAATTTGTTTCATGAACACATATATTAGGAAAACGTTAAAATAAATTGAGTAAGAAGTAGAGGGGTTATTCTAATGGCAATAATTCATTTGTAAAATTTGCATCTGCTTAAGATATATACATTCATTTTGTGATGAGGTGGTAGATTCCTTAAACAGTTATGTAGGGGTAATTAAATTTTAGAAATCAGGTTAAGTAGAATTTAAGTATTGAAATTTTCAAAAGAAGACTTCAAAATTAAAATGCAAAGTCAAAAGGAAAAAATAAAACACTTGGAATTCCTTTAAGTTACTACTACAACTATAAGTTTAAGCTAATAATATATTTAACATTAAAATGAGGAAAACACATCTTAGCAGACTAAAATAACACTGAAAAACCAGTTTAATCAAATTTAATTTTAAAGCTGTAACCTTTTAGATACATTAAAACAAAGATTAAAAAGAGATTGACATAATTAATCATTGTCACTAGACATAAAACTCTGCTATCATGGTATTATGAAACAGATTTCATCCTACTGAATTGTCTTAAAAATGTATATGCTAACCAAAAGGATCAATTTTCAAAACAAAACCCACCAACATGAATTCTGTAAACTTTCCAATTTTATTAATCATATGCAACAAACTGACATCCAAATACTGTAAATAACTATATAAATAGAATACTGATAAGACATCATCTTTATTAAATCAACTAATTATTAAAAAGACTAAGACATTTAAATAATCAAGGTTTAAGACCACAGGTTCTCACTCTCCAAGAATCAATTCCACTAACACTTTGATTTCAGACTTCTAGCTCCAAGAATTATAAAATAATGTATTTCTGTGTTTAAGCCACCAGTCTGTGGTACTTTGTAACAGCAACTCTAGGAAACTGACACTGTTATTATTCAGCAAATCAAACAGCATATTCCTGTATTCACACAACATCCTTCCCATGGAACAGCATTCAGATTTGAAGGGAGCCATTTTCTCAGCCCCTATGGTCTATTTTACTGAAACTGGCAGTCACAATCACCTTCTAAAACATGTTGTCTTGAACCCAGCCTCTTCAATGCCATGTCAGCAACAATGAGACAGGCTTTAGGTAGGTACCAGTTCAAGCTCTGATCAGCAAACTTCACCACTTAGCTTAAAAGGACAGGCTGCTTCAGATTCTTTGTGCCCCTCAAACAATTTCAATTAATAATCTCTGGAGAAAATGGCCTTCTGCTTTAGTTGCTACAGCAAGAAAGTAACAACACAAGCCAAAATAATATGGAAACAAACAGTAGCTGGGAAGTAAAGGTAAGGTTTGTTCTGATAAATTGCCTTAAAACCAAAAGTTCTTCCTATAATCTTAAAACAAAGTCCTGTTTTCAGAATCCTATCAGAGCCCACAATAATCTTCCTGCTGCACACAATCTTTTAAACCTAAAATAACTTCAGATGTTCCCCTCAAACACAACTCAGTAAAACAAAAATAAAGATGACCCAGACCCTATTCTTAAGAAGCATGTTCTAGGATATATCAAATACTACCTTTTCTTTTTAAATAGGAGGCTAGTAGTGTTCTAAATGCATTTCATATGTTTTCAGATATTTTTTCCAACATAAGTCAATGAACTGAATATTTAGTTACCAAACATACACATATATACATATAGAAATACATGTTCAAATAGGGGGAATAGTTTGATCACATGGGCCCACAATGCTGATGAAATGAGGTATAGGCTTAAGGGGAGACAGGATGGCCGGCTCCTCATGGGAAGGTAGTCATTACCCTAAGGATTTAATGACTCCAGGTCTGACCTTCAGTCACACTGATCAAAAATTATATTCTGATAGAAGCTTGCCAAAGAAGGACACACAACAAGCAAGTAACATGGCCAGAATTTGAATTATGTCTGCTCAAATCTACCTTTTTCTTTTGGGGATTGAACCCAGTTATGCTTAACCATTGGCCACTGAGTCACATCCCCAAGCCCTTCCTATATTTTATTTAGAGACAGGCTCTCAGTGAATTGCTTAGGGTCTCACTAAGTTGCTGGCTTTGAACTCTAGATCCTCCTGCCTCAGCCTCTGAAGCTGCTGGGATTATAAGCATACACCACCATGCCCAGCTCAAATCTACCTCTTGATCACTATTCCATCTGCAAAGAAAATCTGGACTATCCACCTTCAACTCCCTAAATATGTCTATATAGAGAGACTAAAAAACATAATATTAAAAATCTTCTAGTAAAGTCTGAATTGAGTAGCACCAACTTCAAGATCTGGACCTCTCCTTTAGCAAAGATGGCAGACTACTCCCTGCCCTCAATGGGCATAATCTTTCTTTAGCTTCATTGATACAGTCAGGTAAATGGCCTATATTTGCAAGCCCACCAGTGATTCCATCTCTTTAGAAACTTTGCAACTCTCTGCATCTGTTCTTCTGGGTAGATTTTAAACTCTCAAAATATTAATTCCTATAAAGCCATTTTGAAACTCCAATTTATTAATAAAAATTTCAATTACTTTTTGCAAACAAAAACATTATTAGATATCTACAGTTATTCCACTAAAGTCCATTTAGTTGGATATTTGATTTCCTACTATGTGTAGTTCTAAGTACACTGTCTATATGCTAAAAAAAAAATTATAATGCCACTGCATCCTCAAACAACTCAAAAATCTAGTACAAGGGAGTTAAGTTCAGAAGAAATTACAAGCACTCTTAGTAAACAGCCCAGCAGTCCAGAACAGGAAAAATCTCATGAAATAAAGCTTCACAATGAATAAAAAAAAAAGGAGAAGGGTACTAAAAAAAAAAAAAAACATGTAACATGTCAATGAAGAAAAGTGAAAGCACAAGAAAAACACGATTCCCAGCCAAGAAAAAGCAAGCTGCTGAAAATTATTAAACCACTGGAAGAAAGGAAGTCAGACCATTAGAGAGTTTTTAATCTTTGTCTACTTTGATATCTGAAGCACTTAAGTTCCTGCCACAAAGAAACCCTCAACCAGGAAGGTATATCAAAACTTGGGGAACAGGATTTCCAAAGGCTCATGCAAGATTCAGGCTCAGACTCACTTATCCTTGGGAAGTATATATTCCATGCCATGACCAAGAACAGCTATTAGAGAGGAGGGGTTGGGACCCTTTAACAAGAACATTGAAAAGATTTTAATTATACACTACACATTCCTACTTTGGAATACTACAAAGCTCTAAAAACAGAATGAGTGAATCTATGGGTTCAAATAGATTGGAAAGTGAAAAAAAACCTTCAAAGAGGAAAGGCCAAGGTATAGAATAATGTGTATCATATGAATATCTTGGTACAGAGATAGGGAGTCAATATAAAGGTAAGTGAAGTCCAAACCAAAATATGCAGAACTGATTCTAGAGACAGGGATCATAGAGAATCAATAAGACCTGTTAGATATAGGGAGAAGGGAAAAGAAAGCATCTAGGAATGCCTTGTTTTCTTAACCCTTACAAAGGTAATCAGAATTATTGTTTATCTGGCTATTTATCAAGATGTTTAATGATGATTTAAAACTACCTTCCATCAATTTATCACAAATTCCAAATTACCAATATTTGCAACACTGTATATCTGACATATGAAGGAGCAACGGAAATTTAAGAACAGGGGATAAACTGGCAGAAAAACAACCTTGCAACTTTCCAAGAAAACCTACATATAAAAACTATCAGGGATAGACATACCCAAAAATTTACATTTGCTCTAGTACTCCTTGAGAATTTTTTTTTCTCTTACAGGCTATTTTTTGAATATTTGCTAACTTAGATTCAGGATAAGAACTTTCTGCTATGGATTTATAACTAATTTCCAACCTTTATTCTCAGTCATTAAAACTTAACTGAGGGCTGGGTTTGTGGCTTGGTAGAAAACTCGTCTTGCATGTGTGAGGCACTGGGTTCGATCCTCAGCACGACAAAGATAAAGGTATTGTGTCCATCTACAAAAAAACAAAAAGAAAATTAAAAAATTAAAAATAAATCATTCTGCTGCACGTAAATTATACTTCAATTTATAAGAAAAAATAAAAAGAGGCTTAGCTATACATGAAAAGGAAGCCTGCTGAGGACTGTAGGTTCACAGAACTGTTTGCTTTCTTCTGAGAAAGGAATAAAATGTAGTGGTGATATATGACCGTTTTTTCAGAAAATGTCACTAACATTTATTTAACAATACAATCACCTTATACTTCACATCTACCAGGTAATGTTTATATTTTTTCCAGGATCTACATAATAAAAAAAGCCAAAGTATTACCAAAGCATGGGTTCCTAGGGGGTCTCAGGTCCAGGTTTTTGGCATCCCACCAAAAGGATCTGAGTGAAGGAAGAGGTTGGCAAGCAAAGCAAAGGTTTACTGAAAATGAAGTTCACTCTGGGAAAGCAGAGTGGCAGAGCTGTGAAGAAGCTCAAGGCCCTGTCTACATAGCGGAGCTTGGTTTTATTGGGATGTGCTAGTTCTTCCCCTTTTCCCCTGGATAGATCTGAGTCTGTCACCGTGATTGACAGCTGAATCTGACAATTTCTTCTCTGCAGTCCCCTGCCCCATCTCAGAAAATGCACTGAGGGAGTAAATCTCAATGCTAACTAGTAACAAGTTAACTTTAGGTCAGCACATGCCCAAGATCAGGGACTTTCCCTTCAGGGCCTTCCTTGTGGTCTTCTAGTTTCCTCCCTTGAACAGAAAAATGTCCAGTTTTCCTTCACAGGAAGAGTGACAGACAAGTGAAGTTTGAGTTGTGACTGAGGGCCCTAAGTGGTGGTCTGCCCTTTTTATCCCTTCCCCACACCCTATATCTCCTACCTAACAAAAGGAACTACAAAGTATCTAATATTCCTGTCCAGTGTACAATTTTAATTTCTGTTTCCTATAAATAGGAGAATAATTAATAAAAGCAATATTAATAAATTTGAAGAGAAAGAACCTAAAACCTCAAATCGTAGAATGGATTAGAAAGTTTTCAATGTTTACAGTAGAGATTCCAGTAATTATAGATGCAACATCCATTCTTACCTACCTCCCCAGTGATTCAGAAGACACTGACTTCCCCAGATCATATCCTAGCTCCGGGGCTGGTTCAGAAACCCAGACGTATTTAAACCAAACAGCATACAGTGATTATTACTGGTCTAAAGGTGACCATGGGGTCTAAACAGGTAAAATGAAAACAACTTTTAGTATGTGATTATGAAACTTCTATTTCTGTGCTGAAACTAATGGATGTTTGTTGTTCCAACTTCAGATTATAACCACACTAAAACAAGAAGGAAACTAGCCTGAGGATAAATAGGAAACACAGATAAACCAAGTTAGTATTTGGTTCATACCGTGCTTAAAGATCAAGCCCTAGAGTCTCCTCTACTTACAAAATTTGCAATATGAGAGAAAAACAAACTTCCTTCTGGAATAAGGTAAATTATTTGGGGGTTTCTGTCATTCAGAGATGGATCCACCATAATTATTTTTAAATGGTTTCTCTAAAGTAGATAACGTCGTGAAAGTTACTTCAAATTAGGAAACAACACTTCGTATTTTATAAATAAATTACAATCTTTAAAAGTGTACATAAATTCATTAATCCATTGAGTTCAATCACAAAAATATATGTGACCAGTTAACAGATAATGAGTTTAGGTTACTTTTATTTAATTGCACAAAACTGTTTACAGTACATTTCTCAATAAAGAAAAATTGAATTATAACCCAAAGGTGAGTTAATTTGTACAAATCTTGAATAATGTCCTATATATTTCGTTAACAGATGCTCAGAGACTCTGCAAAGACACTCCTCCGCTCAATCAGAAGCCAGATTAAAGTTCCATCTGGAGCCTAATGGCTCCATGGTTCTATTACAATTACCCAAGTCACTAAAGTAAGCCTTAATAGCTGTATATCATGATCTCTCTTGAAGGTACATATAGTCTTGCCCCTAAAACCAGAAAATAAGATCATAATTTTGTGTATGCATACTCAGATGCAGAAAATTTAGTAGGTATCCAAATGCTATTGCATTTTTTCAATGACACTGAACTTTTCCTATGTGACTTTTCATCAGCATATCTGCTTAGAAACAGATGCTGGGATACTGCATCATCACCTTACCTTGACATATCAAGGACAAAGTTCACTTTCCCTTTAATCTATCTACAGAGTAACCCAGATACCTAGAATAATCTTTCACATTTCTCTTACATCCTATCACAGGCATTTCTTATCAAAACAGAAAAACTGGATAAGGCTATTTTATCTCCTAATTTTCATGGCTATAAATTGTTGCAAAGCCAAAGGATTTAAGAGCAGGAGGGAACATGGAAAGTTCTAAAAGATCTACATCTGAAAACCACATTCCTCAAAGTTCCACTGCCTGACATGCACTTTCTGCTTAAAACATTTTATAGCAATTTGACATAGTAATGAGCTTATGTTTTATATATTTTCAAGTTTTTGGAATAATATACATCTTTGGGTTTGTTTCTGTCTCTGGACTAAGACTTGGGCTCAGTTAGAACACTGAATTTCACCTGAAAGTGTTTGTTGGCCTAATACAGTGTTTTGTTTCATTTTGAATGCCTTTAGATGGAACCCAGACTTTCTGATTAGCTAAAGTAGTAAGGTATTTACATCATTATCAGGTTAGCCCCAGAAGGCATCTGAAGTGGTCATTTAAAGATCCACTAGGCCAATGTTTCTCAAACTCTACTAACACCATTGGTGAAAAATAAAAGCAACTTCAGTGAATTACATATAACATTTTTTAAAACTGACTTGCCATTGTATAACCCACAAAAAGAATTCAAGAATACATACACATGTGGAAGATCAGCATCCCTAATTCTAAAATCCTAAATCCAAAATCTTCCAAAAGTAAAAACTTTTTGAGCACCAACATAATCCAGAATTGTAAAATTTCACAGCTGTCCTCATGTACTAAGTTGCAGTGTAGAGGCAGATGCACAATTTAAAAACAAAACCACCAAAAAAAAAAAAACAATTGTATAAAAATCACTTCTAAGTTATATATATAAAGTGTATATAAAACAAACAAATTTTGTGTTTAGATTTGAGTTCTATCCTCAATATATTTCTTAGGTGAATATTCCAAAGTCCAGAAAACTTCCAAACTTGAAACCCTCCTGGTCCCAAGCATTTCAGATAAGGGATACTCCACCTTTCTTTGTATATGGGTTGTGTCTTAAATTTTATTTCTTATTCATGGACATAATACTATGAATGAACAACACTGTACCAGATGAGTACCTTCAAAGATGCAGAAGCTGGCACTTGTCACAGTTAGCAGGACCAGTTCCAGTGGCCCTTTTCCTATATTCATGATCATAAGGTTTGTTTGGACATCGTGGTCTACAAAGCCAGTAGGAATATATGTACCTAAACTAATATTTAAAAGTCCTAGGCCAACTAAAATGTTTTTGTATCTTAGATACTAGAGATGAATTTTTATGCAGTTCATTTGATTATATAGAAATTAAAAATGGCTATAAGTCCCCAAATAAAACAGAATACAAAAGTCCAATATTTTAAAGACCAATATACAAATAATATAAAATTTCTAAAATTTTGATAAATATATTTAAGTATTTTATAAAAATATTCTTATGAAAAAAAATGGCAGTATGCCAGGAAAAAGTTTATCTTAATATATAATTTATTACTTAAATAAACATGAGGAAAATACCTGAATAACAAGTAAATAATATTACAAGGTAAATTATAAAATAAGTACAAATAGTACATTAAAATGATACTACTTTTCTCCTATAAAATTAGCACAAATATTTCTTTTTAAGTATTAATGTTGCTATTGATGTGAAAAATCCAGGAATCTCAAAATTTGTTGCTGGGAAAGAAAACTGGTAGCTTTTGGCACTTACCAGAGGACTTCTAATTACCTTTTATCCAGTAAATCCACTTCTGGAATTTATCTTATGGAAACAATAAAAGGGCATACAAATATTATTACAAGTAATTTTGAATGCAGTATTGTATATATAATAGTGAAATTTCTAACTCCCTCAATAGGGAATTTTTAAATTATGGTGCATCCTTAAAACTATAAAAAGAAATGTATATTTATCTTTCCTGCCTATAAAATGCTATTTAAAAAATACATGTTTAAGATTCCATTTTTATATTAAAACTGTTAAAACAGATTTAATCCTTCACTAGTAAACCACCCAATAATTTTAGAATAAACTGACAAAAATGCATTTTTACATAGAATTCTCTAACATTATTGTTTTCTTTCAGCAAGAATAGCCAAAATTGGGCTAGGGGTGTGGCTCAGAGGTAGAGCACTTTGCCTAGCATGTGAGAGACATTGGGTTTAATTCTCAGCACCACATATGAAAATGAATAAAATAAAGGTCCTTCTACAATTTTAAAAAATTTAAAAAAAAAGAATAGCCAAAATTGTAAGAAAAAAGAGAAGGAAGGAATAGAGGGAGGAAAGGAAGCAGGCAGAAAAATAGAATTAAACATAGGGAAATCTCACGATAAAATTAAGCAACCTAGAGAAACTGGTCTTTGAAATTATTTAAAATAAAGTTTTTTGAAAAGGAAAACATAGCCTCTGAATATCCACAACAGGTAAAAAAGCAGGCCTTAGCCACAGACCTCATTTCTACCCATATGCACTACATGAAAGTGAAGGTGTGATTAATAAAAAGCCTGCATCTTTTATCTAGGAATTGGCCAGAAACAGCCAAGGGTAGCAGCCTCCTACAGGAGGTACTAAGGATATCAACAGCAGCCAGGAAACTCAACTGCAAATGCCAACAGAAAAGGCTAACTGCAAACCCTATTGCCATAGAGGTAAACCTGCATGTAGACAAGGAAAGTAAAAACCTCCTCCTGGAAGAACAAAGAAGTTAGATTACCAGGTCTTAAGTCTTCTCCTAAATGGAGCATCATGCTACCTTGCAGACTTAGATATCAGTCAATAGTCTGACTTATGAACTGCAGAATTTAATTTTCCACGTAGTATTTCAGCCCTGTATCCCATACTCTTTATGTGTGTTTATGGAAGCATGTATCAAAAAATAAATAAGGTATTTATTCTGTTTTTACAAAGAAAAATAATCTAAAGTTTAGAATTTAAGACTTCAACTGACCTTAACACTCATACACTTAAAATAGTTAATTTCCCAAATACACTGATTTTCCTTACCATAAAGTCATGTGATATGAGCTGTCTCTAACTGTGCAACAGGATCAAAGACATTGTCCTAAATGCTACACACTTTTTACCTTCAGTAAGACATACTAAAATTTCAAGTACCATTAAGAAATAGAAAGAACAATTATGTTCACAAGTATTTTCTTCCTTATAATAATATCTAAAAAAAGTAAAAACCAATCAAGTATTTGTACAGACGTTGAAAACAATTCAGTCTTACAGTTTTCCCTAACAATGTGCATAATACATCATGGGATAGAATGGGAGAGAATATCAAATTTGAATCCTGGAACACCTATTTTGGAAAGCAGGACATACCATGAATGCCACCATACATGAAGGTCTTAGGACAGGATAAGAGTTCTGGCAACCTACAGACATAGGAGTTAATAGGCTCAAGGACACCTATCTAAGGGTAGAGTTCTATATCACTTTTACAAAGATAAAAAGGTCTCAGAGTCTCAAATTCTTTCCAGGAAATGGGCCTGCACGCTACTCCCCAAAATAATCTTTTTCCTTTCCTCTTTACTCTGCATGTGACTGTGCTTCAAGCATCTGAATAATGAACAATACAAATGAGTCAATATAATGAGTGATAAATAGAAAATGGAAAACTATTTAAAACACTGCTTGTGTGATAAAAATCAATTCTACATATTAACCAATCAACTCACCACAAAACCTAAAGCATAATCCACAATTACTAATTCACAAGTATTGTTTTTCAAAAAATTCCATTCAATATCCAACATAAAAAAATTTAATATAAAAAAATGATGAAGGAATCAAACCTTGAGACAGTATTCCTAATTCTACTATCTACTACTTCAGTGACACAAAGAAAATCATGCAACTTGAATTTGTTTCCTTCAAATGAAAAAGTTAAGAGATATCAAATATATAACAAAGAAATTTAAGTACTCTTCTCACAAACTTACTTGATACCATAGGAGATTTTTTTAAACAGTGACACTTCAATTGTATGTATAAAGTTAGATTTTATAATTATAAATGTTGATAGTACTGGTACAAATTCTTCTTGCTTTTCAACTTATTTATATTAAGACATTACTCTACACAAAACACACACACTATACGACAGACAGACAATGTAAGGGCCAAGACTAAAATATCAGACCACCACCACTATGCCAGGTAAGTCTCTTGATTATAAACAGCAGACACATATTCTGGTTAATATAAATCAAAAGGGAATTTATTGGCTAGACACTGAATAGCTCAAAAAATTAAAAAAAAAAACCACAAGGCTGGTGAATCAGGCTTGGTCAACTTGGTCAAGAACAAGGGATGATAAAATTAGAGAAAAATTCCTGCTTCCATAGTTTGGAAGGAAGCCTGCAACTTAAGTTACAACAACAAGGGTCACAGGCCAGGAAGGAACACCATCATCAGCTCTCAAGAAGCCCACATCATTCCCTCTAGCTACCACAATGCAGGGCTCAATCTTCAGAAGGACCTCATGACAGCATTTGGGCTTCCTTGGCCTGGAAAAGTGAGAGGCAGCATCCCATCTTAACAAGAAAGAGGGTTTGTTAAGACCCTAGGCAGTGGTCACCAGAAATATCCTCTACTAAGGCCCATTTGTGGTAGTGGACAAAATTGTAGCAGCTTTAATTCTGTGACTACTCGTGTCTGTGAAAGTTTGCAAACTGAAAGTTCTTAAAAATTAGTGCATACTCTAACATTATTTATTAGATTTGTTTGGTGCAATTTCTAGTCTATGTACAAGGCAAAAATTCACTCTTCCTACAGTGGTTCTACCAACCGATACTAGCCTGAGTAATTTGGATGGGGTCTAGCAAGTTTCTTAAAACACTATAAGTATTGCCTCTTGCTTTATATTCTATCCGTCTGCTAATTTGGTTTCTTGCTTGCCTTTTTTGCTGCAGCTGTGCACTGGGTTAACTGTTTCAATGGTTTTCCTACAATAACTCACAATTTTTTTTCCTGATAAGTGTGCTGTATGATTGATTCTTTGTTCCTAAGATAATTATTTTACATTTGAACTGCATTTGCCATCTGCTGGCCCAATCACCTAAACATTCCAAATCTTTTTGAATCTGATTGCATTGTTCCTCATTATTTCCCCTAGCTCCAATTTTAGGATCATCTGCAAACTCTAAGATCTTTTCTCTAAAGATTGGACACATTTCATTTTAATATAGAGGGATGTTTTTTAAAAGTGACCCTTTAGTCACACCAGCTGAAATCTTCTAACTTGAAAAGTTTCCATAAAGCTTATCCAAAGATACCTTCCAATTATACAAAGTGTTTCTAGAAACAAATTTAAGTAGAACCCATTCTGTTTCATTGCTCTTGATGTTACCATGTGTTTAAAAGTATTATGTCTAAGTTCTCTCCACAGTATAATTTTTAAGGAATATAAAAATTCTGTTATTCTTATACATATATTCATGGCAATTTTGTGTTGTAATAAATTTCCTGGAGTACAAAATTCCTACATGTCATTTTACTGATTAAAAAAAATATATATCAAGGACTCATCAGTAATTGGAATTAGATGCACTGTTACCTTATGACCTTGCTCCAAGTGCTGATCCTTAAAACTTCAGTTTCTTACTGACAAAGGAGATTTTAGAAGATAACTTCTCAGAACCCATCCACTATTAGCATTCTAAATTACATTTTAAATATAAGTCACATACTAGAGCTCCACTACTTCTCAAATTTTGCTACTTCAGATTTTCCAGGCTCCACCTAATTATAAACCTTTCTATAATTCACTTTTTATTTTGAAGTACCTTAAAAGTGAAATGTTGTATACACTTATTTAAGCATAATTCACCCTCCAAATTAATTTGACATATCTGAACATTACAAATCTTTGTTACTTAACTATGATGAAGGGGACCAGGTACATCTTTAGATCTAAGAAAAAACTGTAACCTTCAATGATTCCTTGTAGTATAACCACACATCTCCACAAAAACCTTATTTAACTTCTTAAAATTATCAAAATTGACATATTTCAACAATTTTGTTATTTCAAGTGGTAGATGAGGACAACAAACTGAATTTAAGATTGACTTTGATTTATTTACTCAGTCAGTGGATGTTACAAAGACAAAAATGAATACTTACCCTCAAAAAGCTGAGGGTAAGATGTATACAAGTGGAAACAAACTATTATAATAGAGATACAATTAAATGGAAGTAAGGAAAAGGAAGAATTTACCTATGGCTAGTAAATGAGAAGCTTTGTGGAAGATGTATACTTGAACTCTATCAAATACTTTTAAAAACAAATGCAAAGGCTGGGGATGTAGCTCAAGCGGTAGCGCACTCACCTGGCATGCATAGGGTGTTGGGTTCGATCCTCAACACCACATAAAAATAAAAAATAAAGATCTCATGTCCAACTAAAAAAAAAATTTAAAAAAATGCAGAACCAGGCATAGCAGCACAAGACTGTAATCCCAGTGGCTTGGGAGGCTGAGGCAGAAGAATTGCGAATTCAAAGCCAACCACAGCAAAAGCAAGGCACTAAGCAACTGAGTGAGACCCTGTCTCTGGGTAAAAATACAAAATAGGGCTGGGGATGTGGCTCAGTGGTTGAGTGTCCCGGAGTTCAATCCACAACACCCAAACAAACAAAACAAATCCACAAAAAAGAAAAAAAAATCCACTAAACTATCAATATTATCATAGAAAAGAAATATAAAATAGTAAGCAAACTGAAAAAGTAAATCAAAGAAAGATGGATTTGCTGATTATTTCTGTGTGGTAGAATCATGTGTGCTTCTGTAAAAAAAATTCATATTCAAGAAAGAAAAGGGTTTTTTCTATTTATTTTTAAAGGTATACTTTGACCAACTGAATACTATTACATGAAATATTACAGGCCAAAAATCTATAACTTTTAACAGAAAAGTCAATAAGAACTTATACATCAGATAACATATGAAGGATCTAAAGGATACTCTAAAGAATTAATCATATATTAAACCTCCCGTCTTTTTTTTTTCTTCAAAGAATGACTGATTTGGGATGACATAAATTAAAAGGCAGGATTTAAAAATACATTAAAACTATTCCAAGTTAATTCTAGAATGATGAGATGATTAGGTCACATCTTTCCTCTAGGTTTGTATAAAACCTTTATAACTGATTAATCAACTTCTCCCCACCTCAAACACTTTTGAAATGTCACTATTTGTTCCCTCCAGAGATATTTTATTTGTATTTTGTATGTTAAGTAAAAAGAAAGCATTTAATAAAATAACTACTTTTATTTCAAAACAGTTCCCCATTCAATAGAACTTTGATATTTTGAACATCCTACAAATGATTTCATCTTACCTGTAATCTAATAAAGACATTTCAGTTGAAACAACTTGACATTGCTTAAACTTCCCATGGATGCAGAGATTAAGGGAAAGAAAATGTATATGAGTAGGCAAAGGAGGAAATACAAGGATTCATCAGAGGTACAACACTGGAAGTGTGAGTGTTTCAATGAACACTTAAACTACTTAATGTCTGATTCAATTTTCAAAATTTTAGTTTGAGATCAGTGTAGTAGAAGGAGGGGATTGATTGAGATACAGAAGATGGGATAAGCGAAGAACAGTGGAATGAATCTGACCTAACTTTCCTATGTACATATATATTACAGTAAATCTCACCTTTATATATGTCCATAAGGCTCTTCCCTCTCTTCCTGGAGAAACGGAACAGAGGGAAAAGTACTGGGGACTGAATTAGAGCAAATCATATCCTTGCTTTTATAATTATGCCAAAATGAATCCTGATGTTATATATAACTAAAAAAGAACCAATAAAAATTCTAGTTTGATTCCTATGTTCTATGCAATAGACTATACTTGAATTAGTAGACTCCTGAAACACAAGCTCAGCTAAATCTCTTGTGATATATATAAACATATATATAAATTATAATAAGACTAAAAATAGTATGCTTCATAACGTCTGAAATTCTCTCCTAAAGAAAGGCAATATGCGGATGTTTCAAACTGGCATCCACAGGTCACCTCCACTGGGCAAATAATTCACCCTGAAAAAATTGCAAAGATTCAAAAAACCTGGACATTCCACATAAAAATCTAGGTTTTTAACTTCATTCAAAAACAAAACAAGGACTAGGGATATAGCTCAGTTGGTAGAGTGTCTGCCTTGCATGCACAAAGCCCTGGATTCAATCCCCAGCACCACCAAAAAACAAAAAACAAAAACAACAACAACAACAACAACAACAAAAAACCCACACTAAATTCAATTCTGAGACCACTTCCAGCAAAGTTCTTCACTTATTCAACTTCCCACTAACCCACTTTTATCCCCTTTCTGTTGCTTATCAAGTTTCACTGGGACCAGGATTTGTAACCCTTAAACAGAGCAGGCAGTCAGATCTTGATTCAAATCCAACTCCACCACCACCAAACTGCATAAACCCTAAGCAAGTAATCTGACCTCTTTAACATTCAATTTCTTTGTCATGACAAAATGTTATTTATTGTCAAGGGGTTAAAACAACAGAGTACCAAATAAAAAATTACATGTTCAATAAATAAATTATTAAACTACTGAGGTTGCAATTCCTAAACCTATTTAACTAAAAGTTACATTTCCTTCCTTCTATATATGCTGTTATGGTTTGGATGTGAGGTGTCTCCCCAAAAGTTCACATGTAAGACAATGCAAGAAGATTGAGGAGAAATGATTGGGTTTTAGCCTTAACCTAACCAGTGAACCAATCTGATGAGATTAATTGAGTGGTAACTGGAGGTAGGTGGGTGTGGCTGGAGGAAGTGGTTCATGGAGGGCATAGCTATGGGGTATATATTTTGTATCTGGAGAGTGGAGCCTGTTTCTCTCTCTGCTTTCTGATCATCATGTGAGCTGGTTCCCTCTGCCACACTCTTCCGCCATGATGTCCTGCTTTACCTGGAGCCCCGAGGATTAGAACCTGCCTTCTCTGGACAAAGACCTCTGAAACCATGAGCCCCTAAATAAACCTTTTTTCCTCTACAGTTGTTCTGGTTGGATCCTTTTAGCCACAGAAGCAAGAAAAGCTGAATACGACATATGCTAAAGAAAATACTAGATCATTGTATAAGGCTCCATTGTAAAATGAGGATAAAACTGGATTTTTATATTAAAATGAATTGAAACTTGTGAAGTCCTTACAATAGTAAGGTACATGCTAGCCTCTAAAATGTTGTTATTACAAAGAGTAGCAGTAGTAGTTGTTCCCAGAGAACTAGTGGACATGAGCTCTGGAATCCAATAGTTGTAGTTGGACATAATACCTTTATTTTAATTATTTTATATGTGGTGCTGTGGATCAAACCCAGAGCCCCCAAAGTGCCAGGCAAGCATTCTACCGCTGAGCCACCACCTCAGCCCTCCTTGTATATAATCTTAAAATCTTCTCAACTATCCCACATTTCTGTTAAAAATCTGAGTCTCTGTGAAAACAAGTCACTATGAAAGTATAGAAACAAACCCCGTGTTCTGGGCTTGTACACAAATTAAACTCTGACAGAAACAGAAGAGTTAATTCCAAGTATATAGAAGGCACATTATATGGTGCTCATAATTTAATTCCTAAGGAGTTTTAGCCTTATGACCAATAGAATCACAGACCAGTCTGGTTGTACTTTCTTTCCAATTCCTTTCTGCTTTGCCAAGAAACTCAGCAGCTGAGTTAGGACCAGTGCAAAGAGATACCTTCTAGGACTATTGGTTCCAAAGCTCAGCTATCAAAAATAAAGAATGAGCCAGGCATGGTGACACACATATCTGTAATTCCAGGTACTTGGAGGCTAAAGCAGGAGGATCCTAAATTCAAGACCAGCATGAGCAACTTACCGAAACCCCAAATCAAGTGAAAACATGAAAAAGGGCTAGGGAAGTCACTCTGTGGTTAAGCACCCCTGGGTTCAATTCCCCACACTAGGAAAAAAAATTATAAAGAGTGAAGAACGTTTGGTCTAGCAGCAGCAGTGGTTCTCTATTAAATGGTACCAAAAAGATAATTTGAATTTAGCATACTAATTATCTCCATTACAGTCATTTTTAATTAGTCTGAAAATAAAGCTTGATTCTTTAAGTATTTAATTTAACAAAAGATAGTCTCTCCTGGCTATAATAGTATATACATCTCCCAGATTCTCTGCCGTGTCGTGGAAATCCTTTCACAGCACTAAAAACAATGAGAAAAAAAGCAACAAAATTGACTTAAAAAGAGTAATTTCCTTTCCAACCTAAATAAACTTTACACAAACTTGCCTTTGATAATCGACTAAACAAGCTGCACCACCAGCATCAAGGGAGGGTGTGCAGATATCTAGCAGGTGCTGCAGTTTGTCACAAAACCGGAAGTGACAACAAACTACCACAAATGATTTATTAGTCTTTCACTCAGCTTCTCAGCTTCCTAAGAGCCAGAATAAATAATTTACCAACTCTCTATCTTCCAATCAGTAATTCTTCCCTATGCATCCAAAATACATTTAACTCTGATAGGTTCAGTGGAATAAAACCCACAGTAGGAATATTTTTCCAAATATAGAATTATCTGACCATATGTAAAAGCAAATTTTTCAATCAAGATATACTATTCAGATGAAGAAGTTAAGGGTTCAAAGTCAGTAACTATAGTCGAGTTTGAAGATGCTTGTGGAATAAATTAAGTGAAAACGAAAGAAATATAGAGCCTAGCTAGATTTCTTTCATAGGTAAGTAAAGGTTCTAGTGCTCCATGCAGACCAAACCAAAGGGGCAACCTAAACACAGTATACAAAAGAGACTTTAGGGCTGGGGATGTGGCTCAAGTGGTAGCGCACTCGCCTAGCATGCATGAAGCACTGGGTTCGATTCTCAGCACCACATAAAAATAAAGATGTTGTGTCCACCTAAAACTAAAAAATAAATATTTAAAAAAAAGGGAGATTTTAAACCCCAAGTGTCACTGTCTCACGGAAGCCACATTCATTGAATGAATATAGCCCATAAAACTATCCTACAAATTACAGAACATATTTCTTGTTGCCTGTCAAAAAAGGTAGAAACTTTAAAACCTGAATGTATAGGAGCTTTCTTCATGCAAAGCAGACTTGATACAAGACAAGGCTCATCTTCTTTGAAATATTTTAATGACTATATTAAATGGGTTTATGACACAATTACTAAACTCCTGTGAATTCTAAAAAGAAAATAGGTATGAAAACCAGATATACTCCCCCAAATATGATACTGTTAAAAGGTATGTATATTAATTATGTAGAGAAAAAACAGAAAGCAAAAATCACACCCTAAATCCATTTTGATGTGAGCTAGTCTTGTCTCATTAAATCAGCATCTATGATTAAAACTGAAATCATTTTTTGGCACATAATGTATTGCATTGTTAGAGCAGCATCTGTTTATTACACAGTGTAAACATTTTTCAGCTTTCTGAAATTACACTTATGCAAGAAATGGTCCAGACCTACAAATTCATTTAATCTTTTATTTCAAGAAGTAATTTCAATAAAATGATTAATAACAATAATAGTCTAATATGTGACATTCTAGGAGGAAACTTCAAGCTGCTAGACACAAAGAATTTCATAAATGGACAGTTTCTCTTTCGAGAGCACACAAAACCCAAATCTTAAGACAGAGACAGACAGGAGAGTGTGTGTGTATGTGTATGAATGTGAGATACTATAAGTGTGTGTTTAAGTATAGTTTTAGATACACACGACTTCTACCAAGTACATGATTTTTTCCAAAATACAAAATGCACTAAAGTGAGTTGAACTAAAAAAAATATATAGAAATTCAAACCTAAGAAATGTAATTGAGATTATAGTATCTTCAAATAATCTTTTAAATTTCAAACTATTCGTAAAATATCATTTTCAACAATCAATGTTTTATTATTATATCAGCATTACATAACTATCTTGGCACAAATCATTGGTCATAGTAAGCAAAACTAAACTATGTTTTATTTATATAAACATCTAGTTCATGTGTTGCTATGGAAAAATAAATCAAAAAGCATAGGTTCTAGTCTAACACAGGTTAAAATAAAGCAAAAATGGAAACCTAGATAACATTTTTTGAATGCATCTGTTTCAAAAATCCTTTTAATGGAGATTTTACTTTTTTATTTTATTTATTTGTTTTTAAATGAGGTGAGAAGAACAGAAGCCTCTAAAACAAAAAAGAGCAGCCTGACAATGTTGTCTGCAGGCTTTTTTTTTCTACTACAAATGGTAACAGTAGAATGGCTTTCAAGACAGAAGAAGTTCAACAAGAAAAGAGCAATCTACTGGCACCAAACCGCCTGAGGGTGCCGACTTTTGCCAGGACTTTGATACAGTGCTCAATTGAGAGTTGATGGCACCTGGTCCTATGTGTTCAAAACACTAGGCCTACAGAGCCCCATAAACATCTATGGAAGAAGTCTGTGTAACATATCCTGGTCATTCAGTGTTTGTCAAAAGAGGAACAGATAAATTATAGTATTTAGGTTGTCAGATTATGAAATATTATAGAACTGTGAAAATGAATAAACCAGATGTACAAACAGTAGCAAATTTACAAAGTCAGGAATAATGTTGTGTTAAAAGGGGGAAAAGAACTGCATAAAGACTAATAAAACATTAGATGAACTAAGATTAATGGATATAAGAATGTAATGATAATATAAAAACAAAAGAATATAAGCATATTTCAGGATAGTGATCATCTCTGGAAAGGGAAAGACTTTCAAAATATTTTTAAAAAATATATAGTGTTTGTTAACATAGTAATCTTACATGGTAAATACAATGTTACCTATTCTTTGTATCCTCTATACTTTCTAATTTTTAAAAAATCTGTTACAATTTAAACAATTTTCTCCTAAAAAGAGTTTCCAATATCCATACCTGAAACACGAGGAACCGCCTTTAAAAAAAAAAAAAATCACTCGTTTGCCTAGTACCCATAATCTAAAAATTAAATTTGCCAGTGTAAGAAACTTAAAACTCTTACCTTCTTTTCACAAGTTATTTGATTGGATAACAATTTCACATCAAGTTCTCAGGAGACCCCATACCTGTATTTCAAAGTTGAAGTAGTACAGTTTCCACTATATGACATCCTCAAAGTTACAATCATTCTCAGCAGAGGGTTTTAAATATAGTTCTATCATCTGCTGTGAGAACAAACAGGAACCAGAGCCTGATTCCCAATTCCTTGGCTCTAGCATCCTTGTAAGAACCTGTTGCTTTCTTAGTGGGTATGTTTTTTTCTATTTTCTTTGCATGAAAAATATTAAACTTCAATATTAAACTATCTATAGCTACATAGAAACAAGATGCTTTCGGTTAACAATTACATCTGCATATGAGAACAGAAGTTTACTATATACTTTTTGTCACCATGAAGAAAATATCAAAGATGCTGTTAATTTTCACAAAAACTGATAAATATTCTCTCAAAAGTAGCAGCCATCTGATTTAAAGAATTATGGGCTTGTTATCTTAAACAAGAAATGATATCCAACTCATATTGATATTTTCTATCTGAAGTATGTCATGCAATATTATAATTTATCTCATAAATCTACCAGAGTGTGATCAAATCCTATCAACTCTGATTGGCATAAATTTGAAACAATAAAGCAATCACATCTGTTTAAGCAGTTGTAGCTTGCTAGACAACATTTTAAAAGTTTATACAATAACATAATTATACTTTTCTTCCTAAGACCCTCTTACACTAGAGCTTTACATAATTTTTTTATGTATACTGGGTTCAGTGTAACCTAAAATAGGAAATATGGTACAAAACAAGGAGATGGAGGAATTGGGGAAGACAGATAAGTGTGAATTTGGTATATTCAAAAAAGTAACAAGCTCTATATGAAGAACTTGCTCTCACAGTAGGGGAGAATAAACAAGTATCTAATTTCATGACTGAAACTACTCTTGAAAAAGTATGAATGCTTAATTTAAACAAAAATATGTGGGTAAAGAACAAAAAGATTAGTACACAGGAAAAAGAAAACACTGAGCAAAAAAAAAATAGTATATAAATAGTATATAAATAAAAATAAAAATAAATAAAAATCACTACCCGTTTTAGGTAATAAAATCTCTACTTTTCAAAACTTGAATTATTTAATTATTTAATGAAAACATATTATGTATATGAATCAATAAGTGAAAAACGCAATATCCCCAAAACTAGAGTATCCCCTAAATTAACTGTATACAATTTTAAGAACATTTTAAATAAGCAAGCAAACCAAAACATAAGAATGAGTAGGCCTTAAAGATATTGAAAAACTATGGCTAAAGAGAAATAAACATTAAAAAAAAAACACTTTAAGCTGTTAAGTAACTTCAAGTTCTCAATGCTTACTATATGTGTATATACATTACCCCTAAAACATGCCTAAAGATAAGGTGAATATTCTAGGAAAGACAAATAAATGAGTATAAACCCCATTTGTAAATGAGTATAAATACCCAGTATGAATCTGGTACATTTAAAAAAGTAACAAGCTCTATATGAAGAACTTGCTCTCACAATAGAGGAGAATAAATAAGTTTGAACAAAAAATAGAGTATCTAATTTCATTACTAAAACTACTTTGAAAAAGTATGAATGCTTAATTTAAACAAAATATGTGGCCATTTACCAAATACATATATGTTATATATAATTTTGAGATCTTTTACTATATAAAGTCTGAGATATACCTTTTACCTGCCATTCTTTACATATAATAGTTTGAATTTAAAGCAATTATATTTCCTACCATTAAGTTTTAAATCAATAAAACTAAAAAACCTGATAAAAGGAAAACCTTCAAAGAAAGACGATGTGTTATCACAGTGGTGAAACTTCAACTCAAGAGGACAAAGACCCTTTAATAAAATCTAGCGCTTATCTCAGATATTTTCCTTATATCTACAGACATAACAAATTTTTACAAAATGAAAAGATTACATTTTGTCAGACTTTTTTTTAACACTATTTGGAATGATTGGAATGCTGTGTTGATGAAAAGATAAGATCTTTTCCTTTTTCTATAATTTTATTGTACTCTCCTTAATTCATAAAAACATCTAATAGTTTTCCTTACTTGATTTTATTCATATCTTCTAGTGTAATTTCTAATTAAATGCAACAGGAAAAATGGCTCTCTTATTCTATTTTATACATCTATAACAGAATACTGAGTCTGGACAATTCACAGTAACAGAACTTTATCCGGCTCATGGTTCTGGAGCCTAGAAAGTTCAAGATCCATGGACCGCCACTGGTGAGGACATTCTTACTTCTTAGTTCCCATAGTGGCATGCAGAAAGACAAGAGATAGAATTTGGTTTTATAAGAAACCCATTCCTATGGAATGAACCCATTTCCACAATAAATATATTAATCCACCTAAGAGGGCAAAGTCCTCATGACCTAAACACCTATCATTTGGCCCCACCTTCCAACACTATTATATTGGGGATTAAACTTTTTTTGTAAAAGAGGATATTTTTTTAGTTTCAGGTGGACACAATATCTTTTATTTTTATGTGGTGCTGATGATCGAACCCAGTGCCTCATGCATGCTAGGTTAGTGCTCTACCACTGAGCCACAACCCCAGCCCTATATTGGGGATTAAATTTCTAACACATAAACTTTGTGGGATACTTTCAAACCATGGCACTCCTTTATGTTGCAACTCTCATGACTACTATGGAATATGGCTTACCTATAAAGACATGTTTTTGATTAACCTAGAATATTAATATTTTACTAAAAGACAAATCTGTTAAGTTTATCTATCAATCACTAATTAAAATAGAATTAAGAAATAAGTTTAAGCCTTCTGACTAATGTATATTATTGCTATCTATTAATCTACCTCACTTTTGCATTTTGTTTTTATTCATTTAATAAATACTATGGGGTGGGAATTAATAAAAATAAGATAATTTCTGTTCTTATAGCAATAAACTACATTTTAATGTTTTATAAGTGCTCTAGAATATGTGGAAGTGTAGTAAGATTATTAAAAAAAAAATCAGGGAAAGCTTAAGAGATGCATCCGGCAAGATGGGTTAACCAGGAAAAGAGGTATGGAATAACAGTGTATAAAATGACTACAAGGTCTTATTTCTTCTCCCTCTCAAAACTATTCTACAATTAATTTTTCTTTCACATGGACAAAACAAATAGAGGTGGCATAAATGAGGAAAGAGATCACAAATTTGGAGGAAAGAGATGAAAAACTTGTCAAAGAAAGTTACTTGTAACAGAATCTGTAAAAGACAAAGAGAAGCAAACTTTTTGCCCAAAGTCAGGCAATGAATGAATCTCACATATTCCACCTCCACAACCCCAGTGGTGAATCTCCAAGTGAACTGAAGGAAAAAGAAAGGGATGGGGATGGGGAAGAACAGGAAGAAATAATTCAAGACAATATTCCCAAACCAAAGAACACTTCCTTTCAGCATGACAAGGTCTTTTGAAGATCCAGTAAAAATGAAATAAGACCCATTTCAAGACTCGTTCAAAATAAAATCTGACATAAAGATTCTAAAACCTGGGGATACACAGTGGAAAACAAAACAAAGGGGGAGGAAGCAACATGGACTTCCTAATAGTAACACTGAACGCTATAAAACAAAGTCTTCAGTATCTGAAAGAATGATCTGCAACCTAGAGTTCCATACCCAACTAAACTAGCAATCAAGAGTAAAATAAAGATATTTCAACCTTTTGTAGTATCTATTTCCATATCATGAAGTAGTAAGAGAAAAAAAGGAGAATGAGCTGGAATTCATGGCTAAGAATAAAGTAAAGCTATCTAATCTGGGAGGATAATCAAATTCGACCTTCTTCAAGATCTTTTTACCACAGCACAGCATAACTAAATGAAAATAGCAGTAGCAGTTTGAGAAATAGTAGCTGTAATAAAATAATACCAGAGGAAGTAATTATAAGCAAGCATTCTTCTAAACGTTTTGCTCTTTAAGAAGTTTTAGAAGACTTCTAAAAGTTTTACTCACATACAGTATAAACAACATCAATTTGAAGACGAACCAAACCATGCATCTATAATAAATGTGTATATGCATGTATATATGTGAGTGGGAGGGTAGTCTTCATTCATGCTATGGTTTAATTGGGTTATTTTAATACTGTCTCAACATAGCAGCATGGTTTATATGAAGAAAATGTTTTAGATATGTAAAATAACATTTCATAAACATTGTCAATGACATATCAGTTCTCAATGTCAGTCTCCTTCCAAAACTGATTAGTTAGCATTAGTTATTTTTCAAATGTTAGTTGAAAACCTGCACATCCTACATGGTTGCCTTTTGAACATAATAAATTCTTTCAACACATTATGTATTCTTCTTATACAGTTTTCATTTATAAAATATCAAAGAAATCAGAGTAAGCCCCTATAGTACTAACTGGAAGCATGCTTATCAACTTGGTCTACTTATTTTTCTGTTCCCATTTATAGGATCCTTAAAATTCACCTTGAAAACATTTTTCCAAAAGCTGTGAAATATCAGTTGGCCTTTATTAAAAGTCATAACCACAAAATGCTAACA
Organism: Ictidomys tridecemlineatus; assembly: GCF_052094955.1. Taxonomy (NCBI): domain Eukaryota; kingdom Metazoa; phylum Chordata; class Mammalia; order Rodentia; family Sciuridae; genus Ictidomys; species Ictidomys tridecemlineatus. Next base: position 77,892,223 of record NC_135485.1, on the reverse strand, counting down.
AAAAATAAACACTGACCATAATAGAACTTAATATTTAAAAAATTCTTAAAGATTCTGCATGTGAATTAAGATTCCTGTTCAATACATATTATACAAAATTATTAGGAATTACTCAATTTAAAAAGTTGAGATATTACTAGGGTAACCATAGGTCTGAATTTGCCCAGGAAGGTCCCAGTTTACAACCTACTATCATGACAAATTATAATACACCATTTTGCTTTCAAACTGCCAAGTTTATCAATGTGTGTGATATGTATTAAATATAAATTGTGGATTTATAAGATACAGTAGGGTCGACCTAGCTATTATAATATTTCATATTACCAAATCATCTTGTTGATTTTGCGATTAGCATTAGTATTTATGAAAAATCTAACTTAAAATCTTTGGGTGATTTAAACAGTACTCTGCCTTATGGTTCATACCAACATCACCCACACTCTATAACTGTTCAATTCATCTCGTTTTTGAATGCACTCTGTATATTATTAAAGACCTAGGATGGAGATTTCCGGGTCTTCAGATTAGCAAATAGTGTTCGAAAGATGTTTTCCTCTTAGCTTCACACCAAATTCACATCTTTTATTACTTTCCAAGGGTCCCCAGAACTTTTAAATAACTAGATCTATTTAAAACTACAACTAGTTACTTTCTTGTTCTTTAATGTACATGTTAAAATGCTTTAATGCTGTTTTTAGGATTAATAGCATATTTGGGATCATTTCTATAAAGGCTGATTAGCCAACACTTCATTCTTTCAACAGAATGTGTCTATTTGACTCTGATAACAGCATTATTTTTATAAGAAAATCCGTTTTGATCTATTAGAGTCCTGGGCATAGGAGTCTAAAGACCTAAGTGTCGGTCCTCCACCAGGCAAACATGATCTCCCTTAAACACAAGTTTTTTCCTTCTATATGAAGTTTTGGTCAACAGCATAAGATTACGGGAAGAAAAATCAAGAAGCTCAAGTACTTACCTACTGTTTAAGAAAGATGACTAAATATAACACAAAGTAAATGTATCTATCAGAAGTATCGACATTCTCTGACATTTAAAAAGAAATCTACACATACCAAACTACAACAAGTTTAGAAGAAAGGCCTTGAGTCAGACTGCACAAGTCCTATCCCAGAGCCACCACCAACTCTCAGTAATGCGACAATGAGCAAGTTACTTCACATCTCTATATTTTTATCCTGAAAATTATACTTATCTCACCAAGAAAATCAGTAATCCAAGTAGAAGATCTCATCTCAGTGCTGTGTCTACAAGCAAAAACTCAATAATGTTAACAATGATTGCAATAGCCTACATTAATGTCTCTTTTTCAAAGACAAGTCCAGGAGAAAATGTTACATGTGCATGCATGTATACAATGGTTTATTCACCACTGGAGAAGGCAGCTCTTTCTTAACACAAACACATACACACACACACAAGCACATTTGAAAATAAAATTCCATATTTAACAATATCTGGTTGTTCATCTCCCAAAAAGTCACAGATATGTATGATACACACATTTCTAAATTCATGTATATAAATCAAAGGAAAACACTTTCTCTAAAGCAAGCATATGAAGATATTAAAGCAATGTTCCAATTAAATATTTATATATTCAATACTTCAAAATAGGAATTTGGATACATGTGTGCATAATTTACAATTCTATAGTGAAACCTGTCTATAGAGGTTTTTTGCTATATTTCAATACCATCTTAACTTGAAATGTACAATGCAGTTTCTCTCTGAAGTGTTAAAGCTGCATGCAAATACAAAATAAAGACCACAGTGCACACATGGCACTCTTTACCCAAATGACTACCTTAACCTATTCATTAAACCATTCAACAAGAAAGACCTAATTACTGCACTATATCATGAAAGAGTCAAAAAAAAATATTACATTCTTTGGTTAAAAAAATCTTCACATAAAAGAATTATTAAAGTCAAAGAAACTATCTCTCACATTTATAAAGATCTCTGTCCAATCTAATTCATTAAAATGATATGAAACTGTCCATAAGAAGTACGATATGAAATATCATTATGACTGACACAAAAATCTATATAAACATGCTACTTTCCAAATACACATATAATGGAGATTTAAACAACAAAGACTATCAGTTAAATTTACACCTCAAGGGTCCAAATCTAAGTTGGACTTCATTTCTCTGAACTTTCCTAAAAACACTTTAGTAAACTAAACAGATTTTCCACTAAAATAAAGACTCCATTATTTATCCTAAAGGAAGTGAGAAATACAGACCTGCCCTTTTTGAGATACAAAGGATAACGTGGACTGAGGTTTACAAGTTCAATCTAGGCTTACAGATGACAAGCTATATTATAAATCCCTGAATCTACAATGACCATGCACACAATACACTGACATTTTAATCACCTACTATATATCACTACCATACAGTTAAAAAAAAAGGAAAGGAAACAAAAACTCCATGAGCATTGCAATGAATACACTTTTGCCTTAGAGCTAATACTTTTCAAGAACCACAAAAAAAAAAAACTAGACAGTAACAATGCAGCATCTAAAAGCAATAAACTCAAAATTAAGTTATAAATAATTTAAAGCATGTCATGAAGATATAATAATTCATCAGATAAATAATTTACTAAATAATAAATAATGAAATACATAAATAAATCAGCAAATAAATAATTCAGCAAAATAACCTAAACAATAAGCCACCCAAACAAATCACAACCTATAAAACTACAGTGATTTTCTGGATTCTGATAGTTTTAAATAAGCAAATGTACATATACTATATCAATCCTTGTTAGAAATATTTTTCAATGCTACTAGTAAAATCCTCATCTTAATATATAAGAACACATTTTCAATTTTTAAAAGACTGCACAGAATTAGTTCTCATAAATTATTAACATGAATATAATATATCCTCCTATTTTTTACATGTAAGATCTTTAACACATTTTCCCCTCAAACAGCTGGACACCTGAAATATTCTTAACTTACACTTCTTTTATCAAAGAGATATTTATAGTATAACAATCCAACATACTTTCTGATAGTTCTCCTATCTTTAAGGCATCAAAAATGCTCTGAAGCGGGAGAGTAAGAATTAATCTTGGGGCTGGGCTTCTGGCTCAGCAGTAGAGCACTCGCCTAGCACATGTGAGGCACTGGGTTCAATCCTCAGCACCATATAAAAATAAAAAAATAAAGTAAATTAAAAAAAGAATTAATCTTAATTATTATAGATGGTATTCCATTTGTTAATGGATAATGTTTTATAACTCCAATAACAGTCCAATAACAGTAATTGGACCGTTTTTTGTTTTTTAAAATGTCAAGAAATTTAGGATCTGTTTTTTATTTTATTGATTTTTTAAAATAAATGACAGCAGATTTCTTGGAGGACTAAGTTCAACCTCACAGAGTCCAACTTTCTCTATAGGAGCTGACATACAAGCTGTTAAAACTTGCAGGATTTCAGACGTGAATACCAAAAGTTAGAAGGACAAAATGATTGGTTGACATCTAAAGCGACCTTCAATTTGGAAAACTCAAAGTCCTTCAAAGAACACAACAAGATCACTTAACTGCTACAATCTGAACAAGATTACAATCTAAGGTATCACAAGGTGTCTAAAACACTATTGACCTCCTAATCAGTCTGCATTAAATACTTAAAGTTCATCTATCCAAAGTATAGTATTCATGAAATCCATGAACAGAAGAAGCTCTCAAAAACTATTACAGTCTTTCCCATAGATGTATGAACTTTGTGATGATTTTGGACACATTTAAGGAAATAAATTCAAACAATGTAATACAACATTTGATGTGAAGAAAACAAATCCATGTGTTTTATATAGCTCATTTCAATGACTCTCACAATCACCTTTCAAGTTAGGTTAATATTTTACCCGTTTTACAGTCAAGGAAATGAAAACTCAGGAAGATTGTGTATACTGCATACAGAGCCCAAGTAGCAAGGAAGATTTGATCTCAGTATGCAGGTTCATTTAACCACAGAGTCCTTAAATTTAGGCTCAATTTAAAAATGGAGGAAATTCTACCACATAGTATATGGTATACTGGTTAGAGTAATGGTTCACCAGGGGCCATTTTGTCCCCCAATGGAAATTTGGCAGTGTCTGAAAACATTCTTGGTTGTTGCTACTGGGAAGTATTGTTGACATCTAATGTTTACAAGTGAGGGATGCTGTACAATACACAAGACATCTCCCCATCTCAAAGATTTATCTGACCCACAATGGTAGAAGTGGTGGCTCATCCATCCGCCCCTCAGGAAACTGTAGATTTGAATAAAATCATTTTATAGAAAAGCAGTTTTTCCAAAATAATACATATTTGGTTTGAGGATGTAGAGTCTTATATATATATATATATATATGTATATATATATATATATATATATATATATAGCACTACATATACTGAGATATCTTAGAAAAAAATGTGTATCCATGGAAGAACGGATATATGAAAACTCTCTGTACTTTCTGCTCGATTTTCTATAAACGTGAAATTGCACATGTCTTTTTAAAATGTGTATTCCTCACTTATTTGTAATTAACTATCTTAGAAGCAATACTAAAATAATGTCTACAGTTATTTTTAAAAACTTTAAATTTTCATATATTAACTTTGCTGACAAAATTTTGATAAGATTAAAAGTTACATTTATGAACTGTCCTCAAAGTGAGTATCCAAGATATTTAATATTAAAAACTTACAGGGATGTATTATTCCAATGTTTAAAATATGTAATTGTCAGTGTTTTGTTTTGTATTTTGCCTGAAAGTATCAAGTACTGATGGCCCAAGTTTCTGCCATCTTTTTGCTCTGACATATACTGTTTCTCTATATAGTGACCTCATGTTTCAAGAAGGTTGTGGGGCCCAGCACCTAGGTGCATGCCTGTAATCCTAGAAGCTCAGGAGGCTGAGGTAGGAAAGTTGCAAATTCAAAACCAGCCTTAGCCACTTAAGTGAGTCCCTAAGCAACTCAGTGAGACTCTGTCTCAAAATAAAAAATAAATAGGGCTAGGAATGTGGCTCAGTGATTAAGCACCACTGGGTTCAATGCTGTGGGAATTCCAACTAACATACAGACTTAGCTGCTGCGACCCCTCGCCAGCAAGGAGGACACGACACAGGATTCTTCTCTCAGCAGTTTATTCAGGCCTTTAATTATGTGTCTCTGGAAGCTTCATCTTATTACTACTACTACTACTACTACTACTACTACTACTACTACTGCTACTACTGCTACCACTACTTCTTCTACTCCTACCTCTACTACTACTTTTCCTACTACTTCTTCTCTCCTACTACTTCACCCGAGCACCCCAGCCTTGATAAAGCACATCAAGCCCCAATGCACAACTGCCACGTGGATCTTTCTCATAGGGTGTTTTACAGCTACGTGCCAACTCTCCCAAAACAAGGAGTTGTTTATCACAGGCCACAGCGCTTATCAGCGCCATCTTGTAATGGCGACCACGGTCCGCTGACACGGCTCACCACAGTTCCCCGTTTTTGTTTTACTAAGACAATACAGGCGAGAGTAGAGGTCCTATCCCACTGTGCAGAAGTGGCTGCATAGTATGGCTCAGCCCTAGGGAGGCCCTTCCCTGGATCTGACTCCATATCAGCCGATGCCTTTTTTCGTGGGACGGGGCATGGACATCCAACCTGCATGCAATAGGACATGCTCTCCTTGAGGTCCACTGTAGGATCACTCAAGTGCAGTGCCTTGCCTCGCATCCTGTATCGTGACGATGGTGAACATAAGGGGGTAGCTGGGAATACCTCTGTAGGACAACCACAATTAAGTTGGCGACACCCTGAGAGAAAGGCACGGGCTTTAAAGCCATAGCTAAAGACCAGTGTGGAAACCCTTCTGCGTGCAATGGCAACAAGACCTGCAGAGTGCAAGGGCTTTCCAGCAATAGAAGAAAGACAAAAGAAGGACATGTCGAACCCAGGGCAATGTTAGAATAACTTGGGGTGCAATGACCATGTCAAAGGCACTAGTGTGGAAACCCATCTGCGTGCAATGGCAGCAAGACCTGCAGAGTGCAAGGGCTTTCCAACACTAGAAGAAAGACAAAAGAAGGACATGTCGAACCCAGTGCAATGTTAGAATAACTTGGGGTGCAATGACCATGTCAAAGGCACTAGTGTGGAAACCCATCTGCGTGCAATGGCAGCAAGGCCTGCAGAGTGCAAGAGCTTTCCAGCACTAGAAGAAAGACAAAAGAAGGACATGTCGAACCCAGTGCAATGTTAAAATAACTTGGGGTGCAACGACCATGTCAAAGGCACTAGTGTGGAAACCCATCTGCGTGCAATGGCAGCAAGGCCTGCAGAGTGCAAGGGCTTTCCAGCACTAGAAGAAAGACAAAAGAAGGACATGTCGTTCCCAGTGCAATGTTAGAATAACTTGGGGTGCAACGACCATGTCAAAGGCACTAGTGTGGAAACCCATCTGCGTGCAATGGCAGCAAGACCTGCAGAGTGCAAGGGCTTTCCAACACTAGAAGAAAGACAAAAGAAGGACATGTCGAACCCAGTGCAATGTTAGAATAACTTGGGGTGCAACGACCATGTCAAAGACACTAGTGTGGAAACCCATCTACGTGCAATGGCAGCAAGGCCTGCAGAGTGCAAGGGCTTTCCAGCACTAGAAGAAAGACAAAAGAAGGACATGTCGTTCCCAGTGCAATGTTAAAATAACTTGGGGTGCAACGACCATGTCAAAGGCACTAGTGTGGAAACCCATCTGCGCGCAATGGCAGCAAGACCTGCAGAGTGCAAGGGCTTTCCAACACTAGAAGAAAGACAAAAGAAGGACATGTCGAACCCAGTGCAATGTTAGAATAACTTGGGGTGCAACGACCATGTCAAAGGCACTAGTGTGGAAACCCATCTGCGTGCAATGGCAGCAAGGCCTGCAGAGTGCAAGGGCTTTCCAGCACTAGAAGAAAGACAAAAGAAGGACATGTCGTTCCCAGTGCAATGTTAAAATAACTTGGGGTGCAATGACCATGTCAAAGGCACTAGTGTGGAAACCCATCTGCGTGCAATGGCAGCAAGACCTGCAGAGTGCAAGGGCTTTCCAACACTAGAAGAAAGACAAAAGAAAGACATGTCGAACCCAGTGCAATGTTAGAATAACTTGGGGTGCAACGACCATGTCAAAGGCACTAGTGTGGAAACCCATCTGCGTGCAATGGCAGCAAGGCCTGCAGAGTGCAAGGGCTTTCCAGCACTAGAAGAAAGACAAAAGAAGGACATGTCGAACCCAGTGCAATGTTAGAATAACTTGGGGTGCAACGACCATGTCAAAGGCACTAGTGTGGAAACCCATCTGCGTGCAATGGCAGCAAGGCCTGCAGAGTGCAAGGGCTTTCCAGCACTAGAAGGAAGACAAAAGAAGGACATGTCGTTCCCAGTGCAATGTTAAAATAACTTGGGGTGCAACGACCATGTTAAAGGCACTAGTGTGGAAACCCATCTGCGTGCAATGGCAGCAAGACCTGCAGAGTGCAAGGGCTTTCCAGCACTAGAAGACAGACAAAAGAAGGACATGTCATTCTCAGTGCAATGTTAAAATAACTTGGGGTGCAACGACCATGTCAAAGGCACTAGTGTGGAAACCCATCTGCGTGCAATGGCAGCAAGGCCTGCAGAGTGCAAGGGCTTTCCAGCACTAGAAGAAAGACAAAAGAAGGACATGTCGAACCCAGTGCAATGTTAGAATAACTTGGGGTGCAACGACCATGTCAAAGACACTAGTGTGGAAACCCATCTACGTGCAATGGCAGCAAGGCCTGCAGAGTGCAAGGGCTTTCCAACACTAAGAGAATAACAAGGAAAGACATGTCAATCCCAGTGCAATATTATAATAACTTGGGGTGCAATGACCATGTCAAAGATTTACTGTTTAAGATGCGCAAGCCAGACTTGAGGTGAGTTGCCATTTTCTAAAGCTGCAAGAGCTTGTATGATCATAGCCTTATCTGGAGCACTGCGGGCCTTGAGACAACAGAGAAGCCACAAACAAAGTATCACACCAAAGCAACATACTGTCCCAAAAATGCTTATTCCCACCCAATTAGTGAATTGACCCAAAGTCACGGGATCAACACGGGTGTTATTCAAGACAGCTATCTGAGTCAGTTGAGACTGGATCATGTCTTCCGCCACCATGGACCAATTCCCGGCCAAATAGTCACCGATGATGCGGGAAGCATTCCTGGAATCATTAAATCTGACAGAGGTTATACATAAATGTGCACGTTGGTCAATGCAACCCAAATGTACCAGGTCAGACAATTCTTCTGAGCTTGAAGTAGATCTATTCTTTGGTTAGCAGCTAAAATCCCTGACAAAAGATGTTGGTTAACTTTATTTTGAGATTCGAGTATGGTGGAGATTTGTTGAACAACTTCATTAACAGTGACAGCAGTTTGCACCTGGCTGGCCATGGCTACTGCGGCCGTAACTGCTGCAGCAGCAGCAAGGCCTGCATTAGTTAATGGCCCACCTATCTCTCTACAGACTTTCATCCAAGCCTCTATGCCTTTGTTTTTATAAGGAGTAATAGCTGCCTTACATTCTTTAGTACACTGTTCAAAGACCAATTGTTTAATCAAGGGCATGGCTCTATCGGGATCGCCAAAAATTTTTCCTGCAGCATCCACCATCCTAGCAACAAAGTCTGAGATCTGTATTGACTGTTTTCCAAACTTGAGAATGAAAAGTCCTCCCGGAGCCTTGGACTCCACCTACACACGGGGACAGAGCAATGGGTGGATCTATGGGTGGAACATCAGGTATGGAGCCCTCCTCTAGGTTCTCAACTTCCTCCCCAGAACTGGATTTATTACCCTTCTCACAGCAGGCTTTTACATCTGTTGTTTCCCGTTTTTTCTTTTTTATCTTAGTCTTACGTAATTGTTGTAATAACTTGTCCAATTCCTCAGAACTGTTTGAGCTACTTGTGTCCTTGGGAGTTTTTAACTCAGTCAAGTCCAGATAGAGCCTTCTCCTCTGTTTAACTTCAGACTCCCTTGTCTGTTCACCACTCTTACTCCTAATACTTTCTCCTACCTCGCTATGTGACCCCTCCGATTTTCCTTCATGCAATTGCTCAAGAACGGCCTGACCCTCGCTCACAGCTTTCTGGCATTTACCATCCATTATACACCCCCTCACTAATTTCCAAAGCGGAATGGTACCGCCCTTTAAAGTTCCTTGTTTGTAAGTGAAATCCAGATCTTTCTCTAATTTATCCCAACTGGGAATCGTGAGACTCCCTGAAAAAGCAAACCAAGGAGCTACAGAGTCAGTCTCTTTTAAAAACCTCTGTAATGTGCTCCGCTTCACTTTAAGTCCCTTGGAACGCAGTAACCTGTCCAAGGCCAGCAAAATTGGGCTTGAGGAAGTAGCACCCATACTGTTCCAAGCAGTATTAAGAAAGTGAAAATACAAAATCCCGCTCTCTCCTTATTTACAGAGGAGCGTCTTATTTTATTATTTTTCCCCCGCTCTCTCTTTATCTACAGAGGAGCGTCTTATTTTATTTTTCCCCCGCTCTCTCTTTATCTACAGAGAAGTGTCTTATTTTATTATTTTTTCCGTTCTCTCTTTAATTACCGAGGAGCGCCCTGCTTTCATATGCGGATTCCCACTTTACCTGGGAACTTACCGGTGCACCACCCTGACTGCTGAAAGTTCTGGATCCTGGGTACGAGGGATATTGGTTCCCGTATGGGCCGCCAACTGCTTACTCCCCTCGCCAGCAAGGAGGACACGACACAGGATTCTTCTCTCAGCAGTTTATTCAGGCCTTTAATTATGTGTCTCTGGAAGCTTCATCTTATTACTACTACTACTACTACTACTACTACTGCTACTACTGCTACCACTACTTCTTCTACTCCTACCTCTACTACTACTTTTCCTACTACTTCTTCTCTCCTACTACTTCACCCGAGCGCCCCAGCCTTGATAAAGCACATCAAGCCCCAATGCACAACTGCCACGTGGATCTTTCTCATAGGGTGTTTTACAGCTACGTTCCAACTCTCCAAAAACAAGGAGTTGTTTATCACAGGCCACGGCGCTTATCAGCGCCATCTTGTAATGGCGACCAGGGTCCGCTGACACCGCTCACCACACTTAGCGTATATCTATAAATATAGATCCATCAATATGCTAGTAGATAAAAACTGCGATCATACAAAATTTAATACAACTGAATTAACTAAATGATTATAGTGGTTTCACTGTGACTTTTGGAAGGGTAACTAATTTATTTTCTCCACACATTTCATTACTTTAATTTTTCTACAAAGATATATACTATATTTACAACTATATGCTTTGACCTAGATCCTAAAGTCATCATGCACCCTATAAAAGTAGTTTAATTCAGGATTCAATTTATTTCATTACTTAGAATTTGCCAATTTGTAAACACAATGGTGTGAAGAATCTGTAACTGGGCTCTATCTTTCCCCACTGGGGCAAATCATACACATTTTTCTAGCAGGCAGTAAAAAGTCAACCTCTCAATGCCCAACTTGTATTCAGCTTACCAACATTTATATATCACAACTGTCAGCTTTGCACAAATCATTTCTAACCAGATGCTAACTCCATCATTCCTAACAATCTACCCAGACATATTGACTGCTTTGCTCTTCTCACTCTGTGGAACTAATCATTTGTCCTTTATGCTTCTACAAATCCTTCTACTTTCTATATTTCTGATTTGTTTTTAATTTTTGCCCTATCATATATATATTTCTGGTTGCTTGTATAAGGACATACCTAACAAATCTCTCATTTTTATGTCTATCTTGTGTTGTTTTAAATTTTTCAAGTACTACTATAATTACATAATTGTAATGAGAGTATTGCTTTCTAAAAGTTTCATAATTACCATTAATAGAGTTTCATAATTTAGAGCACTTTAAAGTTCTCCACATTTTCCAGTGTAATTTGACCTAACGCTATTGCCACCCCGTAAGAAAAAAATTAAAAAGTAATATATTTAAGATCATTAAAGTGCATGGAGTTGACCAAAATAGCAAACAAAAAAGTGAAATACATCATCCCAGTCCTTTAGAATTTGGAAAATAAGACACCTGCATACAAAAAAAATGTCAATAGTATAGAAGGATTAGTGGGAATTAAAGAGAGACAGCATTTAAACAGGATTGAATAAGTAAAACTGATAGCTATAATAAATGTCCCTTAAGAAACCATAATAGCACTAGTGGAAGAACAGTGGGAAACTAGAAAGCAAAACGGAGTAAATTGTAATGGCCTATAAAAGAAGTCTGGCAGACCAAAGAGATAAGAAAAAATAAAAATGAACACATGGGCTGGAGTTGTGGCTCAGTGATAGAGTGCTTTCCTTGCCTGTGTGAGGCCCTAGGTTCGATCCTCAGTACCACATATAAATAAATAAAAGCTCCATTAACAACTAAAAATATATTTTTTTTACATATAATGAAAATATTAGAAAGTTGAGGCCTACTTCATAAAGTTATACTATGGACAGAAAGGGACACTGTTTCCAGCTATCTAGAAAAACTATGTACTTTGAAAATAGTAGCTACAATGATAATAGTAGCTACAATTTTCAGTTAGGAAACATTTTTGTTTTAATAAACTGCTTAACTACCAAGAAAGTACCACATCCACATCCACATAAGCTATACACAAATGAAAGTAGAAACTTTAGGAAACAGTAAGCAAACTCAGAAAGCAGATTTCATCTTTAGAGTATGTCACTAAGATTGGTGAAATTGAGCTTACATTTTAATGACTGTATAAAGCTCAAGAGATAAAGACTTTGAAGTCTCAAAAGGAAACACATGTGGTACTACAAAAAGCTATATTCTCATGTTAAGGGGGTCGGGGAGAACTAAAAGGATCTCACTGCTGTAACCCTTTTATAGTCACACCTGCCCCAGTCACCACCAACCACTAATCTGTATTCCATCACTATAATTTTGTCATTCTGACAATACTTTATCAATCCTGAGGTTATAACTACAAATTGCCCTTCCCAAAGGTTCTTGGACTAAATTTGCACTGCGTGCATGATCCAATAAGTCTCAAAGATGTCCATTTAAATAAAATAAAATGTTCAATTAAAAATATGGGAGTTTGGGGCTGGAGATATGGCTCAAGCGGTAGCGTGCTCGTATGGCATGCATGCGGCCCGGGTTCGATCCTCAGCACCACATACAAACAAAGATGTTGTGTCCACCGAAAAAAAAAAAAAAAACTAATAAATAAATTCTCTCTCTCTCTCTCTCTCTCTCTCTCTCTCTCTCTCTCTCTCTCTCTCTCTTTCCCTCTCTCTTTAAAAAAAATATGGGAGTTAAAAAAAAAAGTTCTCTTAAACTGCTAGGCAGGTAACTGGACAAAGTGTAGGCAAATCCTCTGAATGAAAATAACATCAAGTCAAGCCTCCCAAAATCCAACACTTTTCTAAAAACACTCTGCTAGTCAAAACAACAACAAAAACTAACAAAACATGCAAGGATACCATACACAATGAATAGGCTTATTTTTTTTTCCACAAAACACAGTTCAAACGAAGAAGAGCAGTTATGATAATGAGAGGAGTCTTAACAAAACGCATCTGAAACTATATGATAAAAGACCATTTTTTATGCTTTCAAAGAACTGGAGGAAAAAACTTTTGCAAAATGCAATAAAAGTGAATGTCTTAAAAATCATATGCTTAGGGGCTGGGGTTGTGGCTCAGTGGTAGAGCATTCACCTAGTGCAGGTAAGGAACTGGGTTCGATCCTCAGCACCATATAGAAATAAAATAAAGGTATTGTGTCTACATACAAATAATAAATAAAAATCATGCTTAGATGTCATGACAATGTCAAGCTGCTATACAAGCTTCTAAATAAGTGCTTTGAATGTCTGTCTTTAATTCATCACAGAGTAGTAAAATCAGTTTGCAAACCAACACTGAACTGAAGACCCTACTTTGAGCAGCACTAGTCTAAAACACAAGTAGATAACTATAACAATATTAAGAATATATACAATATTCAAATAGATTGTGATTTAAATTCTTCCAGACTAACTGAAGACTGAAGTGGAAGGTCTAAGATGCAATGAAAAAGTCAGTAAAAATTTAAGAAAATGTGGGGCTGGGGATGTGGCTCAAGCGGTAGCGTTACAACAACACAGTCCCAAAATAGCATTCTTTTTAAACTAAGGACATGGGCTGGATAGATTCTAGATGAGCAAAATGAAGACAACTTAGTATAGAAAGTTATTTAGAGACCAAATTTCAAGATTTAGAGAACAAATTTCAAATATCAAGAGCTAAAGGTTACCTGTCCTAATGGAAATATACTGTCGCTAATGCCAAAACTGTGGGTAGCTTATTAAGTTAGGGTATTTTTAAATGTATAACCTTATGAAACAGAAAAAAATTACAACCACATATTAACAGAGGTTGAATATGTTTTCATTTTCAGTTATATTGAATGAACAGGATTCCAATTTCCATTAACTATACTCTAGAGTATGAATGAGTTACATAATACTTTAGCATACTTTACACATCAAACTCTCCAAGCACAATATATTATTTTACTTTTACTTGCAGGCATTTAAAGACCCTGCTCAGACTTCCAGAAAAAAATCAAATGTAAATTCAAATCCACTCAGAGGGGAAAAAAAAAACTTAAAATTATGGCACCACATCTCCTAAGAAAGAGTCATGACTAATACCTATATAAATGTTTGGTCACTTTTTACAATGTTAACACATCTAACTGAAGCATCTCAATAACCCCATAGGATTATGGTTTTATAGAATAGATAAAATAATGGCTTAAAAATTTAGAGAATGAGGGCTGGGTTGTGGCTCAGTGGCAGGGCGCTCGCTTAGCATGTGCAAGGCCCCGAGTTTGATCCTCAGCACCACATAAAAATAAATAGGAGATATTGTATCCAACTACAATTTAAAAAAAAAACAGAATGAAGAAACATGCTAAAAAAGGTATAAGATATGTACATTGAATGTAACAGAAAAAAAGATACCCAAAAATCTAATCACCCGCTGTTTCTTCACATCATTCCCATCACAGGAAACTGAAAGGACAATCATTAGGCATACACAGCAAATAAACTAAATGATATTATGCCTTAATCTATTTGATTTCAGTACCACCAAATTCAAACAGTTTAGCAAGATTTTTTTCATGTAATTGCTTACTGAGGATAATAAGAATCATATGATGCCACTTTCAATGGTATGGAAAATTAATTTAAAGGGAAAAAAACTCAAAACTCGGCTGAAGGATTATAACTTCTATCTGGTATAAAGTGAGGCAAAAAATTGTCACCCATAAAGTAATTCTGAAAAGCCCAGGGACAAGAACCTTACATAAGAATTCTTCTCCAAAATATTTTGTAGTTATACTGATACAAAGGTAAAACCTGAACATATAATAAGACACTTTGGTGGCTTAGAATGAAGTTGGATTTAAACTTGAAATTTATGGTGACCTGAAAAAATATACATTGTTATTGTTTAAGCCAGATACAATGTTCGGTATAGGAGAGTATTTGGCTTTATAATAATTTTAAACTTTGAAAGCCCACACCAAAGTTATAATCATGTTTGTATGTGTTCTTAGCTACTTCAAGTCATTTCTGTGGAAAGAAAAAGGCAGGCATTTAAAAACAAACCTAAATATATAAGAACATCTACTGTGATGTTTTCACTTACACGTCCTGATCCCTACTTAAAATATGAAAGTTCAGTAATCAAATTTTTAATGAGATAAACTAAAAGTCAATGTACTTCAAAAACATTTAAGTTCTAAAAGCAAACAACATGGATTTGTTTTTAATTTCATCTTTAAAAAAAAATCAAGCCACAAACCCAAAATTCTTTATCATAACATTTGCACTGGTTTAAAATTTCAGGGGGAAGAAAAAGGCTAGCAGCTCGCCCACTCTCCCAATCACCAATATCTGAAATCTAATATCCCAAGTCAGAGAACTACAAGCTCTCTTGCCATAAGTGCCAAAATAGGCACCTAACTCCTATCTACAAGGGTCTGGAAATAGAAGCCCAATTTTGAATAGTAATCAATTTTCTTCCACTTTGAGTATATTATCTTAAAATAACTGCTAATCCATTCCCCCACTCTAGAATATCTAAGATTCACACCTGAAAATAATGCTCTGCATTCACACTAGTACTTCATGCATTTAGCTCTAAAATGAGACGACCCAGAGGGGCCTCATCCTTTTGCTCAAACCAGAATCTGATGCCTCCATTGAAAGATTCCATATTTTATACTTGAAGGAAAGTGATTATAGTTAAGTTTATAAGGTTAGTAAGCTCTTGTCCATAACATTAAATCCAAAGAAACAAGTCTACCTTGACTTTAAACATACATACAAACACACACACACTCACACAGACACCCCACAGTTAGATATATCATTTTAAAACTTTTTAAGTAACATTTCTTGAACTGTGAATCCTTGAAATACTTGTTAACCATGTTGTACACAACTTTTTCAGCAATTAAAGACTAACTAGTATTAAGTTGCAAATATTAGCAAGAAAATTAAGTAGAAATAGTTCATGCCTTATTATCACCTAATTATAAAAATTATCTTAAAAGGTTATGTGACTTATTTCAAATTCTATACAGTTAAAGCATAATTACATTCATAATTACATATTTGAACTTAAATTATTTTAAATTAAATATTCTGAATTTAAATCATCTTTATAAATTTTATAATTATGGCATTCTTGTAATTTGTATCAAATTCTTTAAAAATGGTCTAATCTAAACTTTTAAGCCTTTTTAAAAAAGTCATTAATTTTCAGTCATCTTTTGATTGGATTGACATTTACATGTAAAAAGATATAGGTTATTACTTTTGCATTTAAGTTCTGTTTAACAAGGATAAATAAAAATCATTAACTAAAGGTTATTTAAAGTTTTTAAAATTAAATAGTGGGTTTCCTAAACTTTGGGATAATTTTTGGTAAATGCTTTTTGTTTAAAAACTATCAACTGCCATATAATTACAAATGCAATTTTAATCTATTGCTTAATTTGAGATAATTAAATTCAAAGATATCATGACTAGATATTATAACTTTTAATTACACTGTATTTGAGATACCTAATTTTATATCACTATAAGAAAAAAATTACAGGTCATATACTATTCTCCACTTTATTTTAATGTCAAGATATCTTATCTCATAAAAAATAATCTTTCTATTCTAAGAAAAAATTTAAAGTCTACTGGCTATGACATTAAATCCACTTCCTGTCTTCAAATCATTTATAAAATTTTCACAGTGAAGTGTAACTTATTCAGAAAAATCCCAGTTAAGAATTTTAAGTATATTTTATAAGTTCCTAGAATCACTTGAATTTCATGGATAGCTAACTGAAAAGATTTTAAACTACTGCAATGAGATTTTTTTTATAACAACAAACATCAATGCAACAAAATAGCTAAACAGGAGAAATACTTCAGGTGTCTGCTGAAAATTCAATTATTTCTATATATTCTAATGCCCAAAAACCAAATCATTTTTTTAAAGTTTATGATGGTTTTTCATCTATATGAATTTAGCACAAATTTACTGGTTAATTCCACTCAATATAGTTCCTTCATATTTACACAAGTTAAATAAACAAAAATCTTCATGCTTCTCACAGAAAGCCAAATTAACTTCCTATGTGGGAAGAAATTTAAAAAATACACACATGTAACATGCTATACTAAGTACTATAGAAAATTCATGGATAAGCTTTCAGGCTGAAATTTTTTAAACTATTAGAAAATAGCAGGGGCTCGAGATGTGGCTCAAATGGTAGCTCGCTCGTCTGGCATGCGAGAAGCACCAAGTTAGATCCTCAGCACCACATTTAAAAAAAAAAAAGATACTGTGTCCACCTAAAACTAAAAAATAAATATTTTTAAAAAATAGCAATATTATAAGTATCCATATTCCCACCAAAACATAATGTTCAAATTATACATTTAAATTCACACAAATATGAAATCATATTTGCATTACATATATTTTTAAAAAGTTAAGCCTGCTGTGTACCATCCCCAAAATCACTGTCTCCTCCTTATTAGCAACCACTATTATGATTTTGATATGTCTTCATAATTATTTTCCATCTTCTAATTTACATATCTAAATAGCAGTTGTGTTTTGTATATTTTTCAGTTGACAAATGGTATCATACTAAAAGTACTTGCTTTTAATTCAACATTAATTTTCAAATGTATTGATATCAATATACTTTCTTCCTCTTAACAACTGTACTGGAACATACATGCATATACATTTTAGTTATCCATTTTCCCACTAATGAATATTTAGGTTATTTCTTATTTTTCATTATTATAATACTTTAACAAATATTCTTAAACAAGTCTTTGTCCATACAAAAGTTTATCTAAAGCACTGTTTCTCAACTTTGGCACTACAGATATTTTGGGATGTATCATTGTCTATTGTTAGGGTTTGTCCTATGAATTTTAGGACATTTAGCAAAATACCTAGCCTCCACCAATTAGATGCCAATTATAATCCCCAGGCCTGACAACCAAAAATATCTCCAGGAATTGCCAAATGTCCTCTGGTGATAAGATCACCCCTGCTGAAAACCACTGCTTTGAAGTTTATATAAAAATAAAATTGATGGGTTATATGCATATTTTCCATTTTACTGGATACTGACCAAATAGCTCTATCAACTCACATTCCCATCAGCATATAGTATCTCTGGTTTCCAAACACTCTTGCCAAAATTTGATAATGTGTGACTATTTAAGCTTTTCCAATAAAACAAATCATTAATTTTCCAAAGGGCGGACTGCCATTGGAACTAGTTAAGAACAAGTGGTAAACATATGCCACTTTTTAAGAAACATAAAAACCTTAAACTTCAACAAAGAAAAATATCTACATTATTATTCTCCCTTTTCTTCTAGGCCCCTTTACCTTAGCATGCATGCGATTAATATACTGAAATACTCCTAACTATTTAAACTCATTTTGCCTGGAAGCTTCAAAATCATTATATTTGATTTATATTTCCTAATGAAACTTTCAAGGCCAAAGATTTTTGAATAACTCACTTGAAATATTTTGACAGATATCACTTATGGTGAAAATTATACTTTTAATTGCTGGTTTGTAAATATAGAAATATACTACACATATATAACTTCATTCACAATGCAAATACCTATTCCCAACTCCCTATCCAAAGAACCTATTAAATAAGCAAACTGGCTCTATAAATGAACTCAGATGGAATAAAAATGGTGGAGTAACCATACATTCTGCCTTCCCCATTCCATACCAAATCCATAGAAATTAGACCCAAAATTTGTAGTTCCTAATTTCCACTCCTCTGAAAAACTCAATTTTAATTCCTGTTCCTATAAGATGCCTATTCTGTTTATTAAATATAGATCCTCACTTTGTATAAGCAATCTTGTATGATTTCTGTTATTGGCACCTAAAGAACTTGTCTAAGGCGATGGCACATGAAACGATTGATGACTTAACTGATAATGAATCCAACTATAACCAGAAAAGAAAACCAAGGCAGGCCAGAAACTCAAAAGAATACCCAGAAGATAAAAAAAAACAAGACCTGATTGAAATTAAAATACACACACACACACACACACACACACACACACACACACACAAATTTCCACAAAATATAGAAGTATTCCAATAGCAATTCAAATACAAAAAGACATGTATTTGAAGCTAGAGGAAGCCTGAAGACCATCAACAGTATGATTATTAAGACTATCCAGGCATACTTCCCCTTCCCACCTCTCATCACAGTGCCAAGCCCTGGACAAGGTGGCTAGTAGGAGAGTTAACCTATCTCTCTCCTCAAGGAAAAAGCAGTAAGTATGGGCCCTTGATTAAAACCAAACTATCGAAGCCTGATACCCAACCTAAAGAATAGATATCTCAACATTTTATAATAAGGAATCCTTAGACGTTCTGAGGAGTTGTGTAGACTAATCAAAGCAGTGTCCTAGAAAGATTAATACAGCATCAATAAGAAAGAACTAAAGAGAAGAAAGAATACAGCCCAGGAATGTCAGTCTGGAAACAAACAAACAAACAAAAAGGCATGCAGGTCCTGAAATACTGATACAGACCCTACAAAAAAATTAAACTGGGTAAGGAAAAAAAAATCAATTTGTTGGATGGCTTAGTATTGTAGGAAAGGAAAACAGGGTAAAGATTGCCTTCAATCATTTATTCTGTTAGACAATAGTTATGAAAAACTTTATTATAATATTTCTAGCACTAAATATTATTAAATTAATATGAGAATAAAGAAGTCAAAATTAACAGTGAGGTTCTGAACCTCAGAATATGGGATGAGATGAAAAGAAATCTGAATTTAAAGATAAATGACTCTCTGCTTTAGAAATGCTGAGGTTTTTGTCCTAAGAATTTCATTAATGTTAAAAAGACACTTTTATACCAAGTATATTTATAAACCTTTTTAAATTTATATTATGAAGTACTTGATAACATGAAGAATAAGATATAGAAGATGTTATAAAACACACAATAAACATGGTAAAACTCATTGCTGAATCCAAGAGCAGAACAATACCACTATCTTCAAGATCCTGGAGTATTCTTCCCCATATCTAACCTTTTGCCCCTCATGCACATAGATTACCACTATCCTGAATGTTTTCTTAACTCTACCTTACTTTATCTTAATTTTTTGCTCAATATTTACATATTAACAATATACTTGTTAATTTATCTTGAAGTTGCCCATCTAAAACAATACCATACTAGATGTATTTTTCAGTGAAGTGATACTATTTCTTCACTAAATGTTAGAGTATTTCTAAGAAAATGTGGACACATGACTGGAGGTCATTCATGTACAATGGCCTATGACATACTTCAATGTATTAAAATGCCACAACTTGTTCACCCTGTCTCCTACTGATGTTACTTAAGTATTCTCAGGTTTTTGTTGTTACAAATAATACTTCCACACAATATTCTTGAACAAATCACCTGGTATACATGTCCAAGAGTCTCTCTCAATAACCAGAAGGAAAATTGTGTGATAGGTTATAGGCATGTTCCATTTTACAAATAATGCCAAGTTGTCATTTTGTTATTTACAAAGACACATAATAGAAATAAGAAGCCAATACCAATAACCACCATGTAAAGCACATGCCCAATTAAATTTATATCACATGCAAGCACACAAATCTACTTGCAAAATAATCATCACCATTTTTAATGTCACTACCTAAAAATATCTCAGGAAACTGGCTCTGCACTCATTTCACTTCTCTCAGTGAAACTATTATTTCAATGTGCCAAAGTCTTAGACGAGGTTCTCTGTGTACCAATAACAGAAACTCATACAAAGTTGCTTATCCAAATGAAAAACACTAAAAAGAAATAAAGATATCACACAGAACTGATGAATAGGAATTACAAATGCTGCCAAAAATTAAGGCTATTTTTTTTTAAAGAGAGAGTGAGAGAGGGGAGAGGGGGGGGGGAGAGAGAGAGAGAGAGAGAGAGAGAGAGAGAGAGAGAGAGAGAGAGAATTTCTTTTTAATATTTATTTTATTTTTTTTTTAGTTCTCCGCGGACACAACATCTTTGTTGGTATGTGGTGCTGAGGATCGAACCCGGGCCGCACGCATGCCAGGCAAGCGCGCTACTGCTTGAGCCACATCCCCAGCCCAAAGGCTATTCTAATCTCTTAGGGTCCTCGCTGGTAATGGGATTCATTTTTCTTTCCACACTCCAAGCCCTTCTGCTTCTCCATAACTATAGGCTTGTCTTATATAGGTTGTCTCAGGCCCAGTTTTTTACCTATCTTTTACCTATCTTTCCATAAGAAAAGCCTAGTAAACTTTAACTTGTATCTTTGTCATCTAACATTTTTTAAATTATTGAAACACAGCTTAGCCCAATTTAGCACAGAGGTCAACCCAAGATCCTAACAGCTATGTAATGGTAATAATATAAGGGTCCCACTGACAAATCTGCAATGGCTCACCCTTGGCCAGAGATATCACTTCTCAAACAAGAGCCTAACGTTAGCAGACATCTAAAGCAACCAGAAAATTATAGTGAAAAGTGTAATGAAGTGCAACTGAGAAACTTAACCATAATTATGCAACTCACTACAGTACTCACTAGTCATTCTGATAGTAGTTTTCAGTTTATATAAAGCTAAATACAACACCCTCCATTTCTAATGCCAAAAGCCATTTCTGACTATTTCTCACATTCTACCTTTTATGCTTTTCCTATTGCTATTCTTATTCAAATTCTCTTTGCAGAACTATCATACAATTAATCCAACTTCAACCTCTTGATTTATCTGGAGAAGTCCTCTCCTGGTTCTTTTCTGACATCTCAAGTTTTCTTCCCTTGTTATTTTCCCTCTGTTTGACCTCTTAGTTTTTAGAAATTATACCAAAAGCACATGCAGCAAAAGAAAGATAAACTAGGTATCAGATTTTAATTTTTCTGTTTTTCCAAGGAAAACTTAAAAATTCACTTTAACAAAGTAAAAAGAATCTCCCAAAGAATGGAACAAAATGTGTCCAAATCATGTATATGGCACTTTTACCAACATATAAAAAAAAAAAACTTAAAATTCAATAAATGGAAAGAAAATTCAAATAAAAACAGGGTAAAGGATTTGAATAGAAAAATACTCAAGAGAATATACAAATGGCCAATAAGCATATAAAAGATGTTCAGCATCATTAATCATCAAGGAAATGCAAATCCTAAACACAACAGGAAGTTAGCAAAATGGTAAAGCTAAAAGCTCCAACTTCCTCCTCCCCACAGAAACAAAGTAACAGTAACTATCAGAATCAACTTTCCCAAAACTACAGAGCAAAGTTTTACAACAAAGCACATACTGAAGAAAAAGGCAACTCTAAACCTACTTTCTGATATTTTTAAAGGCCCCAGCCCCAAAGCTGATGAAAGAAACAAATCGACATACTCAAGAAGCTCAATGAGCTCCAGGTAAGATAAATTCAGAGATCCACAGAGATGCATGATAACAGAACTGTTAATAAAAAGAGGCCCTAGGAAAGCAAGACAGAAGTGACTCATCGTGAACAAAGGATCCTCAATAAGATTAACACCAGCCTCTCATCAGAAACCATGGGGACCAGGAAGCAGTAGCATGATATGATCAAGCACATAAGAAAAAAAAACTTGGCTAATTGTATGTGTCCACGTGGTTGGGCCATGGGATGTCCAAACTCTTGGTCAAATAGTATTCAAGTGTTATCTCAGAATGTTTAGGATTAGATTACATTTGCATTGACAGACCAAGTAAAGCATGGTGGGAATGCTTCATTCAATCAAAGACTCTAATAAAAGGATTGAAAAAGATAGAACTCATTCTGACTACCCCAAATCAGGACATTGGTCTTTTCCTGCCTTCAGATTCAACTGAAATGTTGGATATTCTTGTGTCTTCCAGTTTTCATACTAGAACTTAAGCTATTGTTTCTCCTGATTTTCAGGCCTTCATTCTGGAGCTACAAAACTGCAGCTCTTGGTACTTCCCAGCTTCTATAATCTTGTGAACCAATTATTTATAAGACCCCGCATCTGAGGGTGCAGCTGTGTGGTACAGCATCTCTGTAGCATGCATAGGACCTAGCACCAAAGAAAAATGTGTGTGCGCGTGTATGCGTGGGTGTGGGTGTGCTGTGTGTATGTATGTGCATGTGTGTGTATGTGCATGTTCTCCATCCATGTTTTTCTGAGTCTGTTTCTCTGGATACTCCTAATATAGCTATCAATAAAAAAAATTACTTAAAAAAATTCTCTATATCTGGCAAAACTGTCTTCCAAAAAACTTAGGGACAAAGAAAGACCTTTTCAGATAAACAAAACCTTACAGTCATTAGCATTAGATTTATCCTATAAGTAGAACTAAAGGGAGACCATAAGTCTAAGGGAAAAGGCACTGGAAAGCAACTCTAGGCCTTGTAAAGAAATAAATATTCCAGTGAAGGTCAATATATGGGCAAACATGAAGACCACTATTATTGTATATTGGTTTGTAACCTTCTTGTTCTATTCCTATAGATTTTAAAAACAAATACATAAAAATAGTGATAAATCTGTTACTGGACATAATACATAAAGATGTATTTTGTAATAAGAACAAAAAAAAGAGGGAGAGGATGGAGATACACAAGTACAAAGATTTATCTACCTCTACAGTTAGGATGGTATCAATTTGAAATTGGCTGTTGTAAATTTAGGATATTAATAGTCATCTTTATGGTAACCACAAAGAAAATATTTTGTATATATTAAAACTTACACAAAAGGAAATGAAAGAGAATAAAAATGATTCACTACAAAAATCAAGTATGAAAATAGTAATGGGAAAAAACAAGGAACAAAAAAGGCATAACTCAGAGAAAACAAATAACAAAATGGAGCAAGTATGATTTCAAGTATCAATAGCGAAGCCAAGTATGGAGGCATACAACTATAGTGCCAAGTACTTGGGAGGCTAAGATAGGAGGAACACTTTTGCCCCACAAATTGGGGACAAGACTAGGCAACACAGTGAAACCCTGTCTCAAAGTATCTGTAGTTACTTCATAATACATTAACATGCCCACTTAGAATAATAGACTGAATATCATGAAAAAACAGTAAGAAAAAAAGACTTGAAAAACAATACAAACTAGATCTAACATATATAGAACACCACGCCATGTTACAGAAAAATATACATTTGTCGCAGATGCACACAGATCATTTTCCAGAAAGACTATTCTAGAAAAGACTAACCAAAAATCAAGTCTCAATATTTTTTAAAAAAAGTCCAAAATCATAGGCATTTCTTATAACTACAAAGAAATAAAGCACAAACAGGTAAAAATTAAATACTAGTCTTAGATAACCAATGAGTTAAAAAAAAAATAGAAAACAACAAAACTTATCAGATGCAGTGAAAGCATTATTCAGAAGAATTTTATTGATTTTTTAAAATAAATGACAGCGGAATGCATTACAATTCTTATTACACATATATAGCACAACTTTTCATATCTCTGGTTGTATATAAAGTGGGTTGACACCAATTCGTGTCTTCATACATGAACTTTGGATAATGATGTCTAGCACATTCCATCATCCTTGCTAATCCCCTGCCCCTCCCTTTCCCTCCCACCCCCCTGCCCTAGCTGGAGTTCCTCTTCCTCCCAGCTCCCTCCCTACCCCACTAAGAATCAGCCTCCTTATATCAGAGAAAACATTCGGCATTTGTTTGGGAATTGGCTAACTTCACTTAGGATTATCTTCTCCAACGCAATCCATTTACCTGCAAATACCATGGTTTTATTCTCTTTTATTGCTGAGTAAAATTCCATTGTGTATATATGCCACATTTCTTTTTTTTAAGCATTCATCTACTGAAAAGCATCTAGGCAGAAGAATTTTTTATAGGTGTAAATGACTACATTATAAATAAAATTTCAAATCAATAAATAGCTTCCCCTTCACTACAGAATAAAATTCCACCTCTCTACAGCCTGATCTTCAAAGTCTCCCATGAAATGGATTCAACTCACATACCTAATGTCAACTCTTAAGTTATCCTTGAGCCCTATAAGTCAATCTCTCAATTCTTTTAGAATGTCATGTCTTTCACATCTGGACAGTTTTTCTTAAGACTTTACCCACTTAACAAACTTTGTCATCCACCCTCCAGGACCTATAGGCTCTTGTTATTTTTCAAACTAACTTTCCTCAAATATAAGATGCCAATGAATTTTAAGATATTTGCCAATTTTGAAGGTGTTATGTGGAAAAGAAAATAAACAGCATATAATAAATTTATTCCTCTGAATTCCCTCAGTACAGCATTTATATTTCTTATTTAACTTCTTAGGCTTCTTTGTATTATGACTTAATACTGTCAATCTCTATTATATCACAGACTCGTGAGGACAAAAATTCTGTCTTGCTTATATATAATATTGTAGAAATCTCACTATGGAGTTTCAGTAAGACAACCTGGACTTGAATGTGTTAAGAAAAAAGAAAATAACACTTTAACACTTATCTCACCTGTATTATCAGAATAAATTAGTGAATATACATTAAAATCAATTTGTAAAGTGGATCTTATTCAAATGCAGGATTTTGGTATTTTAAAAGATATTTACTAAACTTAAATGTCACACTGCAAATCTGTCCCTCTTCAATATCAAAAGGTACATGAGGGAATACAGGAAATTTTTTTTCAAGTTCCTATAAAATTACTACATCTCATCATACTTCAATGACATAATAGTTACCAGGATTCAGGAGAGCAAAGAACCCTTCCAACACTCTAGATAATCACTAGGTCATGATTAGCAATTCCTATTATTGATTCCAGAGAGCAGGTCTATGACTCACTCCCATTTCTAGTCCCATAAGCAAGGATTTTTCAAAGAGTATCAAAATATCCAAGGAGGGAAGTGCAATCTGAAAACAAAATAGCACTCTCCCACTTTTTATTTGTATTATTTAAATACACTGAATGTTCAAGTAACATAAAAGGGCATATCAAAGTGGGACACCAGCTGAGGAGCATGGCACTGGGAAACACTTCAATAAAAAAGAATAAAGACATAAAATGAAGAAAACTTTGAGTGTTCATGTCCATCACATCTCTACTACCTAAACTACTAGAATAACCTCTTCATAGTTCTCACCTGCAGTACAGCATACTCCTCAACTTATCTTCTATACCATGGCTATGTTCAGCTAGAATAAATCAACACATTCCTACCTTTTCAAGTAGCTTCCTGTCAACTTAAGAATAAAACTAACCTTGTCTCTGCCTGGCTTTCCAAAATTATTTTATGGTCTTGGATGCCACAAACTCAATGCTCCAGCAACAACTATTCAATCCAAGTTTTATACATATGCTTTAAACTCTTTGAGGCTTTGTGTCCTTGTTATACCTTCTCCCAGCAATGTCCCTTCTTTACCAGGTCTGATCAATCTTTCAAAACTTGGCTCAACTTTTATGACCTGCTAAAAGTGTTCCACAAATGACAAAAACTGGGCCAACTGCAGCTCCCTTGAGTTCCTACAAAACATGTGCCTATCTCTAACTGAAATGCTAATCTTAATACTTTTTAAGGTATTACATTGCTTAAAACTTTTAGTTGTCCCTGCTCCCAAAATCTTTTTAGGAGCTAGTGCTGCAAAGACACATAGGCATATTGATGAATATTACACACTAGCAATGTAGTTGTTGAGCTGGTCAACTAAACTCATTTCGGATCCATTCCCCAAAATTACCCTGCTGCTCTGTATAATATACAAATGTATTTCCCAAGAAATCCTGGGATCTGGCAAAGATTTGTCCAGAAGGATCTGACCAGTGGAGAAGCACTGATGGGTAACTGAAAGACGAGAAGTCAAATTTTCTCCCTTTCTCTCTACTTCCTGTAACATCCCTGACAGAAGCTATGTCCTCTATAACTCCAGTTCCCCTCTGATGGCCCAGCTCCCATCATGCAACCATTAAGTTCTGGTTTCCCCACACAGTCTTGTTTTTATAGTCTGGAAACACCACCTATTCTCATCTTCCCTCTCGGTTTGAGACACTGGAGGCTTTCTTCTGTAGTTATTTTCTAGGTTATATCACAGTTCTCCATTTGGCTCCTAAGCAATTCCATTATCTACGGAACTAGTTCTGGTTAACTTTACTAGATGCTGAAGGACCTACTGTGGTCACTATTTCCTATATGAGTCTTGACTGGTTTCATATGCCATTTTAAAAAGAATATATCAAAAATGTAACACTTCAACATAAAAAGTACAGCATAAAAAGTTTCAACTGAAGAAAGCTTATTACACAAAAACATTATTCAGAATACAGACACAGAGGGAGAGAACATTATGCATTAAATTCTTAAGAGTAAAAATAAAGAATCTAACATTTTATTCATACCGAAGTAATCCTTATTGGGATGAAGTCTAGTCAATTGCAATATTTGCCTGAATTAAGTCAATCACTTATAATAAAAATGTCACTTTTTTGAAACTTATTTAGTAGAGGGGGAAATTGGAAGGATTATGGAATTTGGAGTCACTGCAGGCCAAGACATCTGTTCGGAGGGGAAAAAATGTTAAAGACCGCCTGTCAGTGAATTATCATTCAAATCCACAAAACTCAGTCTTTTTTTTTTTTTAGGACAAATCCAACTAATCAGTTAAAAACATCTATGTTTATCCAAACATATTTCATATTTTAAGATTATAAAGTAGTAAAGTTGAAAGGAATCACCTTGAACATAAGGAATAAATGCACAATTTGTAAAGAAATGTTAACAGCTACTTATTATAGGGCTTCTCAACTCTTCCCTTTCGTGTATTCATTATATGAAATTCCTTTAGAAGAGCAAAACTGATAAAATTTTACTTACTGCCCAAACAAATTTCAGGAAATGAAACACACCTAGAGGAAAGAATACTATTTTTTGTTTTTATTTTATAATATTTCTTAATCTCTGAACATATATTATTGATCTCTACAAATATATATGTATGTATATGTACATGTGTGTGTGTGTGTGTATATATATATATTTTCCCAGTGATCTCCAAACTAAAGCAAAAAAATCAATTTAAGATTACAGACTTTGGAAGAATAAGAGATATAAAGAAAGATGGGCCTGACATTAATAACAAGTAAGCCTAAAATTCTAGAAACTTACATAAACCATTTTACTCAAAACCCTAAGAGACAATTTTACAATGAGAAAACAAACCCCAAAAAGATTACAAAATCTTTCCAAGCTACCTAATCAGAAAACATTAAACTCACAATTTAGTTCAGTAGTATCTGGATCTACATTTTTTTAAGAATTTCTTTTTTAGTTGTAAATGGACATAATACCTATATTTTGTTTATTATTTATGTGGTGCTGAGGATTATACCTAGTACCTCACACATGCTAGGTGAGTACTCTACCACTGAGCCACAACCCCAACCCCTAGATTATATTCTACTACTTACTATACCTTGCTTTCTCTGTAATGATATGCCTTGAAGATGATTTTTGAATCAGTAAATTCATTTTTTAAAAAAAGTTAAAGCAACAAGACAGTCCCTAGGCTAACATTTTAAGTAATCTTTAATATCATCAAATGTTCACACATTTTTAGCAAATACTTGTATAAAGAGCTTTACAGCATCTACTACGTTCAGCATCTGCAAATAAACAGATATGATTAAGGACCTACCTCCAACAATTTCTAAGTAAATACATATGTTCATGAATACTGTTACTCAAATATGAGATCGGCATATCCAACCCCTCATCCTACCTACTCCCTTCACTTTGTAAATCATATGTTGATAGAATGAACTCATCAGATCTTCTAGGTCAGATGCTGCTCTTAGTTGTCTCATGTGTGAAAACAGGATGAAATGCTGAGTCATTGTCTAAATCTCTTTGTGCAATTTTGATATATGCTTTCTGGACATTATATGGCCACCAATATCCTCCACACTATTACTCAAATCAATGCCCAACTCTAAAGAATAAAATTTTATATTACAACCCCATACACATATACATGCGAATGGGGTTGTAATATAAAACAAGTTTTCTATAAATACCACAATTACTAGGCACAAAGCACTTTACATTTTCTAACTTTTTAAAAATTCTAATAGCAACCCACTAAACTATTCATAAATCACTGGCCTACAATTAGAAAAACACTGCTCTAGAACCTAACCACTCAAAAGGAGTATTAACATGACATGAGCATTAACATGACATGAAATTGGAGGAGGAAAAAGTTAATAAGGAGAGGCGGGTGGGAGGAAAGGTGCTCTCCAAACATGTGAACAGCTAGTTTATCAACTCTCCCAAGCCCCTAAAAATCTCAATGGTTCCCGATAGGAGCCACAAGCTTGTAACATCTAGCCTGTTCTTCCTCCTCCTTTTTTTCTCCTCCTACCCATTACCATGTCATCAAAGGTATTCCCTGAAATTATAGTTTTGGGGAATTAGTGAATTATTTTTTGCTTTTTTATTGTTTTAAACATGCAGAAAATGTACCATTTAATCATTTTTTGTATAATTCAGTGGCATTAAGTATATTTACAATGTACCATCATTACCATTATCTCTACTCAGAATTTATATCATCTTAAACAGAAATTGTACTAATTAATAAATCTTCCAATGCTCCTCCTCTATCCCTAATAACTTCTCATTGATTTTATACTATTTTGTAAACATACACAAAATAAGTGAAAATAGAAAAATGAACCCCAATAGACAGGACTGTCAAATTCTGCTATGATTATTCACCTGTCCTTTTCATTTCACTCCATATATTTAGAACAAATGAACAGTTTAGATTTTTCTCAAATAACCACAAAGTCATTATAATACTGACAATAATTTATTGATATATTCAAATACTAAAATTTTAAAAATCAATTTGTTTTAAAATTTCATTAATTATCTCAATTTGGCAATAATTCCTAAATTTCTTACATTAAGTGATTTATGAAGGATAATTATTACTCAAGACAATAGTTTCATATAAAAACTTTCTACTGACTTCTACCCTGTCAATTACATCACTAAGCCACTGAGAGAATACTTTGCTTTTCCCACTGAAAAACTAGCATCTTATTTCTTATGTCAAAAGTGGAATATTTTCTCAGCAAAGTATCATAAAAGTAATCTAGTAAAACCACTAGCATCATTATTTTAACTACATAATCATGACTAATTAGAAAAGTCTATTTAGTGTTACATTTTAAAATGGATTACTACCTGAACTGGAAAGAAATCTAGATTTCTTTTGTTTAACCTATAAGTTTTTATAATAATTTACAGACTGTGGAGATACAATTTCACCTAAAAATTGTTTCTTTTCCAAAAAAAGTCAAACTAGAGCATGCAAGAGATAGATGAATAATCTTTACTTGACAACAGTAATTTCTACTCCTATGAGGACTCACTTTAATACCTAGAGATTCCATACAAGATGAAAAATACCATTTCAAAATATAAAAGATTAGAGGACATAAAAGATAAAACAGAGGTTCATTCAAATTAAACCTCTAATGTTACACATAGCACATGAGTTAAAATGAAATTACCAGCCTGTGGTATATAAACAACCAAAGCTCAAAATATGAAATACAAAGCCAAATGTTAACAAGAAAAAACCTACAATACCTTTAAGTGTCTTTTCTAATCCTGGATATTTTTACTAATGCAAAATATATCAATTTAGAAAGTATAATCTTAATGTTCTTTAAATTTTGTGATTACAAGGGATTACCTCCAAGATCAAAAGCAGCACTGTATGAATACTAATATCACATGATATAATAGTACAAAAATTTGCTGCTGCTCAAGTTCTGCTTCATAAATGTATAAAGAGAATTAGAAACATTTAAGATGTTTAATAGGAAGCATTTATGTATGTGTGCTTAGACAAAGCTGTCACTATTTTTATCCAAATCACTTCCAAAATATTTGACTGAAGATATGAACTTCCTGAAAGAAAGGCCCCCCTTATTTTAATGTCTCTGTAACCTGAAAAACTCAAAAGCTACAATAACATTTCTGTGAACCAACATTCCAAACATGACATCTTCCAAAAATAACCTCTGAATTGTCTTCATTATTTTTATAATTTTACTATGTTTTTAGAATGCAGTTTTAAAATGTAACCAGCTAGTAGCTTCCACAAGTTATCACTCACTATGAGAAAATGTATAGGTATTGAGTGAAGAAAAACTAGAAAATAATGTGCAAAATATACAAATAATTTCACACCATAAACCTTCTAATTTTATATCTTCACTATAAATAAGAAAAAGGTCTATAAAACATTTTACAGAAATTAGTATTATCAATTCACATAGTGCCCAATTCATTGAAGTGATCTGATGACTATTTCTCTAAATTATTGAAGATTAAAGAATTTAACTTCTGAAACTAAAGTATAAACCTTTAAATACATATTTAATAACCACTTTTGGATGAAATTCCTAAAAAATTCAACTTGACAACTGTCATGACTTAAACCTCAAAAATGTGTACACATTGCACTTGGCAATGATTTTAACATATAAACATATAACACACACACACACACACACACACACATAAAAATGTTAAGTCACTGATTGCTTCTTGCCTTCTTAGCAACTGCCTCTCTTATACACCATGAAGAATGGGAAGCTGCCCAAACTGTGGGCAGCCTACTTTACCCAAAACTAATCTCCAAATCAACAGGTAAAGCCACATTCTGACATTAGCTTGCCTTCAAATAAAAATGTATCATTATTCAGTATTCTTAATTCTTCAATAGTTAAAAAATATCAATTATATAAAATATATTTTATATAAATTATATATTTTGTAATTATATATCATATAAATGTTATATTTATATGCTATATAGTTTATTTATATTTATATAATTATATGTTATAAGTATATATTAACAATATTTTATGTAAGTTGTATAATAAACAATTTCAAATTCTTGGCAGATTAAATTCTATTTTACTCAGGAAAAATTTTTAAGCTGCCATATACTAGGAACCTAAGAGTCAAAGACTATATGCAGTGCTTTTATAAACATAACTATGTCCCCTCCTCCCTATGATATACCTGAAAGGTAGATTTACCATTTTACTAATGAGAAAACTAAGTATGAGAAAGGAGATAGACATTTGCTCAAGACCAGTCCAGGTCCACCTAACTTTAACATGTGTTTGCTCTTCCCACTATTTTATGCTCTCCCTTATACAAACCTTGTTCATAGGTTAACAACATATTACCAACTATTATTTCCCCCAAAGTGTTCGGTACTTGGAATAATAAATTCATTTCTAGGAATGCAAATACTAGGGCATGATGTTTAAAAAGTTCTTCTTGGTTTGACTTTTAATATTTCAAAGATGAATATAAATAATTACATCATTGACATAGCAAGATTTAATGATATTAATTATTCACCACAAAAGATTTGTGAACAGGCCAGCTGTGGTGGCACACGCCTATAATCCTAGCATCTCAAGAGGTAAGGGCAAGAGGATCAAGAGTTCAAAGCCAGCCTCAGCAACTTAGCAAAGCCCTAAGCAACTATGTGAGACCCTGTCTCAAAAAATAAAAACGGGCTGGGGATGTAGCTCAGTGATTAAGTGCCCTTGGATTCAATCTCTGGTACCAAATATATATATATATATCTGTAAGCTGACCAAAAATCCAAAAGTTGAGTAATATATTTGCAAAAAGCACTGTCAAACAATCTGTTCACCAAGAGTAAATTCACAACTAAGGATGAGGCTCAGTGGTAGAGCATTTACTTAGCATGCACACAGCCCTGGATTCATGCAAAAAAAAAAAAAAAACAATTTTCCAAGAACAAAATTATGTGACACTCAAAACTGCTTAGTTATACTCTCTTGTTTTTATTTATAATAAATGATTTATAATGACTCTAATATAAGTGTTTTCTTTACAGAGAATATTATTTTACACTTCTGTCTGCAACCAATCTTATTTCAATCAATCCTGATAGGCATTTTTGTTGTGTATAGAATTCTAGGTTGGCAAATTTTTCACAGCAATATAACTCCACTGTTTTCTGGTTTTCATTTCTAATCTTCAGCAGTCAGCTGTCAGTGTAGCTGCTCAGCTACTCTGAGCATAATCTGTTGCTCTCCCACAACTTTTTAACACCGTCTTTGCTTCTGGTGTTCTCCATTTTACTAAGAAGTGTCTGTATTTACTTTAAGCTATTCTGCTTACAAGTCTTTAAGTTTCTCAAATTTACATTCTTCTATTTTCATCAGCTCTGAAAAATTCTCAATTATCTCTTCAAACACTGCCTCCACCTTTCCTACTATTTTGCCCTTCTGCTCTTGAAAAACTGATGAAGTATTGTTAAATTCTCAAATTATGTTTTCTATGAAAGAGGACACATTTTTTTAAAAAAATAGACATTTGCAATTTTTTTTAGTTGTAGATGGACACATGCCTTTATTATTTTTAATGTGTTGCTTCGAATTGAACCCAGTACCTCACATATGCTAGGCAAGTGCTCTACCACTGAGCCACAACTCCAGCATGAGTTTACATATCTTAACCTCTTACTTTGGCCCATTCCCTTGACTGTGATATTGTCTTCTCTCCTGTATTTAGTTTATTAAGTCTTACTTGTTTTTTAAAGCTTTTAACCACACCAAGTTTTTTTCATTTCAATTATTAAGTTTTATTTTTCATTTGTAGAAGTATTCAGGTCTTTTCAAATGTATTAGGTTGCTTCTTCCTTAAAGATATTTTTCATCTTTTTAAACATAGTTGTTTTATAATGTGATAATGACAATATCTGAAGTTTTGAGGATCTATTTCTAATAGTATTTCTGCTGCTTCTTAATTATGGTTCCTTTTTTCCTTGTGCAACTGGATATATTTTATCATGAGCTAAGTCTTTAGAAAGTTATTTGTAGGAATTTCCTGTGGCCCATGATAAAAACTTTTTAATCTCAGGATTTTGATTTCCTTCTGCCAGGCAACTACTACCGCTTTAAATTCAAGCTTTGACAATTTGTGGAAATCCAGGAAAGGAAGGCCTGTGGTTATAACTACTTAGGAATGAATAATATTTTTTTCAGGTTCTAAGCAACTGTTGGTGCAGTCTCCTGTGGGCAAGAGCATAAATTCTTGAGAGTTCCAGTGTTATATGAATTTCCTATTAGACTTCTCCCTTTGGGCCAAAATGGGCTTTAAGTTGTATCTCCTAAGCCATGTGAGACCTTCACATCCAAAGGAAAACTGCCCTTGAGGGAAAAATGTTTTTATATGCTGCTTACTGTTCTGAATTCCTGCTTTCACAGATTTTGTTTGGCCATTTCTGTCATGTTATTTCTTAATATCCAGCATTTCTAATTGTTTTCAGAAAATTTTTCTGTCCACATATCCTGGCTAACCACATACTCTGTTTGCAATTTCAAAAGGCTTCACAGACTAGGTTTGGTGGTGCATACCTGTAATCCCAGAGACTGATCCTGCTGGGGCAAGAGAATGGCAAGTTCAAAGGCAGCCTCAGCAACTAAGGAGGGCCCTAAGAAAAGAGTGAAACTCTCAGAATAAAAAAATAAGAAGACTTGGGGATGTAGCTCAATGGTAAAGCATCCCTAGGTTCAATCCCTGGTACGGGAAAAAAAAAAATAAAAGCTTCACAGTTCTATAGGTCAACCCTAAATTTCATTTTGTAGAAATCTGTACAAATGAAACTACAAGGGACAGTCTATCTTTATCCAGTTTGATTCACTATCAAGGATAGAATCTTGCCAATCCTAACAGATCCTATTACAAAATTATTATTTAGAAAACTGGATAAGATTCTGTTCTGAAATTAATAGAGCCATGTATAATTGCTATGGAATTTACTGGTCTACTAATCCCCTAGCAATATGTAAACTATACAAAAATCCCATATTTGCAACCACTGGAAGCTTAGGTGGAGTGGCAAAAGATGACAAAGAAGAACTGAATTCAGTTTTATTTCTGCCAAGAAACAAAATTGTAAGGAATAATCAAAATACCAAGAATCACACACAAAGAAATAACCCCAATATTTATTAAACTGTACTAAACAAATCTAGATGACATAAATTATTTTGCTAGAAAAATCTGAATTACTGAAATTGATCCAAGGAATGAAAATTACAATAACTAAAGAAAAAGCTAAGAAACTGCTTTAGTCAAATAGGCTAATAATTTCAATTCATATTCTTTAAATTGTTTCAGAGCACAGCAAAAAGAAAGTTTCCCTGTTCTTTGATGAAATTAGTATAATACTAACTCTAAACCTGACAGAACACATAGGTAAAATGCATGGCTATTATACTTACAAATATGGCTACAATCATCCACAAGAAAGTAATAACAAGTAAAAATCCTTATTAGAAAATATATTACAAACATGGTTACTACAGAATATAAGAATTTGAAACTAAAAAACTATTAATTTGCCATGATAGCAAGACAAAAAAAATGTTCTATCAAGAGAAGGCAAAAGAGGCATTTTATAACAGTAAACAACATTTCCTACCATTAAAATCAGGCACAAAACAAGAGGCCTGGCTGCCATCACTATTAATTAAAACTATTCTGAAAGTGGTAAACCAAAAAAATTATATAAGCAAACAAAATAAAAGGTATAAATACTAGAAAGGAAGGGGTAATCAACCAGCAATGTTTACAGCTATTTTCTACTTGGAAAACCAAAGAGAACCAGAAAGACTATCAGAAATCAGGAGAATAAATATAGAACAGCCCCCCCAAAAAAAAATTAGAAAGAATGAGTAAAGTCTGGCTCTACCCAGATATGATAATGCATTTAAAGCTAAAGGAAATTGTTACTGCTGGTAAAGAGACAGCTCAATGGAATAACACCAAAATTCCAAAAATAGACCCAAGAAGATTTGAGCATTTAAAATAAAATTAGTGTTTCAATTCTGTGGTAAAAATACAAACTTTTCAATAAACAATGCTTTTTTCACAATTTGAAATGAATAAATTTGGATCTCTACAACCTGTTTGTACACACACACACACACACACACACACACAAATATTTCCAGATGGGTCAAAGATTTACATGTAAAAACATGAAACTAAAAATTTTCCCAATTGCAGTGGTATCGATCAAGTGTTAAGTTTTAGAATCTTGGGATAGAGAAATCTTTCCAACATTATCCCCACACCAAAAACCATAATAAAGTGTAGTAGCTATTCATAAGGATTTTAAAAAGTATAAGAGAAATTTTAAAATAAAGTTAAAAATATTTATAATATATAATAAGCAAAGACTTTTTAAAAATTTCCAATATATGAATAACTCTTGAAAATCAGTAGGGAAAAAAAGTGAACATCCCCAAAACTTAAGTTTAGGTATTAAAGAAATAAGAATAAAAGAATTTTATCAGTCTTTGCTGCCACACTGACCAAAAATAATGATTTAAAATACCAACTGGTAACAAGGTTATGGGCAAATGAGTCCTCTCCTGTACTAAAAGCTATAGTATAAATTACCTTTCTATAAGGCAGTTTGATTGTAAATATCAAAATCTAAATTATCCATAACCTGTAATACAATAATCCCAATTCTACAAATATATTTGAAGTAGCAATATCAATGCATGAGAATTTATGAAAGACAAAATTAAAAGAACACTGATTACAAATTAGAAGCACAGGGTTGGGGTTGTAGCTCAGCTGTAGAGCGCTGGCCTAACACATGCAAGACCCTGATTCGATCCTCTGCACCACATAAAAAATAAATAAATAAAGGTATTATGTCCAACTAAAACTAAAAAGTAAAATATTTTTTTAAAAAATGTACAACTTCCATTCAGTTCATTCAGATAGCCTTATGTAGATATACTCAATGACACTAAAGATCCACAATATTTAGCACCTACATGATAGCATTAAGTATTTCATACATGCACACAATATTATACATACACACTCATTCATTTAATTCTCCAAACAATCCTGGGAGGTAGTTACTATTATTAAGACCATTTTAAAGATGAGAAATTGAGGCACTGTGAGGCTAAGTAACTGGATAGCATGGCATTAATACAGACATAATAAGAGAAATTGTGAAAATATTTACATAATTAATAACTAAAAATATAAATTAGAAGTCTTCCATTATTTAGACAGGCAACAAATGCTCCCTTGAGTTTACAAGTAATGATGTGGCCATTCAGCTGTGAAGTCCAGGAAGTACAGCAGACCAGGTATGGCCATGCACAGCATCAGGGTAAGAAATGAAAAAGCCAGCAAGTGACAGTGCAGCAAGGACAAAGCTACTCCAATTTTCAAAGAAAGAATTTGGACAACTGTGACCAACAATTAGTTTGTTTTCTTTGTGGGATTCAGGAGCATTCAACCACTGAGATACATTACAGTCTTTTTTTTTTTTTTTTAATCCTGCTAAGTTGCTGACTGACTGGCTTTGAATTTGGTGCTCCTCCTACCTTGGCCTCCCAAGCTGCCACCTTACTTCTCAGCCTTTTTTTATTATTCAATTTGTATAATGTTTAATGTTACTAAACCATTGCACAGGCATTGTTTTTAAATGTTTGTATGACATCATTAGAAAGATAAACATTTTCCTAAACATTTAATGTGTTTTTGAGAAAGCATTTTACACCTGAGATTTGTTTATACCAACTTCCTTCCCAAACTCACAACTGCCCCATTAATAGAGAAAATGGTGCTACTAAAAGCAGCCCACAGTTCCTCTCTTCCTACTCTCCCATTGCCTCCCATCCCACACCCATCAAAAAACTTAACATTTCTCAAGTTCAATACACACACAGTAGGCACTGCTATCCTAGTGATCTATCCTATCCAAGCTGAAGGAAATGCCTTATCTCAGGTGTAAAAACAAGGAAGTTGAAGAAAAGATAGTATGTTAACATTTTTATGAAGTACAAATTATTTGACTTAAAAGATAATCTTTCATTCTGAGGTTGTCCTTACTTTTTCAGTATTAAAATATAATAATAGCCGGGCATGGTGGCACACACCTGTAATCCCAGCGACTCAGGAGATTGAGGCAGGAGAACTGCAAGTTAAAAGCCAGCCTCAGCAACTTAGGGAGGGCCTAAGCAACTTAGCAAGATGGGGTCTCAAAAAAATAAAACATGGATTTGGCTAAGTGGTTACGCCCCTTTTCCCCTCCCGTGTGTGTATTAACCATTGCTTACTTTTTATTGTTCTTACTGGCCAAAAAGCCAGTGACCCAGTCAATCCCTGTATCTAAATGTTAATACAAAGAAACTCAGTCAACCACTAAAACCTAAATATTAGGATAAATAATATAGAATAAATAGCATGTATGTGTGCGTGTGTGGAGGAGCATAAAGGATTAAAAACTGCAAAGTCAAAAGGAAGTATATATTTTACATTTAGCAATGAGGTAAAAACCAATTGACACTGATCCAGCAAAGAAAAAGCAGAATACAACTTTACAAATTTCAGTTTCTTATTCAGAAAAGATTGTAAGCACTGATGATTTTCATTTTTGGTGGGATAAAACAGGAAATAAAACAATGATAACTTTTACTTTTAAAATGAAAGTGAAGGGGCTCAGTGGTAGAGTGCTTGCCTAGCATGTATCAGGCACTGGGTTTGATTCTCAGCACCTCATCTAAATAAATAAAGGTCCCTTGAAAACTAAAAAAATTTTTATAACAATAAAAAATGAAAGTGAAGTTCATAATTCTCAACAATACTAGAAAAATAATTTAAAACAATATCATTACTTTACTAAATAATAAGGCATCATAGAGAAGATTGTTAGAAACAAAGATTCTGAAGTCAAACAGAGCCCAGCTGTGTATTAGCAATGTAAACCTAGATATGCTACTTTACCCTGTTTCCTTAAATCTTGTTGCGTTAAATGAGTTAAAATATGCAAAGTGCTTAGAGCAGTGGTTGGCACTTAGTAAGTGCTTTAAAAGTTCGTTACACATATAATTTAATAACGTGAAGCAACAAAGGCAAAGTAATCACTAGAATGAAAATGATAAATATTATGGGACTAAAAGTAGTGGCTATTATACTTTCATAAAGTTCTTACAAAATACTTAGCAAGTGTAAGGCCCTGGGTTCAGCACCATTAAAAAAAGGAACCATTTTTATATACATAAAATATATAAGGATCTGTGTGACCTTATACTTTTTATTTTATATTATTAAAATTAGAAAAAAAAATCTGAATCCAGTTACAATACCCTCAATGACTGTTTACATTATATGCTTCCAAAGCTCAGAAACACACTACCCCAATTGAGTACACTACTGCATTTGAGAGAAAGCAGAAATTACTTCTACCAATAAAAGAAACTTTCATATCAGCAATAACTCAGACACATGATTCCTTGCCTATACACTGACCAAACTTAGTTATTCATATCTGACCAAATTTTCACACAGCACACCAAACTTCTATAGAGAAGAAGCAAACACCTGAGCACACAGAATAGGCATTAGCACTCCTTCAATTCCTCCCCTGGGATCCAGACTTGGCTTACTCTGCACAAGGGATTTTCTTAAGCAAGTTTTCTTAGTTCACCCTGTCATCTGACCCTTCTTCCAAGCCATGTCTACACCCAGGGTAGATTATTTACTTAAATACCACATCACTATATTTCTTAGACATCCTTAGTACTCAAGAGTAGTTGTCTCCCCCAGCATTACCTTAGAAATGTAGAATATTAAGCTGCATCAACCATCTACTAAATTAGAATCTGCATTTTTAACAAGAGCTCCAAGTGATTCCTATGAACATTCAGGTTTGAGTACTGTTCTGACACTGCTGCAGATCGTTGTGATAATTAAGTGTTCGACTACATGTGAATTCAGAAATTTGGTATGAAAAATCACCAATACATCTGAAAAGTCCAAAAAACAAATAACCAATCTGAATTGGTTATAAATTTGACACTGACAAAGGTGTTCAGTGATTTTTCAGCAACGCTACGTTTAATGACTCCTGCTTTTATTTTGTGCAATAGCCCAACACTAATAATGTACAATTTGGAGAGGTGGGGGGACTACATTTTGATGTAGGAAGACTACTACAAAGTGATAGAAATTTCAGAGCGCTCGTAAGTTAAAATTTCGGGATTTACTACAATTCAGAGTTGATAAATACAACTCTGTCCAGAAAGTCATTCTTCAAGGAAGATAACATCTGAAAGATGCAAACTTGAACAGTTCATATTCCCCGAACTACAACTATTTAGTAACTGGTACTAACCATAACCTTAGGTCACATGTAAGAAAAGAATCTTGTTTGGGAAGGCTGTTGCCAGAAGGGGAAAAAAAAAAAACTTTCACCCCCCGCAAAGTTTCTCCACATGTCCCAATGGATAGGCCTCAAACTTGCACGTTCTTACAGGTGAATAAGCTGAGGTCGTATTACAACAAACCAAGGAAAAGTTAAGGCAAGGTTTCTCTATTCTAAAAGCCGCATTTTAGAAGGCTGAAGGACTCCGGGCCCACTTCGCTTCCGGCCTGCGAAGGAAGCGTGCCTCCCAAGGCTGAAAAGAACAAGGAAAATGACCAAGTAGGAAGTGAAGCCCTACTGCAGCCACCAAGCTCTGCCCTCTAGCAGGCTGGCCTTCCAGACTAGCCCCCGACCTCCCGCGGGAGGGAAGGCAGGCTGGCTGGAGGCAGCACCCCGCCCACCTCCCAGCTGCCTGCCAGAAGCCACAGACGCGGGGCGGGCGGCAGCTGCCTGGGGCCTTCCCGAGACGGCAGCGCGAGGGGAGGCAGGACCAGTCCTGAGAAGCCGGCGCGGGAGCGACTGCATGTGAGGGGCTGCACTGGAAAAGGCGGAGGGCTTGGGCTTTTTTACAATTATCATCATCATCATTATTTTGTTTTACCGGTGGCGCAGATGGGTTCCCCAGCTCCTATTCCCTGAATCCTCCTCCTCCCCTCCTCTTTCTCTCTGTCTCTCCCTTAGTCTGCCGGGAGCTCGGGGAACCTGCCGGCCAGGCCAGACCTGAAAGAGAACAGGGCGGGAGTGGGTGGCAGCGGTGACCAGCGGCCACGTGAACACGCTCGCGCCGTAACGGAGGCCGTCTCCTGTAGCGCGCCCTCCCGGCGCTCCACCTCTAATAACCCCGCGGCCCGCGGGCCTGGAACGCTCTTGCACAGGCGCCTGCGCGGGCACCGGACTCGCTCGCTCTCGGGGCCAGGTGTCAGGGGCCCAAGAGGCCGGAGTAGGTGGGGAGTGAGCCTGAGGCCGGCAGTCCTCCCATCAGCCGGCTGCTAGGGCGCATGCGCGCAGCGCTTCCTCCCGCCTTCCAGCTGCTGGAGGTTGAGTCCGCAATTGTGTCTTCTTTCCAAGTTTGCACCCACCAGAACCTTCATAGTTGGGACTGAGGAGGAGAGAAGTCAGCCCGTGGGACCCGTAAGACTTGGCGCTCCTGCCGAAAATTTTACATCTTGTCCCATGTAAAGGACCTTCCCATTTGACGTTTTTCTGTAGCTGAGTAGTCCTCTGACCCAGGTCGTCTATCATTCTGAAATTTATCCAAAGCTGTCGGACTCACTAGCACTCTGTGGAAACCTACTTTGTTATAAAATCCATAGAAGTATAAATGTCATAAAAGTTATTTTTATAAGCCCACAGTGCTAAACTCAGGTTTTATCTTTTCCTTACAACCTAGAACTGAATCTTCAGCCCAGTACTCTCTCCCTGAAGGAATGATGACAGGTCACCTGAAAACAATCAATGTCTAAACCCTTGCCTTGTTGCCCTTGACCTCTGGTTAATCAAGATTTAAGATTCCCTTCAGCTGGAGCACGTGGGACCCTGGTGTTTATTTCCCCAATATGAAAATCCTTTGAATGGTAATGCTAATTAGAGTGGTAAATGCTTCACCTAGTAAAAAAGATTTATGATCTTTTATTAGGCTATCTTTACAAAGAGCTCCAAAGGAAATTGATTCTGTTGGTTCCTGAAAAGGGAAACTAAGGCAGAGAAAGTTCAGATTTCCAAAAGTTAGCTACCTTGAGAGGAAGATGCCTGTGTGGGAGACCTTCCTTCATACACAAAGGCTCCACTTCACATAGGGATTTCCTCTTTTTCTGTCACCTTTCTTTCCATTACAAAAACTAAGCAGGTTAAGTTAGAGCCTCTGGCTGGATTTAATCAGGGCTAATAAATAAAATGTATAAACTTCCTAACTGGATGTTCTGGCTAGACTAGTCATTGTTATCATTAGACTGGTGGATACTAACCTGATGATGTTCAAGAAAAGAGACTAGCAACAAAACCCTAGGAAATGTTGGGATGTATGCTTAGGAAAAAACAGGCACAGACAGCCCCAATTTATTTTTTTGATGGTGCAAAATCTACTTGCATTCTGTAGAAACTAGTTTGAATTTCAGTCTTCACCAGACTAATGATAAGTGATATGATTATCTTGGTACTGGGCAGCAATAGCCAGCTGTAGTTCTGTCAACCATATGATCATGAAGGTAAACAACCAATGTTCTATAGTGTACCTAGTGGACTTTCTTCTCTGGCCTCCAAAACTTTTCTCACCCCAGATCCTCATCACCTCTTTCCTGAACTACTAAGGATTGAGCCGGTTCTAGGTCACTCAAGCACCCAGGTTACCTTATCAGTTTATTAGGCAAAAAATGAGATGTGGGGAACCAGCCCAGTCATCCCCCATTACCTCTATCCTGATGCTTCTCAGACTGGGAAGCCCAGTTAGACCTCATAGAGTGCAACTACAGTGACCCTTTGACCACAACAATAGCTCTAGACAACTATCTTCTCTCTGGCTTCCTACTTCTTATTCCCCAAGAAACAAACTGAAGGGTCTATTAGATCCCAGTTGATACAGAGCACCCCATGAGGCAGAGGGTGGTCTGCAATCTAATCTTGGAAAAAGACACTGAAGCAATACAGCTGACAATTAGTAACCCTATAAAATATAAATATTGTATAAAATTCATCTCAAGTTATGCTACTTATAAGTACAGTTCAGGTACTTAAGGTAGAAGAATTAAATTTGAAGCAACATCAGCATTCTTAGAAAAATGAATATTGTTGCACTTGTTTTTACAGCTACTTGTGTGCTCATTGATTCTCGGCTTCAACATCTAAGTGTATTCTTTGTCTTGGGGCATGGCACAAAGTGAAACACAAAAAAATAAAATGTTCTCTAGGAAAGGTGAAAGATGAGGGGACAGCCCTTGACAAGACTGGCTTTCCTCTAGAACTCTACCTAAGTGAACACAGCCTGCCTCACCCAGGCTAGGCCACCATCCATATCCCTTCTCCCAGCTCTTTTCTCCCCTATGCAACTGGATTTGCTCAGACAATTTAGCTATCTTCAGATCCTGGAATTACCACAGTTGCCTGGACTAACATAATAATCAGATGTCCATCCTGCAGTATGGTATTGCCAGTGTGAACCGAGAGGGTTATGGTAAGAATGGGTTATGTGTGGGACTGGAATCAAGGATCATCTCCTTTGCTATCCGTTATGGCACCCATGGAAGTAGCCCACTCAGATCTCCCAGAGTCATCCATTAAAATGCAGCTAATCCCAGGTAGAGAGAACAAACTAAAGCCTTTCACCATTAAGAAAATAAGATTATTTAAAACTTATTTTAACTATAAATTTGATTAAGATTATAATAAAGATTGTGATTATGATAATAAAATTACTACATTTTTAGGGTATTCCCTATTCTGTGTTCTTGTAGAAGATGCTTTTGGAAACTTTTTTTCCAATTTGTAATAAAAACTATTAACCATCATCCTTAATTACCTCTTCTCCCTACTCCTAATCTTCCATGAAGGACTTGAAACAAACCAGGCCAATCAACTTCTCTTTCTGAAAAAGTTGATAAATGGGATTAAAAGGCAACTAGTCAATCTTTGTATGTTGTTGGAACTGTAAAACCCAAGAGAGTAGACCACATTATCAGCAAGGTCTAACCAAGAGAAACCATTTATTTATTATACAGGGAATTTAATACAGGGAATGAGTTACACAGGTGATGGACCCAAAGAAGCAATGGGGGTTTTTAGAGATTAGTAACAGCAGGAGGGAACTGTATCACCCCTTTGCTGATAAGATACAAAAAGATACCACGTTACTGATGGTCCTGGAATGGGGTCATCCAAGGCAATATATAACAGAGTCTGGTTTTATGCAGAGAAAACTATTTAAGGTAGATTTCCTCAGAAGCTAACTTTTAGCACAGCAAGCACTTGTAAGGTTTACCCACCCTTCACCACCAATCTTAAGGAATAGAAGAAAGTCAGTTTCCTAAATAAGAGTCACAGTTATCTGGCAAATGGAGAAGAGGTGTTTGGCAGGAAAAACAATATATGTTTGCTATGTTCCTTTTGCTAAATACCCAGAGCATGTATGTACCTTTCTTCTAATATATAATTTCAAAACAATCTCACTTAATATAAAGTAACTATTTACTAATCCTGTAATTAAAGAATGACTATTAATAATGCTCAATAATTCCACCATTAATCATTAGGTTTTTGGCTTTAAAGTCATTTTAACTCTCATACTAGTCATGGAAAATAAAATGATATTATTTAGAAAGTCTACCAAAAATTATACTAAAACCAGAAATTGATTTGTATGTAGTGTCTGCATACCTATGTGTGATAGACTACTGGCTTCTCCTCCCTTCCAAATCTATTTTTCTCTTCTTCCATTGGAATTGAGTTTTAGCTGGGCACACGGCCATCCATCTGG
Source organism: Ictidomys tridecemlineatus (assembly GCF_052094955.1). Lineage (NCBI taxonomy): Eukaryota > Metazoa > Chordata > Mammalia > Rodentia > Sciuridae > Ictidomys > Ictidomys tridecemlineatus. Next base: position 77,847,710 of record NC_135485.1, on the reverse strand, counting down.
AAGCTACATTTTCCATTTCCCCTCATGGCTGGATGTGGCCACACAACTCCATTTTTATCCATGGAGCATAAGAGAAAGCAACCTGTACGTTTTCAGCATTGCTTGCTTAGAAGAAAATTGCTCACCCTATGCTACCTCTCCTTCTCCATTCCTGCCCCCTGAAATAGACATGGTGGTGACCCAGCTCCCAATGTGCACAGCCTGACAGAGCAACCAGATGGAAAGAAACTGGATTTCTGGATTGCTCTGTGGAAAACTGCCTACCGGAACTAGACCGCACCATTACACCTTTAATTAGAGAGGAATAACTTATGCTTTATTTAAGCCACTAACATTTTAAACTTTACCCTACTTAACACAATATATGAGGCATTGTATTCTGTTAACTAATATGTGGAAATATCATGAGAAACTAGATCAGTTTTTGAAAAATAAATCCATTTGTCCTTAAAAGAAATGATGTCAACATTTTAGATACCTGAGGAATGCCAAATGCCTTGATACTACCAGCTCCTTTTTTCATGCCATCATGCTTTTAATTATCACCAGGGAAACATGCTCAGTTGCTCTTGTAGACATTAAAAGGCAGGATAAATGCACAGACTCAGTAGTAGAATTGCCCAAGTTCAATCCTAGCTGTCTTTATTTGCTTATGATAAAACCTTAACTAAGGCACTTACATTACTTATCCTTTGTGGTTTCAGATTTGTCTGTGAGATGGGGGTAATAATAGTCCCTAAGGTGTTAGGTTGTTGTAAGCATTATATGAGACAGTCTCCTATAACACATTTAACATATGGTAACCATTCAATTAAAAAATAGATATTATTATCATCTTGGAGTCTTGATCAGAAAAGAAAATCTGCATGAAGAGCAAATTATTCTTCGTATAACAATAATGATTGAAAAATCAATGTTTAGACACTTGAAATAGCAAATTCTGGACTTGACTTTGAACATCAAAAAAACAAAGATATTTTTGCTGTATTGCCCAAACATTTATTATGATATACCCACTAATATGCCTAAATGGTATTAAAAGGAATGTCTTCATTTATGTTCCAAAAGTACCATATCTCAAAGCTTTACCCTAGAAGGAGAAAGAACTCTTAGGAGGTACATTATCAGCATTGGTTTTCAACAGTTTAATGGAAGGACATAGGACTCATGATCACAATTAAGTATGTAAAATCATTTCCTTGAAATTTTTTTTCTCTATGATTGCAATTATTTCCTACTGAATTATATTTTCCTTCATCAGTTGTATAGATGGTTCCTTAATAAACAATTTCAATGTTGATTTTATAGTGTCTTTATACCATATGAGACCCCTAAGTCTTTTTCAGGTACAGGATTAAAATATGCTAAGAAAAGCATATGTAAGCAATGTGGATTATATCATTTAGTTCATATCTCTATTAAAGTGTTCATCTCATTGTGTTTTGAGCAGCTACTTTAATGTCTAACATCCCATAGACCATGAGCTCCTCAAGGGCAAGCAATGTGTCTTATACTTAGTGTTTTAAGAAGTGCTTTGCACTGGTAGGTAGTCAATAAATGTTTGGAATAAATAAAATAAATAAGTATCACTGTGTGGAAATCATCAACTCAATTGTTGAACAGTGTGTGATTTTTCTATTGCAATGTAACAAATCACCACACATTTACCTGCTTAAAACAACAACATACAATTATAATTCACAGTTTCTGCAGGTCTAAAGTCCTGCACGAGGCTTAACAAGGTTCGTTGCCTGGGATGTCTCCTCGTGTTTGCAATCAAGCTGTCATCTGAGGTTAGAGCCTAGCTCAGGTCTTGATTGGGGAATGATTTGTTTCCAGGCTCACATGGTTGAGAGCAGAAGTTCTTCTAGTTACAGAACTGAGGGCCTCAGTTTCTTATAGTCTATTGGCTGGAAGCTGCCCACAGTTTCTTACCACCTGAGCCTCACCACACAGAGCTTGCTTCATCAAAGCAGAGTGAGAAAGAGAGATTTGTAGAAAGACAATATATATTACATAATGTAATTATGGAAGTGACATCCCATTCATCATTACAATATAGAAGTAAGTCAGTGGTCCCTTCCACCTTAAAAGGAGATTATTACATAGGGCATATGTACCAAGAGGCAGGGATAAATGGGGGCTGTCTTAGAGCCTTTCTGCCACAGATATGAGTATTTATAAATAAGATATGAATGCATAGTCCACTATGATGAAGAAACTTGATTAGATTCACATGCTGATTCAAGAGAATAACTAGATGCTTATTCAAATGTGTAATGTTTCAAAACATAAGAGGAAGAGGGCAACAATAGTCCTTTCAATTTGAGTGGATGTTACAACTCGTTAACAGAAATAGTTGAACCCCCCAAACCACCAGTCAGTTTTGTTAAGCTGAATGCCCATCTAGAAATCCTTTTAAGAGGTGACTGAAATATGAACATCAAAGGTATGCAACATCTGTCTGATACCCTGGAAAATTTACAGCAAAAATGTCTCAATTGGTCCTTGGCATGTTTTGGTTGATTCCATCCATTGGAATACTCATCCAAAAACACTAAGCATGCACAAAAGAAGACAAATGCATAAAAACTAACAATGGGAAAGATATTAATTAGCTATTTTTGCAACAATGCTGCATAACAAAAAAAACCAATATCCCAATGGCTTGCAAAAACAAACATTTATTTTTCTCATTCAGAAATTATAGGTTGGCTGTAGTTCATATGCTCTTGCTTAGGCCTGGCTGGGCCAAATTAAGCTAGACTGGACTCCAGACTTTGGGTTGGGTTCAGTTTTGTTCCACATGTATTCTTTATTTTGGGACCAGCAGCTGCACATGGCACATTTGTGATCTGCTCATAGCAGATGACAGAAGTACAGATGACCAAGTAGAAACATTTGGTCTCCTAAGGCTTTGGCTCAAAATTGGCACTCTGTCACTTTTGCCCACATTCTGTTGGCTTAAGCAAGTCACTCCACCAATATCAAAATGATGTGAAAATATATTCTGCTGAATTTAGTGGGAGGCAATGAGAAGTCCCATGACAGAGGACATTGTTAATAATTCCAATATATGAAGGGACTGCCGAAAGGGAATAATAAGCAAAGATAGCAAGCAGAGATAACCAACCATAGACACTGGTCAAGATGCTGATCAAGGAACTCCTTGATTGCTGCTTTAAAAGAATAAGCCACAACACCATGAAACTCAAAACTCAGGCCATGCATTGGTGCAGCATTTTGCTACTTTGATATGCAATCTTCTATAAAATATAAAATCTACTTTATAGTAATGTAACAAAGGTAAAGATTTTACAAGCACAGGGGCCTTAAAAATTATGGTTCCCACAGCAAATATAACATAGGCTTTTGCACCCATGTACTATAAAGACAGAAGAAGTCCTAACTATAAACAGTAATGGGAAATCATGCATATTCAGAGATGAAGGTGGTGAAAGAGTTATGAGCTCAGTTAGAAAAATTACTTGGGGAATTTTATCTTATGGACAAAGCCTCAAGTAATATACAGTATAATACAGTGAACGTTTTAATAGGTGCCTGGGTAAAGTAATTTTCTTCTATTTAAAAAGGCTGCAATGTTGTAATCCAAATAAAAAGAAATACATTTACTTATTTCCTTAGATTTATTATGGACAATACTGATATTTTATTCTCATTTTTTTGTTTTAGATTTCAATAGTTTTCTTTAATTTATGACTCTTTGTTGGAACCCATTTCCTTATAAATGAGTCGGCCTGAGGACATGGCAAACTGACATTTTTTTCTCTGTTTACTTTTTAATTCATCAAATCCTCCAATGATCATCTGTTTTCAATTATTTAATAATTGTTTACCTGTACAGTTAAAATGGATTTATATGAAGTTACTTACAGCTTGCCTCTCAATTCAGCTATTTGTAGGGCATTAAATAGTACACGATAATTAATTAATTAATTAATTAATTGAATTTAACATTTAATTTACACATTGAAACACCAGAAGTTGAAACACTATTCTATCAAAAATACTTAGAGAACATAATGCTATTCCTTCAAATATAATGCTATTCCTTCCAAATTCTGTAGTGTCATAATAAGTGTCACATATGTAGCCAACTCCCCCAATATCAAATTATCAATTCATTTATGTATGCCTTAAGACATGAACAGATGCATTCCTGAAAAACTGGAGTAGAGCTAAATTCCATATATCAAACTATTCTCTAATTTAACTTTCATATCTTGTATTAAAATATTGAAGGTAAAGTCCTATGGCAAAAGCTTTTAAAAGCATGTCTACAATTTGGGGTCAAAACTGGGCAGTCTAGAGATGTCTGAGAGGCTGTCTATGACTTCCTATTAAAATGCACACAAGGATACAGAAAAGGAAAAAACTGGCATATGGAACTGTGAACCTAAGTGAAGAAAGACAAGTTACTAAAGGTGGAATTTTAACTAACTGCTGCTGCAACCAGAAAGGCCAATCAAGCAGGTTCCAGCAAGGGAATATGGGGGATTAGAAAAATAAAGACTCACAGATGCAGATTTGGAAGATAAAATAGCTGGGATCAGGTGGAGTGCTGCTCTCTGATGGAGAAGCAGATCTATCTAAAGAGCTACACCAGAAATCTTTATTTATATATGTCTCATTCTCAGGTTAAATTCTATACAAGCCTTATTCTTTGTACTCAGAAATTTATAGGGCTGGAAACATTTATGTAGCTTTTCCACAGTTGTAGGAGTTTGTGTAGCTCTCAAGAAAGATGATTGTTTAAAGTTACTGTTAAGCAGGCAGCTTCAGAAGTAGTGGAGCTGGTGTAACATTGTAGCTGTCTAGCAGGAGAGCTCCTCTATTCCCAGAAACTATGTGCCTAAAATCAAGGTCAAAGCTGATAAGATTCTTGTGCAGGGCCTTCTCATGCAGACCATTACCACAGCAGCTAGGCATCCTGCACAAGAACATTCCTAGGCACTAGGCTTGCCACAGCCATGAGTGAGCATGACCCCAATTGCAGACACTACTCTCCCATTCTCTGTCACTGCTCTCCACAAACTGCCTTATTGATGATGAACTGAAAACATACTTAAGCTACCTTCCATGAGTTTCTCCCACTGAAACAATGCAAGACAGATGATATAAAAATCCATGAAAAGGGCTGGGGTTGTAGCTTAGTGGTAGAGCACTTGCCTAACACATGTGAGACACTGGGTTCAATCCTCAGCATTACATAAAAATCAATAAATGAAATAAAGGGACTGTGTCCATATACAACAAAGAAAAATATTTTTTAAAAAAATCCAACCGAGCACGGTGGCATACACCTCTAATCCCAGCAGCTCAGGATGCTGAGACAAGAGGATCACAAGTTCAAAGACAGCCTCAGCAACAATTAGACACTAAGAAACTCATTGAGACCCTGTCTCTAAACAAAATACAAAACGGGACAGAGGCTGTGGCTCAGTGATTGAGTGCCCCTGAGTTCAATCCCTGGTACCTGCCCCCCTCAAAAAAAAATTCAAGAAAATTTTGCTATATCCTGATTGTCTATCTTGAACTCCAGTGTGCAGGTACTTTTCAAATAATAAACACAGCAACTGATCCAACAGGGGCTAAAGTTCTTTCACTCACTTTGTCTTTCCTCCCTCTAATCTCATTAATATCTATCTCTTGATACATTCAGAAGCACATCAGAAAGAGTGGTAAGTCAACAGAGATGAGTTAAATTTTAGGAATATTAGTTACCTAAGTGCTAAAATGGGAGATGGGAAGGGAATGAGGAAGACTAACTGCTAGATGAATAGATTTTGTTCAAAGAATTACAAACTGCTTAGAGAAATCAATCTTGATAGCAAGAGGAAAATGCAACATTTGACCGGAAGAAACAGCTATATGTCTATATGTATTCAGCTGTATATCTGTATAGATATACATATACATGTATAAATATAAGATATATACTGGTATTGAATCCCCAGCTTCCTGTATGCCAAGCACACTGTCTACCACTATACCCCCAAATCCCAATAAATATATATTATTATTATAGGGCAACATTTCTGGATGGGGGCACTGTTAAGCTTTGAAGGAAAAATAGTCTTCTTTCTTGTGTGAGACAGTTAGCTTCACTTGCCCTTGGGCATCTAATTCAGGTAGTACCCTTGTGTTCCAGTTATTAATGTAGGTAACAAAGAACCCTGGCATAGAAGAACGATCATTTTGCTTTGCTCATAAATTTTATGAATCAGGAATTGGACAGCACACGTTAAAGATAATTTGTCCCTTCTTGCCTCCTTCTGGGACTCAGCTGGAAAAACATAAAGGCTGGGGGTAATCCATTTCTGGAGGCTAGAATCATCTAAATGCTCCTTCAGTCACATATTTGCAGTTTGGCAAGGAGAACTCAAAGACTGGAACTGTCCATCAGTGCATCTACATGGGTCCTCAGCATGTGACTTTGCTCTATCACAGCATGGCAGCTACAGAGCTCTGAGTACAAGTGTTCCAGGCAACAAGGTAAAAGCTTCATGACCTTTTCTGACCCTACCTGAAAATTATGCGGCATCACTCTAGCCTAACGGTGGATCTAAGCATGCTTAGACTTGAGGTTAGTGGCAAATCTATTTTTCAATGGGAAGACTATCAAGGGCAGTATTGGTTCGTGTTTAGAAAATTATAACTGCCATAACCTGTCACTGGGACAATGCGTATTCAATTTCTATGCCATAAATTTTCCACAAATTTGACCACTTAGACAAGTAGTAAAGTAGGTAAAAAACTGGGCACATATTTTTCTAGATTAAAATCCAGGTGTTGACATCTGCTTTCCTTGTTGAGGCACTAGGGTATAATCTGCCTCCTGCTCATTGGGATTTGGGGCAGAATCCAAGTCCTTGCAATTGTAGAACTAAGGTCTTCATTTTCTTGCTAGTTGACAGCTAAAGGCTGCTACCAGATTTTAAAGGCCAAGCACATTTATTGGCTTGTGGTCATCTTCCTCATTCCTCAAAGCCAACAATAGCAGTTTGAGTCATTCTCCTATGAAATCTCTCTGATCCTTCTTTTGTGATCATGTCTTTCTTTGACCACAGCAAAGTAACATAATCACAAACTAACATAATCACAAGTTGCAAGAATTAGTATGGTCATCTCTGCAGGGGCAGGAGGAACATTGTTCAGCTTGCCTGCGTATTATACAACCTATTCTCTCTACCCACATTTTAAAATTCTTCTGGTAACAATTCTATCCCTTGTTGATATGCACTGTATCAGAGATTTTGTATATTGACTTAGGATTTGGGTTTAGATCTGAGAATAGTCAATGACACTTAATTCACTCTGTCTGTTGGCAAACTATGGCTCAAACAATAAGTTCTCCAAATTCCAAAAGGAAAACAGAAAAAAAATTCAGCTTGGGGGTGTATGAAACAATACTGTAGCATATGGAAAAAGAAATAATACATTTTTATATTCAAAGAAAGATCATGGCTCTGTAAAAAAATGTCGCTAAGAAACACATTAAAGTTTTATAATATGTCTGCTTGAAATCATGAAAATATGCCCAAGGGCATGGCTTCTTTGTGAACAGAACAGATATGATAAGACTGACATAAAGATAACTATGAAAAGAAACTGATTGAAATGAGCAAAAGTAGTAGGAAAACCCAAAATATATGAAAGTCAAGTTGAAATCTGCATAGAAAGGAATAAAGAGTGGAATTTGGTACAGCAAAAATAATAGACCAGTAATGTAGATGACACAATTGAGAAACTATCCTAAAATGTATTATGAAGAATTAAGAAATTTTTTGGTTGCATATATCAGGAACTCTATTTATTCTGGTCACTGAATCCTCCTTTGATCTAAGACTATTCAAGTGTGGCCTTCCACTTACATCCAAGAGTGTTGATAATTTGAATACCATAATTATTAAAGATGATTTAGTAAATATGATGTCAGAATTTGTGCTCCAGAAGCAGAAATGTTACCTTTTCAAGTGACTATGGAATAATGTTACATTTAACTAATTTTTCTTTTTATAAGAGGCAGAATAAATTTGCTGACTCTGATCACTGCCATTTGATCCTTCTATATATGTTTATGCATTTTTGTGTAAATAAATATATTATACTTTACTGTAAAAAACTCACCCTCCCCCTTAAAATAAAAAGAAAATACTCAACCCTAGAAGCTGGGATAGGAGAGAAATAAGGAATTAATTAAGATAAAAACAAAGATTAATTAAAAAAGGATTGAGAAATTCATAAGATATTTCTTTGAAAAGAGCTAGAATATAAAGAAATGTTAGTGTTGATAGGATCAAATCAGATGGAAATGTTTTATGTAGAAAACTACTATGGTGCATGCTTGTAATCCCAGTGGTTTGGGAGGCTGAGGAATAGTGAGGCACTAAGCAACTCAGTGAGACCCTATCTCTAAATAAAATACAAAATAGGGCTGGGGATGTGGCTCAAGGGTCGAGTGCCCTGAGTTCAATCCCTGTTACCAAATAAATAATAAATAAATAAACTATCCAATTTTATAAAACAAACGTAACTTTGATACCAAACCTATATCAATACACAATTTTACTTATGTCATAATATAAAAATCATATATAATATGCTAATAAATTATATTAAAGCTATATTAAAACAATTACCTGGCATGGTTTAGTTGTATTTAGCCTCATAATGCAAAAGTGCTATAATATTAGAAAATTGTATATTTATATGTGCATGTGTATATATGTATGATGTTATTAGGAGAAACCAAAAGAATTCATTATAACATTAGTAGAGGCAGAAAAATTTACTTAATAAAATAAAAATTTCATGGGGGTAAAAAAGATGGTGGAATGAGATGGATATCATTACCCTAAGTACATGTATGAAGACATGAATGGTGTGACTGTATATACAACCTGAGATATGAAAAATTGTGCTCTAGGGCTGGGGTTGTTACTCAGTGGCAGAGCGCTTGCCTAGCATGTGTGAGGCACTGGGTTCGATTCTCAACACCATGTATCAATAAATTAAAAAATAAATAAAGGTCCACTGACAACTAAAAAAATTTTTAAAATTGTGCTCCATATGTGTAATATGAATTTTTTTATATTTATTTTTTAGTTGGACACAATATCTTTATTTATTTTTATGTGGTGCTGAGGATCGAACCCAGGGCCTCGCATGTGCTAGGTGAGCGCTCTACCACTAAGCCATAACCCCAGCCCCTGTAATATGAATTATAATGCATTTTGCTGTCATATATAACAAATTAGAATAAATAATAAGTAAATAAATTAAATAAAATGAAAATTCACTCCTGATAGAAGCTCTGAATTAATCATGAATAAAATTATATTTCCTTAATAATTAAATTAAACAATAGCCCAAATTATTCTAAGTAACAAATGCTATAATTCTGTTTCCCAAAACATAATTGAACATTTGTTCCTTTTGGAAAAATTATTTAAATTTAGCTATGGTCAGTGCAAAGTGAAAGTGAGGTAGGGAGATTAAATTAGGTTGTCATTTAACAGAGCACTATAATAACTTTTAGGTAGATTAAAAATTAAAAGGAAAAAAGAAACATTAAAAGATTAGAAGAATTAATTAATTAATTAATCCTGGGTAAGGGCACTTTAAGCATAAGAGCAGCTTAAGAAATCACAAAAGATTAATGGATTCAATTCCATTAAAATTGAAATTTAGATAACAGGACAGTTAAAAAAAATAAGGGCAAATGCAAATTCAGGACCATATTTCCAACAAAATAACAAAGGGTTTATCTACTTAGTCAACAAAGAGCTCTTACAAAGCAATAAAAAAAATACTGATATTCCAGTAGGAAAAATAAGAAATAGGAATAAAACAACTCACAGAAGAATTATAAAGAATCCTTAAACTTATGAAAATGTAAATTAAAGCAAAATATAAATACCCTTTTTTGTCTCACAAATAAGCAAAGATTAATCAAAGATAATACTCATTGCTGGTAAATATGTGCTAAAAGACACTATAAATTGGTTACAAATGATGTATATTAAGGAATTTATAAAAATTCACACTTTTGGAATCAGTAATTTTATTTCTAGTTATCTATCCAGAAGAAGTAATTGGCAACATAGATAAAGATTTTGTAGAAAGTTATTCATCAGAGGATTATAATAAACAAATAATTGGAAATAAATGTCAGATCATAAGGAAATGATTAATTAGATATTGTATATCTATGAAATGGAATACTATGTGCGCATTACAAAGAATTATATAGATTATATACTGCATAAAATTTTAATATAATTTTATATAACATAATAGGACAATCTAGGAAACAACTACCAAAATCTTTACAGTGGATATGTCTGAGTGATGTGTTAGAGACAGACAATTTCAACAACATTATTCTTTTCTGCTTTCCCATTTTTTTTCTTTGTACTCAGGCCTGAAACCAGGGGCACTTAACCACTAAGCCACATCACCAGCCCTTTTTATTTTTTATTTTGAAACAGGGTGTTGCTAAGTTCCTTGGGATCTTGCTAAGTTATTGAGGCAGATTTTGAACTCATGATCCTCCTGCCTCAGCGTCCAGAGCAGCTGGGATTACAGGAGAGTGCTACCACACCCAGCTAGTTTCCAATTTTTCTACAGTGAACATATATTATTTTTATAATCAGAAAAAAGTTATCTTTTTTATTGGTCTGTAAGAACAATCCATTCCACTTGTCGATTATTGTGCAGCAAGTTAAACTCTTCAGCTTGCATTTTCATCCTTGATAATGGCTAATAAAAAGTGTCTTCTTTAATTTTAAGGTTACTAAATACTCCCAAGTTAAAATTTCTTCTGACTGTTTTCTGAGGCAAACTTTTGTTGTTGTTGTTGTTGTTTCAGAAGAGCTTTTATTTAGTTAGTTTTTAAGAATTCCAGCTTTAAAAAGATTAAAACAGTGGCATTATTCACAATAGCCAAAAGATATAACCAACTTAAGGGTCCATCTACAGATGAGTAAATAAAACAAAACAAAACATGATATAGACACACCCATCTTAAAAAGGAAAGAAAAATTGGCAAATATAACATGGATGGATCTTGAGGACAAAATGCTAAATGAAATAAGTCAGTCACAAAAATACTACAGATTGCACTTACATGAGGTCCTTGAGTAGTCAGATTCATAGAGAGAGAAGGTAGAAAGGTATTTGCCAGGGAAGGGTTGGGGAGGCTTGGCCAGGGAATTGAGGTCTGACAGGGCCAGTTCTGATTTTGACACTAAAGAGTTCTGGAATTGGGTTGCACAGCATGAATGTACTTGACCCTACTGAATTGTACATTTTATGTTATGTAGATTTTACCATGATTTTTTAAAGAAAAGAATAAAACAGAGAGACAAAGAGGACAGAAAGCAAGAACAAAAGGCTGTATCTAGCACAGGCAAGGTGGTACATATTGCACCACTAGCAGAACCTTAGAACTGGGCCAGTGGGACCTTACCTTTGATTACTGCAAATCTTCATTTACTAAATTTGTTCCCTGCTTTATTAATTCCGTGAGATGAAAACACTGCATATCAAGTTGTCACCAACTAATGGATACTTGAATAACATGTTAAAACCCATAAGGAAATACGCTTTCTTAAGAGACTTAATGTGGCTTTCTTAAAGCCACATTCTTTTGGGGGCTCTTAATTTGGAGATCAGCACTGTGAAGAAGTGGTTCCTGAATGGCTGTGTATGAGAGTGTGTGTGTGAGTGTGTGTGTGTGTGTGTGTGTGTGTAGGGGGCATTTTTATTTTACTGAAAATTTCCATGTGTAGTGAACATCTCTCTTTGCTATTAGCAGATTTCCAAAGGGACCCCTAACTTGAGAGCCACTATCAGGAGGAGCGTTCCATTTGTGATTGGCCTAGTAACTTCCACTGCAATTTATATATGGTTCCCACATATTTCAGATAGCTTTCTAAGAATATCTAAAAAGGTTTTCTACCTCAGGATTTTATGGACATAGAAGATTAAGAGTGATTGATCCTTCACCACTGAAAGTTCATGATGTATATTTTCCTCCATCTTTACCCATGCTTGAATACATAGAACAAACAGGAATTATCTGTTTTAAGCCAATCCAATACAGATTCTTCTGGTTTCTGCTATTCTAGATCTATTGATACATATATTTTTCTGTGTGTATTCGAAACTATTCTTGTCTTGCTTGGATTTGTGCTAGAATGCAACCTTTTTTTAAAAAAAACCAAGACTTTCATTTGTGACTATTTCCCTCATCTTTGATTAGGTGCTTGTTCAACAATTGCTTTAGAATGTTAGTTTTAATTTGTCTTAGCAGTGATCCACAGTTAAAAATATTCTTTATAGTATTACCCATTATAAAATTCTCTAACATAGATGTATATAAATAAAAATCTCACAAAATAATATCCTGATAGCATATGGTACACTCTGATATATTCTATCCTTTCTATTTGCTTTATTTATTTATTTATTTATTTATTTATTTATTTATTTATTTATTTATTTATTTTAAAGAGAGAGTGAGAGAGAGAGGGGGACAGAGAGAGAGAGAGAGAATTTTAACATTTATTTATTTTTTCTTAGTTCTTGGCGGACACAACATCTTTGTTGGTATGTGGTGCTGCTGAGGATCGAACCCGGGCCGCACGCATGCTAGGCGAGCGCGCTACCGCTTGAGCCACATCCCCAGCCCCCCTATTTGCTTTATTTATGAAAATAATTACTAGTCATGACCTTCTGAATCAGTGGTTCTCAAAATTACCTACACATTAAAATCACTTATAATGCTTTAAAAATATAGATAACTGAGTCTATCCTTCAGCTCCTGTCCCTTCCCACCATCAAAGTCTCTGATTTAATTAGTTGGAAAAAAAAAACATGGGCATTGGGATGCTATAAAGCAACTCTAAAAATTCTAAGGTGCAGCCAGTGATGAGAACCACAGATTTAAATTGATTGCACAATCCCCTCTTAGGTGTCATCCCCCAATTTGAAACACTGTTTAAAATGTTCTCTTTGATTATTGTTCGATGCTGTAGTGATTCTTAGAAGTTCATATTAGTTTTAGTTTATTACTTTTAACAACAACTTTCTCTTTATTATGTATTCAAATGCACCCCACAAAAGACTGAGGCTTACACTTGGTTCTGTACTTTCAGACTTGGATAAGCCCACTTGAAATATGTTGACTAGACCTATGCTTCTCAAACTTTCATCTCAAATTTTGATATGGATGGGAATTACCTGCCATCCTTGTTATAAGGAAGATTCTGATCCAGGATGACTGGGATGGGGTTTGAGATCAGCATTTCTAATGAGTTCCTAAACAAAGCCAACAATGCTGGTCCATGAACCACACTTTGAGTAGCAAGGTACCAGACGAAGATGCTTCAGCTTTCCTTCCTGTTCAGCTCCTTCTCTATCCTCTGGTCAGCTGTTTTTGTGCTTTTTCTCTTTGTTATTTACCATCTTGCATAAACCCTGACAAGAGAAACAGTATTTTGCTTCCTTCCCATTGGAATGATAAGCGACCTCCTGGGGCTCTACATGACAAGGAATCCTCCTGTCCATCCCTAATGGGCAGTTCTGTGAACATTATAAACATTAGGCACCATATTAGTAACATTCACTTTGCTATGGTAGTTTGAATAGGTATCGCTGATTCAGTGTCTCATAATGTGCAGATAACACACAAAAATATACATACATGTATGTGTATCTACTTGTAATATAATTTCAGGTATAAATTGTAAAATTTATATACCTACTTTTCCAGCTATTAGCCTATTTTTTCAGCTCCACTACCCATAGGCTGTTGCTCTGTGGTGTTGGGCCTGGGACTCCAAAACTGCAAAATATATGAAGTCTTGACGTTATGGAGGTCACTCTCAGAGATATTCCAGGATGCATTGATGGGAGATTGAAAGGCAGGAAGAGAGGATAGTGGGTCCTCTCCTGGCTTCTATCTCAGGTTTGCCTCTCTCCAGAAGAGGACTGATATGACTATTGCTTCAGGTATCACTTGGTACTTCCAAAGTCCCTCTGTGGCCACCCCTAGAAGTGCACATAGGGCCATGCTGTTGGATTAGCAGCCCCACCACAATCACCCTGCATCAGCTATCCTAACATCAGTCACACTATCCCCATTGTATTCCCCTGTCTCCTTGACCCTCCAGTACCCACCTTGCTACACCACACCTCAGAGATATACACCTCAGTTGCATGAATGTGGCTTTTCCCGTCTTACAACCTTGCAGAACTTTTAGGTTCTGGGAACACTATCTATTCCTATTTTTTTCTTAGTTCTGATGGGAATATATTTTTTTTCTGGCATTTTCAATCTCCACATTATTCAGCATCCAACTTTCAACCTTCCAATTCCTGTGTAACAATTCTCTGTATGAAATACTCTCTGTTTGAAATACTTAGCATTGTTTTGGTTTTCTTGACTGCTCCACTGCCTATAGTTAGAAATGATTTCATGTTCTAATTCATTGTCTAAATTTTCATGTTATTTTTAAATTTTTATCCTTATTAAAGGACATAAAACAAACTATCAAATAGCATAACAGGCTCCAGCTTGGTGGCATGCTGGTCAATGTTCAATAAGCAGCTTTCTGGAGAAAACAGCCTCCATTTGTAATGAATGTTGACTTGCATGTTGTAATCAAGCTACAACCATGATGTCACTATACACATTTGGGAAGAGCTGTGTACTGCCAACTTTTGCAAGCCAGTGTGAGCCAGCTCCAGAACATCACTGTCTTTCCCATTCTTCATTTTCAGGCCAATCATTATTAACTCTTTCAGCCAGCATTTCTGGTATTGTCTTCTGTATTTCCATCTAATTATAACTAAAGGCAATACCATGCATTCCCAGTGCAGATGCAGAAATAATTAGCATTTACTGGTCACACTCTTTGTTTACTCTTCAATTAGTTAATTTCATCTCCTTCATGCCTCAGTTTTATTGGTATTTCCTGAGAGAGGTCTTCCCTGACCACCTCAGTTTAAATTAGGTTCCACCTGCTGGTCCTTCTCATGCCACTTTATCCTTTAATTTCATGGCACACATCCCAGTTTGTAATTATCTAATTATGCTTATTTATTTATTGTTCGCCTCTTCCACTAGTTTGTAAGCTCCATAAGGTCAAGACTTGATATATTTTGGTTTGCACTGTATTCTTGTGCTTTTTTTTTTGAACCCTGGGGTATTTTACCACTGAGCTACATCCCCTTTTTATTTATTTATTTATTTTTTGAGACAGGATTTTTTATTTTTTATTTTTTGCCCCAGGCTGACCAAGAACTTGAGATTCTCCTGCTTCAGCCTCCGGAGTCACTGGAATAACAGGCATGTGCCACCATGCTCAGCTTTCTCACAATACTCTTGAAAAACACCACACCTGAAAAGCACTTTGACCAGTACCTGGCCCATTATAGATATTCAATAAATATTTGCAGAATGAAGGATAATAAAAAAAAGAATGCTTAATACCTGCATGTTATTTATTTTTAACAACATTTTTACCACATAGTTATTCCTGAACTCATGTAGATGAAAATTGTCTTCATGATGTTAAATAATAGGCTTCAAAGTCCAAAGTGGTATTGAGATTTGAAAGAAAAATTAGGCTTTTTCATAAAAAATTTTGGGATTTTTGTTATTATTCCAGTTATTGCCCAGTTTACATTCATTTTTTTTTTGACTCTGCTAAGAAAGATTTGGAATAATTTGTATCTTAATTCAAGTTTGCACATACCTTGATTGGCAGACTTTCTTGATCAAACAGAAGCTTAAATCTGTCCCAAATTATATTTTTAGTTTAAAACTCAACCACTTCTTATTCTGGGTTCATCCTAGTAATTCGAAGGACACACCCTATCATTAAGAGTCTCCCAGTCAGGCTGGGGTTGTGGTTCAGTGGGCACGTGTGGGGCCCTCTCCTAGCATGTGTGGGGCTCTGGGTTTGATCCTCAGCACCACATAAAAATAAATAAATAAAAGGAAGGTATTGTGTCCAAATACAACATATGTATGTGTGTGTTTGTGTATTTTTTTAAGAGTCTCCCAATTCTCTCATATAAGACAAAAAAATTGAATAAGACAATGGGGGTTGGCTGTTTATGGGCCAGACTAGGGTGCTGAATTCTAGGCTATCAACAACATCAAGCTATATTAATGATCCGAGTAAGGGATGCTGTCTGTAGTGAAGTATTTTCAGGAGAATTAAGAGGGCCACAGAATATGGAGTGGCTTGAAGGAGAGAGATGCAGGAGATGGGCAAATATCTTAGAGTCTCCCTTGAATCTAAATTTAAGATGAGGGAGACCTGAAGAGATAAGATGGTAAAAAAAGTACAAGTAGAAAAGAAGGGATAACAGTAAAGAACCTAAAAGGAACAGTATACAGAGTTCAGTGGCAACTTTGCATGCTTTATGGAAGAGTATGAAGGTGAGGGATGGTGGAACTGGATTTTACTCTGTACTCAGCCACTTACTAGCAGTGGGTGATCTTTGATGTCTCTTCCAGTGCTGCAACTTGGGAGTTGAGGAGGCCATATGTGGTGTTTTAGTGTCCTGGTGCTAGGTACTACAACTTTTTCAGTGATTTTGCAACTATCTGGTTTCCTATATGAAATTCATTTCTATGTAAAATACCTAGGATTATTTGTGTTTCCTTCAGATACTGACTGATAAGAAGATCACATTTCACAAAAGTTTTGCCTAGCCCATTCATTTCACTGTATTTGTGATTTCACTGTCATTCTTTTTGTTTAAATAATGGCTCACAATTTTCTTTCATATTAAGATAGTAAAAGAATCCCCTTGTGGGAAATGCTGTTAAGTTCACATTCAATGAACATGAATTTTTACCTATAAAAGAGAGAGACAAACCTACCCCATTCAGGATGACCCTGTGTTCAGAGGCTGGGTCACATCTGGCTTTATTCAGGGACTTGGATCAATTGCATAGAAGAGAGTGAGACAACAGGTACCCTACCTTAAATTGTTAAGTTTTTCAGGGCATCCCTAAGATGTCGTTGATCCTGGATGATATGAATAATAGAATATATCCAAGCCAGCCACAGTGGCACACACCTGTAATCTCAGTGAGTCAGGAGGCTGAGACAGGAGGATCCAAGTTCAAGGGCAGCCTCAGAAACTTAGCAACGCCCTAAGCGACTTAGCAAGAACTTGTCTCAAAAAATAAAAAGGATTGGGATATAGTCCATTGGTTAAGAGCCCCTGGGTTCAATTTCCAGTACCAAAAAACAAAGCAACAAAAAAAAAAGCAAAACAAACAAATAAACAAAACACACATCCAAGAAGACAAGATACTCAAAGGAAAAGTGATTACAATTAAAGGTGAGAAATAATCAAAAAGCAACGTCATGGAAGGAAGGAATGTTTTTGTCATTACATATACAGGCCAGAGCTGTGTACATTTAAATATATTGTTCACATCAGTAGTTCTCCAAGTGTGGTCTCACACCAGCAATATCAGCATCATCTGGGAACTTCTTAGAAATGCAGATACTTGGTTCCTACCCCAGACATGCTGAAATCATAAATTCTGGGATTGGTGAAAGTAATCTATATTTTCTAATCTTTTAGGTAATCCTATGGGTTAAGAAAAATAGAGTTTAATGATTTCTGGCCTTCAGTGTAGATTTAGGCAGTCCTTCATGCCAATGATAACTAAGTTTTTTCCTATGGGTGTGATGATCTACTAGCAGGACTCTGGGACCTACTCATATATGACAGATAGCATGGATAAGAATTCTGTGTGGGTGACAGTTCTGCGGTTAAATAACTTACCCAAGAACAAATGTTATTCATAGGTAAAAACACTAATATATGTTCCCAATTTGAGAACAAGGGTATTACTTCATTTTTAATGATACACAGTCCTATGAAAATTATACAGCAATATTATCAGCTGTTTATTAAATGGGACATTTTGCAAACAGGTTTAGAGACCTGTTCTGTGACTTTATTTTTCTTACACATTTTTTTTCCAGTGCTTGTATCAAATCCAGGGCCTTGTGCATGCTAGGCTGGACCACCACAGAGCTACATCCCTAGCCCTTTAATCTTATTTTTTTGATCATAAAATATTTAGACTCAAATATATGTATATGTGATAATGGGATCTTTCTTAGAAACAAAACATAATATACTTACTGCTCATGGGTTTTAGATGAAAGAAAATTAAAAATAATTTTCACTTGCAAATAATTTTCAGTGATAAATAATGCCTAATTTTATAATACTTTATTATTATTTTGCCTAAAACATTTACAAAAGCAACTTAACATCAGCAAACAAAGTTACAGAGAGGCTTTCCTGGACCAACCTAGCCTTTAAATAAGAATTCAAATGAATGCTGATTAATTTTAATAAATTCTTTCAAAGATGTATATAAGGAAAGGATACCAATCGAATATTGTAAATGTTTTTTTAAATCAGATACTTTATATCTTTCAAAAGTAAATAGCCATTTAAAAAAAAATTATTCGTTCTTTTTAGTTATACATGGCAAATAGCTATTTTAAGATTATCAAATACTTGTTCAGCATATTTCACTATCATCAGAACTGGGAATGAAATTAGTTGGGACACAACTAATAATATTCAGTCCTTGCTCACATTGTTTCACAAGAATCTACCTTTTATGAAGCGAGTCCCATCTCTATAAATAACTTATTCCCTAATCCAACTCATTCTGTTGGTTAAAATTTTGAGTATTATTGCATAATCTTGTTGAGGAAAATAGAGTAACATTTTGAACAGCCAAGTAGCTCTTTTTATTCATTTTCAGTAATAATGTAAAAATGGAACTATAAATTGATTTACGCTTGTGTCACTATTTGAAATAAAAATGAAGAAATCTCTTTTACAAGGTCCAATTCTTTAAGGGATTGTAGCAGCATTCTTTTCTCTGTATATTCTACAAATTTCTGTTGAGTTTTAACCATTTTTTTCTTTTGTAAAATTTCCAATGGGATTTGTCTGTTTAAACAAGGTTTATGCTAATGTAACATATATATTACCCTGAAGGAATATCTAAAGGACAAGGAAAATAAACACATTAAATTGAGTAATGGAATGGCTTTAATGACTGGAATGGATCATTCAGAGATGTAGTTGAACTTCACCCCAAAGTGCCTATTTCCACCATTCCTGCCTTTTGAGAGTGACTTGTCTTTGTCACAGCTTCCCATCTCTTGCATTTTTAATCTCTCCCAGAATTAAGCCTCCTTCTCTTCTTCCAGAAACACACTTACTTCTGCTCTTTTCTAAATTGGAAGCTTCCCTCTCAGTCTATCTTCCTACCGTACTCCTCCACCCTATCACTAAATCATGAAGGGCTTCACTGAGTCCCAGCCTCCATTCTTTCACCACTTGTTTACACATCTCTCCAAAAGGTGGCCTTAAGCACAAGCATTCTGAATAATCTCTATCTCCTGCAAGGAAGGAAAATGTAACTAGGGATACATAGGTGTTTCAACCATATTGGTACTTTTATAGTTCTAAGTATCTTATACGTATGAACTGTTTTACAACATTTTTAAAAGTAGATCCTGTCATCATTATTGTACTATGACTGTCATCCATGATCATCTAGTTGCCAAGATCAATGTCTCCCCACTGAAACTTTCCACTATTTAATGCTGTTGGTCAAATGTTCCTTGTTTGAAATGGCTTTCCAACTATATGCATATTATAAAATAAAGACAATGCAGTGGAGAATAAAGAAAAAAAACTTGAATCCACATTTTTTTATGCTTGTGATCTAGAGAAAAACATTTTGAACACTTTTTTTCACTGCAAATATTTCAGTGTGTGTATGCATTTTCTACCTTGTAAAATTGCCATTTTTTTAGCTGTAGATGAACACAATATCTTTATTTTATTTATTTTTTTATGTGATGCTGAGGATCAAATCCAGTGCCTCATATATTATAGGCAAGTGCTCTACCACTGAGCTAAAACCACAGTCCTGCCATGTTTTTTTTTTTAATGTGCCTCATATTATTAAAATAAAGGCATTTCCCTGAGTCATTTCACTAGTCTTCAAAAACCTAATTTTAAATAGCTGCATCATATCTTGTCATATGAATGTACAATTATTTATTTAGCTACTCACAGTCATTAGAACCATCACTCTGTTGATTCTCCAGGACAACAACAGTCACTGTATCCTCACCACGTTCCAGGCAGTACTCAGAGTTCTTTGCATTTACCATCCTATTTTGCCCTATGATGTAAGTACTACAGTTATTCCTCATTTGACTGATGAGGACAGATCAAGGAAACAAGAGAGCAGTGTTTTCTATTTGCCAGTACTTTTTATGTCCTTTGCCCTGTTCATTCTTCCCTTATTTCCTTACTTCCTATCTGTGGTAAACTTTCTTGACTTTACTACACCTTCTCTGAAGACTATTTATAAGTCAGTACCTGTGTTTCCAAATTCTCTCCTGGTCTTCTACCCTAAGATTTTCTATTTGACAACTCAAACTTAGATATACCAAGCTATTCTTTTCCTATAAAATCTGCTTTTATTTCTTCCCTTTCCTGGTTCAGTTAGTAGTCTTGTTTTCCTTTTAGCACCTGTCCCTATAACTCAGGTAGCATCTTTCCTTGGCCAGTTGCCAAGACCTGTCCTACTTTCTTTTTTTAAAAATATATATATATTTTTTTAGGTGTAGATGGACACAATACCTTTAATTTATTTATTTATTTATTTATTTATTTATTTATTTACTTATTTACTTATTTATTTACTTATTTATTATGTGGTACTGAGGATCAAACCCAGTGCCTCTCACGTGCTAGGCAAGTGCTCTACCACTGAGCTACCACCTCAGCCCCTGTCCTGCTTCTTAATATTTTCCACAACTGTTCTTATTTGCCTATCTTCTCAGTGACTCCTCAAGTGACTTACTCATGACTTTTCATTTAGACTGTTTTAGTAGACCTCTGAGACCTGCCCTGAGATCCCTCTCTTCTAGTGTCAGTCCCTCCAATTATTGTTTTATTAATCAGACTATATTCTGTTCACATATTTGCACTACTATCATTTTTGAGAGTTTATCATAATCTAAGTAAGGTCCTCTTTATATTTACTGTATCTGGGATTCTTTGGGCTTCATGAGTCTCTGATTATGGAATTTTTCAGTCTTTTTCTTTCTTTCTTTTTCTTTTTCTTTTTTTTTTAATTTTCTGACTCTTTCTTTCTCTACTATTTCTTAGACTTTCACAATGCAAAAATTGTTTAAGTTGATGTACCTAATAAGTCCCATAGGATTTCTTCATTCTTTTATCATTTTTTTCCTTTAATTAGGTAATTTCAAATTACTTGCCCTTGAACTTATTTTTTTTTCCTGATTGATTGAATCTGGTCATTGAAGTTCTCTATAGAATTTTTTTGTTCTTTAGTTCCAGCATTTTTTTTCACTCTCTCTCACTTGTGTGTGTGTGTGTGTGTGTGTGTGTGTGTGTGTGTGTGTGTGTATTATGGTTTCTATCTCTCTCTGTTGAACTTCTAAATTTGGTCATGCATTGTTTTTATGATTTCATTTAGTTGTCTGTTTTCTCTTATAGTTAAATGATTATTTTAAATGGTTGTTTAAAATTATTATTTTAAATTTTTTGTCAGGGAAGTTGTAGATCTTCATTTCTTTAGGGTTGATTGCTGATACTTTGTCCTTTAGTCATGTCTGATTGTTAAATTAAAATAAATTAAAGCTGAAAAGGAAAGTAACATCTGCACATGGAATGATAGCAGTTTCCAATATAGTCTTCTCACAAAAACATCAGTTTACACAACTATACACACACACACACACACACACACACACACACACAAAATACATTCAAAAGAAGTAAAGAATCCCATGAGTGTCTACAGGACCTGGGTATAGCAGAGAAATAAGAATGATGTATTGAAAGGGAAGAAAGAACAGCTTCACATTACCCATGTCACCCCTCCCCTAAGGCCACACAGCACAGTGTAGAGAGAGGTAATCTCTGTGTAAGAAGAGAGTGAAGCCAGCACCAGACTTTGATGCAAATGAAAGCAGCAGGACTTCCCCAGAGAATTTGCAGACTTCCCCAGGCCAGAACTTGCAGCTCTAGATTCCAGGTCCACCCCAGCATCAAGCCATCCCCAAAAGCCTCGGGTTTCAAGATAATCCCAGCACCAAGCCACTGTGGCCCTAGCCTGATTATTAATGACCCTGTGTCCTTATATTGGTGCCTGCCCATTTGAAGAATTAGGCATCTCTTCTAGTCTTTATAGACAAGCTTTGGTGGGGAAAATATTATTAATCAATCCATGGAGAGATTCTGAGAGGGTTATCTTGTGTGATCTATCAGCATTTCAGGAATTTTCAGGTTGGCCTGATACCCGAGTTAGTGGAAAGACAGACTTGGCTCCATAAAGACCATCCAGATGCCTGGGTCTATGGATAGGGCCTGGATCCATGGCAGTTGGCCTAGTTCAAGAGTCCACTAGTATGGACTGAAGTCTTAGTCCATAGGGGAGGACCTGTCTCTGAAGCCAGTTTTGTGTCTGAGTTCATGAGGATGAGGCTGATCCTGTGTTCACAGGGGTGGCCTGACCTAGGGTTTTTTGAGGGGAAGTTCTAGACTTTTGAGTCCATGAAGTAGTCCTGGAGCCTAGTTCCATTGGAGCCTGGGTCCATGAGGACCAGCCTGGGACCTGGAATATGGGTGCAGCCTGGATTTGAGGCAAGCCTGATGTCAGGGCTTACAGAGGTGAACCTGCAGGCTAGGGCCATGCTAGCTTGGTGCTGAAATTGTCTTGAAATCTGAGGCTTTTGAGAAAGAGTTGATGCTGGGGTGGACCTGGAATCTAGAACTGCAGGTTCTGGCCTGGGGACAGAATTCTCCAGGGAAGTCCTGCTGCTTTCATTTGCATCAAAGTCTGGTGCTGGCTTCACTCTCCTCTCACACAGAGGGTATCTTTCTCTACACTGTGCTGTGTGGCCTTAGGGGAGGGGTGACATGGGTAATGTGAAACTGTTCTTTCTTCTCATTTCAATGCATCATTCTTATTTCTCTGCTGTACCCAGGTTCTGTAGTCTCTCACTGGGATTCTTTACTTATTGTGAATGTATTATTTTTTGTGTGGATAGTTGTTCAAATTGAAGTTTCTATGAGAAGACTACATTGGAAACTCCTATTATACTATGTGCTGATGTCAATTTGCTCTTTAAATTTTTTTTTTTAATTTAAGAGAAATTTAGATTTCAATTCCTTTCCTCTAAATTTTCTAAATCTAAACCACTCTTATCAGGTTCTCAGATTTATATTCATTCCTAATATGCTTTTAAAAGATTCCTTATCTCTTTCCTAATCATTACACCTTGTTTTGGATAAATTGCTGTTATGTTGAGCCTTCTCCTTCTCTTTTATTAAGGCAGTTAACCATTTATCAGCTTTATCTGAATTATTATAGAAAAATTTATTTTCCCTATAAAAATAATTGGCTTTCTTAACTGCAGTTTTATTCATTAGTGCCTAAATTCATAACATTTCTCCATAAGGTTTTTATTATAAGGAATTTAACTTCTTTCTACTTAAAATCTTTGCGAGTTTGTAATTTTCTTTACTTTTGGCATTTTCAAATTCCTAGTAAATGACCAGTAATCCATCTGTTGCTAGATGCTGTGGAAGTCTCTCATAAACTGTGATGTGATGCAATGTTATGCTAAATTAAAATTTATATATTCTTTGATTTCCCTTTTAATGGCTATTAGAAAACTTTTATCTTAGACTAATGGATTATTGAATAACCAACATGATGTCTTTTTATCTTTCTCTGTTCATATTATCCATATTAATCTACTCCTACAAAATCAGATAAAAAGAATTTTTGCATCTGAATTTCTAATGGGCTCCTAAATATATTTTTTCACATGTTCAAATATATATTCAATATAAAGAAAGACTAGTGATTCAAAAAAAATGTTACTTGCATTCTTATGTTTCAGAATTTTACCGGTCTACTGGCAGTATTTAAATAATATTTATTTATTGTTTGGGGTACTGGGGATTTGATCCAGTAATATTTTATCAACTGATCCACACTCCCAGCCCTTTCTCTTTCTTCTGTTTTGAGACAGGGCCTCACTAAATTGTTGAGGCTGTCCTTGAACTTGTGATCCTCCTGCTTCAGCCTTGCAAACCCCTGGGATTATAGGCATACACCATTGTGCCCAGTAATAATCTGTATTTTCATGACCTGGTTCATAATACAGAAACATAAAAGAGCAAGAATTTATGTGATTTTCCTTTAAAACAACAGTTCTTATAAGGACAAATTAAGTTGATATTTTTATTCAAAGATCACATTACCTTTAATATTTATTTTCTTTTAAAAAACAAATCTTGAGCTAATAAATCCACACAAAATAGGATTATCTTAAAGAGGATCTTAATTAAATCAGAAGTCAAAGGAAATCTTTTTTTTCTAGAATCTGTGCATGTAAGTTCCTTAATACATTTTCTTCTACAGCACTGATTTATAAAACCTGGCTCTGGATTCACTGTGTTCTCCTGAGTGTCATGGAAACTAATGCCACATGTTGGTAATATTTATACTATAACAACATCTGTACTTGTTTTCTAGTTAATAATTCATTGTGCTTAACTAAAGGACCTCCCCCCATTAATTTCTGTGACATTATCTGACAGAATTTTGAGAAGATAATAAATGAAGGAGTTGGTTTCATGAATCTTTAAAAAAAATATTCTTTCAGAAAAAAAGCACAAAACCTGCCATTTTTTATCAATTTTATGTTAAATGTGTGGTAGCAATTACATTTACATTGTTGTTCAACAATCACCACTTCTTATTTCCCCAATTTTTCCTCAGCCTGAAGAGAAACTCTAAACCCACTAAGAAATAACTTGCTCCTCCAACCCTCTCTCTCTTGCCTATTCTAGAGATTGCAGGTAAGTAGAATAAAACAATATCTACCTCTGCATCTGGCTCATTTCACTTAGCATAATTTTTTTCAAGTTTCATTTATGTTGTAACATGTGGCATAATTTCATACCTTATTATGGGTGAATAATATTCTGTTGTATAGATATACTATTTTTGTTTACCCATTTGTCTGTCAATAGGCCCTTGGGTTGTTTCCATGTTTTGGGTATTGCGAATGATGCTACAACGAATGCTTTCACACAAAGATCTGTTTGAATTTGTTTTTAGTTCTTTTGAACTGCAAGCATGGAAATGCTAGGTCACATGATAATTCCATGTTTAGTCTTTTGTTTCCCACAGTGGCTCTACATTTTACATTTCCATTATCCATATTCAAGGGTCCAATTTCTCGCATTCTTGATAACATTTGATAGTTTCTGTTGTTTGTGGTTTTTTTATTTGTTGCCATCCTAATAAGTATAAAGTAGTATTTTGCTGTCATTTTGATTTGAATTTTCCTGATAACTAATGATATTGAGCCTTTTTTCATGTACTTATTGGTCATTTTAAAATCTTCTTTGGAGAAATGTCTGTTCAAATTCTTTGCCCATATTCAAACTGGATTATTGGTCTTTTTATTAAGTCACTAGAGTTCTTAGATATTCTGGATGTTAAACCCTTGTCAGATGTGTGATTTGCAAGTATTTTCTCTCATTCTGAGGACTCTCATTTTGCTTTCTTGATAGTATCCTGAAGAAACACAGAAGTTTTAATTTTAACAAAGTCCAGTTTATCTAATTTTTCTTTTGCTCACTGTATTTTTGTTGTCACATATAAGAAACCATTGTTAAATCTGAAATCATGACGAGTTGCCCCTATGTTTTCTTCTTAGAATTTTATAATTGGGCTGGGGATGTGGCTCAAGCGGTAGCACGCTCGCCTGGCATACATGCGGCCCGGGTTCGATCCTCAGCACCACATATAAACAAAGATGTTGTGTCTGCCGAGAACTAAAAAATAAATATTAAAAAATTCTCTCTCTCTCTCTCTCTCTCTTTAAAAAAAAATTATAATTGGAGTTCTTAAATTTAGGCCTTTAAAAAATCTATTCCTGTGTTTCTTTTTGTCTACAGTGTAAGAGTTTTCATGTTTCTTTAAATCAATAAAGAAGTTGATTTTTAAAATGTTTTAATGCACCATTGCTATGATCAGATAAATATTTCCAAAATATATAATTTAAAAAGAATCTAATTGATTTATGGACTCCATCTATAAAATACAACTCTTAAGATTTTTCATACAGCAAGGTAAAGTATATTAAAACATGCTGTTATGAATCTTAAACATATGCACTGAACATACACACACACACACTCACACATTTATTTATTTATTTATTTGATACCACAAGTTGAACCCAGGGATGCTTAACCACTGAGTCACATCCCCAGCCCTTTTAATATTTCATTTAGAGACAAGATTTCACTGAGTTGCTTAGGGCTTCACTAAGTTGCTCATGCTGGCTTTGAACTTGCAATCCTCCTGCCTCAGCCTCCCAAGCCACTGGGATTACAGGCATGCACCACAACATCTGGCTAATTTTTTTTTTATCATGAATCATTAGAACTACTTGTCTCTAAATTTTTTGCTTCTTTTTGTTTCAGTGGGTTCTTGAATAAATATTTTATTTGTTAAAGGTCTTCAAAGACAACAGGGAAATCCCTCACTATTTTCCTAGCAGCTCACATCAGGAGATACTTGGAAGCACACAAAGATTTTAAAAATGAAACAAAGTATCAATCTCTCTATGTCATAATCTTTCATTTCATGAACTATAGCCAATATGAATTTTTAAACTGAGAATTTCTGCTTATGAATGAATAATTTACAAATAAGCCCCTATTTCAGAGGGAAAATGTAGAAGAATAGAGCTGGTCTTACCTAACTACACAAACTATCTAGGTGGCATGGTTTGAAGAGGTACCTACTCCCCAATCTCTAAATATTATTTCTGGCTTTTAGGAAAACAAAACTTAGATATATTTCCACTAATATATTGACAACTCTAGGTGGAAATAATTTTCAAAAATATATTAGCATAGGGTTACTAAGACAAATTTAGTTGTTTTCCTGGAGTTGCTATTTTAAGAAAATTTCTGTCTACTAATTGATAGGTTCAAAAACTAACAATGAAGGGAAAATTTTCATCTGGGAAAGGGGGACTCTAAAATATTTATCCACCAAAACCTCATTTAATTGTCTCAATAAAACCACTTCAAATTGGATGTGGTGGTGCACACTTGTAATTCCAGTGACTCAGTTGGCTGATGCAGGAGGATGGTGAGTTCAAGGCCAGCCTGGGCAACTGTTATGGTTTGGATATGAGGTGTCCCCAAAATCTCATGTGTGAGACAGTGCAAGAAGGTTCAGAGGAGAAATAATTGAGTTGTTAGAGTCTTAACCCAATCAGTGAATTAATCTCCTAATAGAGATTAACTGAGGGGTAATTGACGTGGTAAGGTGTAGCTGGAGGAAGTGAAAATTGGAGGTGTGGCTTTGGGGTATATATTTGTACCAGGCAAGTAGAGACCTCTCTCTCCTTTCAGATTATCATGTGAGCTGCTTCCCTCTGCCACATTCTTCCACCATGTTGTTCTGCCTTACCTGGAAATCTGAGGAATAAAGCTGTCAATTGACTGAGACCTCTGAAACTGTGAGCCCTCAAATAAACTTTTCTCCTCTACTGTGTTTCTGGTCAGATCTTTTAGTCACAGTGGTGGAGTAGCTGACTAAAATAGCAACTTAGTGAGAACCTGTCTCAAAATAAAACATAAAAAGGGCTGTATTCTCCAAATTTCATGTGTTGGAAAAATTAACCCTCAAAGTCCTATGTTAATGGTATTTGAGAAGTGAGCCTTTTGGGATAGTTCATGAGAGCTCTGCTCTCATAAATGAATAAATCTGTTCATAGATTAAAGAGTTCTTGTGGGAGTGGCTGTGTGATAGGCCCAAGATAACTATAGTTAGGCTCCCTCACTGAGACTTATAGCCTGCTACGTTTTAATATATAGTCAAGGTCATGAATGCCAATTCAGCATATGTACTCAAGGTTATAAATATCTGTCCATGTGCATGCGCTCACTTATGTAATCTATTGGCACTGTGCCTTCTTTGTTTGGCCTCTATATTAAAAATGCTTATTGGAAGGACTCAGAAGGCTGCTGCTTCCTTTAAATAAAGCATTCTACAATACCAGCTGTGCTTCACATCTTTATTCAACCTCCAGAATCCTGAACCTTTTCTCTAGGGTCTAAGCCTTTTTGCAGGATAGTGGCTTTGTTATAAAAGTGAATTATTTCTAGTTAGCTTGCTTTGTGACACCATGAGATGTCCTAGGAAGGCTCAGGACTGTGCAGAGAGTCCCTACCAACAAGATGGCTCTCACCATAGGCAGCTTTCCCTTGAACTCCCAGTCTTCAGAACTGTAATAAATAAATATTATTTATTTATTTTAAACTTTCCAGGTTTTTTTTAGTTGTAGTTGGACATAATATCTTTTTTTTTTAAAGAGAGAGTGAGAGAGGAGAGAGAGAGAGAGAGAGAGAGAGAGAGAATTTTTAATATTTATTTTTTAGTTCTCGGTGGACACAACATCTTTGTTGGTATGTGGTGCTGAGGATCGAACCCGGGCCACACGCATGCTAGACAAGCGCGCTGCCGCTTGAGCCACATCCTCGGCCCCTGGACATAATATCTTTATTTTATTTATTTACTTTCATGTGGTGCTGAGGATCAAACCCAGTGCCTTATACATGCTAGGCAAGTGCTCTACCGCTGAGCCACAACCCTAGCCCCTATTTGATTTACTTAAATTGCCTAGTCTGTGGTATTTAGTTATCACAATAGAAGACAAGCAAAGATAACTATGAAACCAGATAACTGATCTCTGAAACATGGCCTATTCTTTGGAACTTGCAGACTTCCTCTAAGCTTGGCTTCCTCTAGCCCTACTCCAGGTGACAAAAACATTCATTTTAGCATAAAACACTCAGAATCACATGCTCACAAACCTTCCCTCTTTAATGTCTGGTTGCAGAAAAGTTAGAGAAAACTTCACATTTCTACTTCCGTATCTGAGAACCTGCACTTTCCCTAATGATTGGCTTTGGAACATTGATCTCCTTCACAAGAGAACTAACTATAGCCTAAATCATCACAGAAAAATCATTATCTGTAGCCTCATATATTGCCTTCAGTATGCCTACTTAGCAGAAGATACTGAAGGCCTTCAGTCTGCGGGGTCGAGCTAGCACTATTCCTAAAGCAAACTGAATCAAACTTAGTGATATTTTTTGGAAGACCATACTCAACAATGGATAGGACTCAGACTGAGTCTTATTGACATCAACCTATTACTGCATCTTTACCTGCTCATCTGGATTCCCTGAATACCATCATGGGCCCAAGACTGGCTTTTTTATACTGGGATTCAACTTCAGAGTACTCTCTTTGAAATACCAGCACTGGAGTCTGGAGCTGGCTTGTTCCCAACAGCCGTAGCTGTGGACGACCTCCCTCCTCTCTTCTTTGTGCTTGCCCAAGATAGAGGTCCCAGAATGCCATCTCACTGAACATGTCTGAAGTGTTCCTGTTCTCCACATCTTGGTCAAAATCATTTCATTAGACTTCTTAGTAAGATACTTGGATTTATTCCCCATTAATAAGTGATCAGAGACCCCCACAGGACTATACCCAGAATATGAATAAATTCTTGCCCATATCAGAAAATAACTGGAAATAATTAGATTCTTCCAATTTGGCAGATGAAAATTTCAAGGTACCAATGTGAAGGTGGTAGGATGGTATTGTACACCAAGTTGGTGAATAAGCGGCATGTTAACCATGCTCGTTGTACATTTTATTGGAAAAAACAAAGTGTGTGAGACACTGGTGTTGATGATAGGGAACTGGAACAACCTGGAGACACTGGGCATCCAGAGAGTGAGTAAAATAGGAGCTTCCTGGAAAAGAAGTACAAATCAGTATTTAAATTGGCCATCTTTCTTCTGTTTCTAATTGAAGGCTAGAAATTCAGGGTTGGGGCCACATTCCAAAGTGAAATCTAGAGGACTATGATTACAGTGAGAGACAAACCTGACTAGGAAGCAGGAGTTCATTACATTTTTTATTTATTATTTTATTTTTATGTGGTGCTGAGGATCAAACCCAGAATCTTGCACACGCTAGGCAAATGCTCTACCGCTGAGCCATAACCCCAGCCCCTCATTACACTTTTTATGCTTTTGGTTAGACTCATTGTGAGGCCTTAGACATTTCTTCTGGAACTATTTTTGTGACTCATAGGAGAAAAGTTAAGCGAATATATATATTTGACTCAACCATAAAGAATACTCACATGCGGGCACACACATATATGCATATACACACACACACAATAGTGGATGAGCATGATTTCCTAATCATATCTGTGAATTTCCAAAAATTAAATATACTTGGGAATACCTTTCTTTTGTAATGAAGAACATTTCTTAAAATGGCAGAGAAAACCTTACACATTAAAGCTGTGCTGTGTCATCACATAAAAGGCTTTAAGATGCATGGTCTATCAGGATCCATGGGAGAAACAACCTCTGTGTGTGACTTAGTAAGGTGTTCACCCTTACGCTGCTGTAGGATTTGATGCACCAGGAAACTGATGTTCTAAGTATGGAGTTGAGCCTGCAGTTAGTTATAGTTAACCAGAGCAGCAGTGAGGAGAGGAAACAGATGTGGACAAGAGAAAGGACAATTGGAAATCTATGAAAATAAACAGGAACCTGTGTCTATCTCACCAGTTCCAACTTTGGCTCTGCTATGGGTGACCTGCGGGGGATGCTGGTGCTCTTTGCCATGAAGCTACACTGCCCTGGGCCAGGACTTAGAGAAGCTGATGGAAGATGTTGGTGGCAGCTGGGGGAGCTAGGAATCAGGTGCTAACCCTGGCAGATCAGTGACAATGTACATGGGTTGACAGTGTTCACCACACACTCTGGGGCCTTTCTAATTCCACACAAAATGTCTCTTGTGGTCATCGCTAACTTGGAATGATAGAGGGAGGAGAGTGTTGGGAAATGTAGTTATAACTTAAAGTTAGTAAGGTATCCAGATACTACAGTGCAGTTTTCAATGGAGCTCAGAGCAATGTACACATTGGTTCTCTTCCTTACCACTCATTCATCCATTGTTAATTTGTCTTTCATGGTTCTTACAAAAATAACTAAGAATGGGACCACCATCTGACCTAACTATCCTATTCCTTGGTACTTATTTAAAAGAACTAAAATTAGCATACTGTAGTGATTCAGCCACATCAATGTTCATAGCAGCACAATTCACAATAGCCAAGCTATGGAAGCAGCTCAGATACCTGTCAGTAGATGAATGGGTTAAGAATATGTGGGATAGGTGCAAAATGGAGTTTAACTCAACCATAAAGAAGAATGGAATTATGACATTTACTGTTAAATGGACAGAAATGGGGAATATCATGCTAAGTGAAATAAACTAGACTCAGAAAAAAAATCAAGGATCAAATGTTTTCTGTCATACATGAAAACTAGAGCAAAGAAAGTGGGAAAATTAGGGTAGATAAGATATCCTAAAGATATAAAGGGAGGATCAGTGGAGTAGAAGGAGATTGAAAAGGAGGGAAAAGAGATGGGAAAGAGGAGGAAATGAGGAATAAATTTAACAAAGTCACACAAATAAAGTCACACACATAAATCTACCACAGGGAATTCCACCTTAATGTATATGAAGAAATCACCAATCAAAAATAAATAAATAAAGGAGCCAAAGGAAGATCAGTAGAATATAGGAAGGAGAATGGGGAGAGTGAGGAGGGGCGGGAAAGTGGAGAATAATGGGGACTGAAATGGAGTAAATCAGATTCCATGTGTAAATAATTTTGTCAAAATGAACTCAACAACTATGTATAACTACAATACACTAATAAAAATGTTACTCCAATATGCAATAATAACAACAATTATAAACATTTACAGAGTATTTGCTGCAAAAAAAATCTTCTCTTCTAGCTATTTTGAGATAAACTATGTCTTACTGTAAACTTTATTCACCCTACTAAGCCATAGAACACCAGAACTTATTCCTCCTAACTGTAGCGCTTACCTTTTGACCAATGTCTTCCATCCTTTAACCTGCTACTCTCTTCAGTATCTGGTAGCCACCATTCTGCTCTCACCTTGCATGAGATAAAGTTTTTAGATTACACATATGAATGAGAACAGAGTGCTTGTCTTTCTTTGCCTGACTTATTCACTAATGATAATGTCCTCCAGGTCCACAAATATTGTTACAAATAAAAAAGGATCTCATCATTTTTTATGACTGCATAGTAATGCACACACATATAAAGAAAGTATGATACATATGTATAAACACACACACACACACACATTCATCTGTTCATCCATTGATGAACATTTAGTTCAATTCTATATCCTGGCTGATGTGACTATGGCTACAATAAACATTGGAGTGCAGGCATCTCTTTTTCACATTGCTCTTTTAATTTATTTATGATTATTTAACTAAGATCCCCACAATGCTTTATGCGCTGGAGCAAGAGTCAGCAACTTTCTTTACAAAAGATCAAATAATAAATATTTTAGATGCTCGAAATGACTCAACTCTCCCATAAACAAAAGCTGCCATAACAAGATGTAAAAGAATGAATGCAGCTGTGTTTTAATAAGACTTTATTAAAAAATAAGTGGTAGGCAGTATTTGGCCCATGGCCCTGAGGGTTGGCAATGACTGATCTAGGACATCAGATGTTGTTTATATGGCTTTCTGTTATAGCCTCAGTTCTTGGCACTTGTTTTATTCACAGTGGGTATCAAAAAATAGTTGTTGACTGAATGAATGAATTCTATTTATTGCTGTGCAAGTGGACATTGGCCATTCGGACTTTCCCATATTCATTCAAACCATCTACCCTACCAGGAATACCCTCTCCCCAATCCCAAAACTGCATTTCACTGGACAGTACTTCTTTTCTCCACTTTTTAAAAAAAATATTTATTTCTTTTAGTTGTACACAATGCCTTTATTTTTATTTATTTATTTTTGTGTGGTGCTGAGGATCGAACCCAGGGCCTTGTATGCACCAGGCGAGTGCTCCACCGCTGAGCCACAACCCCAACTCTTGTTCTCCACTTTTGATGTAAAGCCATAATCATCCAAAATTCCACTACTTTTAGGTTTTGAACTTTAACAGAAGTCATTTTATGCACCAGTAACTTGATGAAATACATTTCTAATAAACATTCAACAAGCCATTTTCCCCAAAGTTTAGCACTTTGAGTCAAGCTCCCCTGGGTCCTGTTTGGTTTTGGGAAGCAAAGGAGAGAAAAATTAGTGAAAACCAAGCTTGAGCAATACGTTGACAAATTATCCTGCTGCATATGAGTCAAGAATGCCCTGCACTGCTACAGGGTGCAGCCGCTGAGGAAACTGCTTTTGGAAAAAAAATCTGATTATTACTTTCTATTTGGTTTAGGATAATTCTAGGGAGTTACTTTAGTTCTACTACCCCCTCAAATTTTATTACAGAACTTTTCAAACATAAAAAGAGTTTAGAAAGACCCAACGGACTCCCAAGCACCTATTGTTCTGACTCAACCATTGTTAATACTTCACTATATTTGCTTTATCTTGTCCCTATATTTTTTTTTCTGATCCATTTGGAAGTGAGTTACAGACATCAGGAATTCTATCATAAATAATTCATGCATGTACATTTCCTAAAAGTAAGGACGTTATCCTATGTGAGTGTAATACCGTTAACAATACTTCCCTACTATCATCTAATATCCAGGCCATATTCAAATACCTCACTCGTCCCTCAAACTGTCTTTTATAGTTGTATTTAATAAAAAAAAACAGGATCCAATTCACTTGGCTATTAAGCAAATCTGACTTTTAACTTTTAAAAGTTGTTCCTATTCTTATAGGAATTCTTGTATACAGTCAATATAAAGTCTGGAATAGAGAATAGCAGGTGTAAAAACAAGGAGGTCTTTTTGAGAAATAGAAAGGCAATATTCTATGACCTGATAGTCAATAGAAATGGTGGGAAATGATTTGGAATGATAATTAAGAACCAGAGAAGGAATGATCTTGACTACTAGGCAAGGGAACTCTGAATGCATCCTTCTATTGAGGTCGGTCCCATGAAATTTGACAATGTCAAGACTGAATACTAACTGTAGAAAACATCTCAGTACCCTATCTATCCCTTTCTCTGTAACATCTTCTATTATCAGATTCTTAACAATTTTTTAAACTTTTCTTTCTTTCTTGTGATGCAGTCTTCCTATGTTGCCCACATTGGGCTCAAACTTGCAGTCCTCCTTGCTCACTCCCAGATAGCTGGGATCACAGGTGTGCACCACTGCATCTGACTTGATTATCAGATTTTTCAAGCAGGCTTGTAGCTGACAATGTCCGAGTTTTGTTCATGGGATGAGGGGTTTAGTTTATTGTCAAAGGGACAGCTGAGCATAGTCTTCCATAGACATAGGATATACCTCCTCAGAGATCATCTTGATATTCCTAAGCAACTAATGGCCTCAGGGGAACTTGACTCCTTTCTCTGCCCTCTGGAAACCTGTGACAGGGGACTTCATCAGAGCCCCTCTAGGGCCAGAGTATGTGCATGCTGGTTATGTATAGGGATGTCCATTTGCCTTTACTGATGTGAGAGTGGAAGTTCTTCATATCAGTTACAATAAGATTACCATTGATGTGAAACCCACATGCAATTCAGCATTTTCCTCCTTTATAGTTGGAGACTCAAAGGCTAGCAGAGGTTAAATTGCTTCTCTGGGAGTACAGTATAAGATGGTGGTGAATAACCACCCCTCAGTGGGCAAGGCTATTTGGCAGTCACGGAGTTCCTTACTTATACAGAGTGTCTCTCTGGTAAGATTGCCTGAACTCACGTGGTATCAGATATGCAGGAAACTGGTAGCTGCTTTATTTCACTATAACTGCTTTGACCTTTCCTGTGGTCCCCCTGCATTGAGGATAGCTGTGACACTAATTTCAGTTCCAGTCATCTCCTTTCAGTTTAATCCTTGAAGATATTCAGAGTTTAACTTCTGATTATACTTCTCTTGGGTAAAAGCATTGCTTTGTGGATTTCCTTCTCTTCCTCTTTCAAAAATGGTTTTGGAGGTTTGGGGTGGGGGCAGGGTGAAGGGATCCTTCTATTCATAGTGTTTGAGAGGAAACTTCTTTAAGGAAAATCTTCCCAGGCAGTGCCTGGAAGGGAGTTCTCAGGAGACTTCTAGAGTACTGGTAATGGAAAAGTCTATATCTTGATCTAGTTAGTTGCTTACTGGTGCATTCATCATGTGAAAATTCATCAAGTTGCACATATCACTTGTGTACTTTTAACTACACATGTCTTTTTAAAAAAATCTACCTTTTTCCCGATGGTTATTTCTTCATTCAAATCATAAAGATATGAGGAGCAATTTCAAAACTCTTTTGTGCTACAACAGTATCTTTTGTTTTTTACTAACAGTTTATTGAGATACATTTCACCTAGCATAAACTTCACTGTCAAAGTGTAAAATTCATGAATTTTATTAGAAGCATAGAATTATATAGTCATAGAATAATATAGTGGGAATTGTATAATCCCCACTATATAATTTCATAACACTTTCATCATTCCCAGAAGAAATCCCATAACTATTACCAGTCACTCCCCCACTCCCTCCTCCCTCCAGCTCTGGCAATTATTAATATACTTTATGTATTTATGGATTTGTTTATTCTTGACATTTTATATAAATTGAATCATAAAATATGTGATCATTTCTGCTAGGTGTCTTTCGCTTAGGTTATTGTTTCCAAGGTTCATCCATGTTGTATCACGTATCACTATTTCATTCCTTTGTATTGCTGAATGATTTCCCATTCTATGGATATATCACATTTTATTTATCCATTCTTCAGTTGATGGATAGTTGTATTGTTTCCACTTTTGGACTATTATGAGTAATGCTGCTACAAACATTCATGTACAGGATTTATGTGGATATTTGTTTTCCTATCAATTTATACTTAGCCAAATAGAAATTTCAGCACTTGGCCATTATAAGATAGTCTTCCAATTTACCTCTTAGTTCAAAGAGGGACTCAAGACAGTATTATAGGGGCTGGGGATGTGGCTCAAGTGGTAGCGCGCTCGCCTGGCATGCGTGCGGCCCAGGTTCGATCCTCAGCACCACATACAAACAAAGATGTTGTGCCCGCCGATAACTAAAAAATAAAAGTTAAAAAAATTCTCTCTCTCTCTCTCTCTCTCTCTCTCTCTCCTCTCTCACTCTCTCTTTAAAAAAAGACAGTATTATAGAATATTTAGAAACATATGACTATGTGAACATTATATTAAAACTCATAGTGTTACATTATAACTGCACTCAGAGGAAAATTCATAGACTTAAATGTTATTGCATTGAAAAGAATAAAAATAAATGAATGAAGCATTCATCTCAAGAAGCCCAGAAAGAACAAGAGCAAAAATAACAAACAGGAGGAACCAGTAATAGAATAAAAAGGGAGGCAGGCTAGCAACAGTGTTAGGCAAAGACGGGGTAATGGTAGCTTCAATCTGACCCTGCAGGGAAATGCTGTGGTCCTACTACCCCCAAATAGATCTGACTGAGGACTTGAGGTGAGAGATTATGTTTTCCTTTATGTTCCACACAACTTACTCCCTATCACCCATTGCTTAAGGGCCACTCCTGGGACCCTTCTAACTCCAGGTGGCAGATGGATTAAAGCTGCCCCAGTAGATTGAAGGCACATCTCCAAAGTAGTTTCAGGTGTAAGCATTGGAGGCAAAAGCACACTTGAAGGTGGGGGTAGACTTGTGTACAGAGAACCTGGGGAAAATGATCCAAGGAATCTGGGCAGAGCGTTGACAGTGTCCACCTTGTGATGTCTTTTGGCTCTCCTGGTCTTTGCAGAATTTTCCCTTGACTACATGGTCCCCTCTTACCATGTCGGCCAAGAGAATACACTGAATTACACAAGTTACTGAGGGATGGCAGCTGGTGTAACTTAGAATTCTATCTCTCCTGGCTTGGTTGAGTTGGAGGGTCTTCCACATGTGACTCTGCATTGTGTCATCTGTGTAATTATATGCATACCTCTTTACGTGGCCTTACCATGATTCACATTGGCATTTCAATTCTCTACCACGCTGTCCATGTGTCATGGCTTGGGCAGTCTACCACATGGTCTCTGCTATGGAACTTGTCAACCCCTCAGTCTCTCATCTCAGTTACCTTTTCTCTCTCCTCTTGATGGGATGGGAGAAATTTGGGGTTCTCTCCATACATATTTGGTCTGAGGAAAGTTAAACTCAGTCTCTCACTCTGCCCACCCAGTTTTTATTTGACTTTATTGTCTCCCTGAAGTTCGACCTGGGGAAGCATGTGAGGCAGTGCCCCTCCTGTACTGGGAAACTCTTTACTGATCTTTTCCTTCAACTCTCAAACTTGCCCCTAGAGGAGCTCATCTCCTTCTTCTTTTGTTTTTCTCCTCCCTAAATCCCTTCATATCAGAAGCAGGAAGTGTTGGGCATTTCCCTTCCTATATATCAGGCCCTCTCTGCCTAGGGCATCCTTCCCCCCTGTGCTTGGCCAAAGGTGGGTGGATATTAACTTTCCCTGTTGGACACGATCTGTGACTGAGTCTGTTTCTCTCTGGATAAATTGAAAAGGAGGATAAAGGAATTTAGAAATCCCTTTTCCTTTGACAAAATCCAGCTTTTAAGTCTTGCTGCCTATTTAAAAATCCTATTTTCCAAGTAGGAGGCCAAATTATAGCTTTCCCTCTTTGCATTTCTATTTAACAATCCTAATTCCCCCCAAGGCAGATGGATGCCTCAGGCTGCCTAGAGAGAACTGTAGAGAAAAACACATTAATGTTATTATTAGAGCAGCATGATTCTGGCCCAACATTCTGATTTACAACTTTAAGGTTGGTATCAGGATTCAGATTCCACTAAATTCTAACTGGTTAGGAGAAAAAGTGTTTGAGGCCAATATTTGTTCCTATTAAGCATCAAAAGATGTGGAATCTAGCTCTTCAATAGTCTAGTCTGGGGTGTGTGTGGCATACAAGATTATGAAAAGTCAAGCAATGACAAAAATTATCATTCCTTGCAGTAGAGCATTATTGTTTTCACAAAAAACTGTAATTTTAAGAAATGGTGAACTTCCCAGGTAGCAGACTCCCATAGTCTGCAATCCAAATAGCCTTTTACTGATTTTTTCCCCCATCTTGCCTCAGGCTTTAATATGGCTTAGAATGGTACCATTACTGATCCAGTCTTCATTTAAAATTTTGCCATCTTGTTTTTCAAGGATATTTTTGCAAAAATTTTGAGTTTTAAGAGTAATGCATCCAAGTCTTACAAATCTTGATTACTGAGCTCTTGCTTCTTGATTACTACTCCCCTGCTTCTTCCTAGACCTAAAATTCTTATCTTCAAGATTCAGCCCTAGTCTACCATCTCTTATATCTCTAAGTGAATTCAGTGTTTTCTTCAGATTCATATGTGACTTTTTCCTTGCTATTCTCATGATCCTTACTACTCTGTATGTATACTTATCCTTGCTACCTCCATCTCTTGTAAGCCACTTCAGGTTGGAATCCAGCTTTGATTCAACTTGGCACCCTTTAAACATCTGTCAAAGCTCCTGTACAATAAACATGTATTTAAGGGATAAATAACACACTATCTCATAAAGAACAAAAAGGTGAAATACATTTTTAGGAAGAGTTATACCAGAATGGTTACGATTTCTTTCTTTCTTTTAAAATATTTTTTAGTTGTAGTTGGACACAATACCTTTATTTTCTTTATTTTTATGTGGTGCTAAGGATTGAATCCAGGGCTTTGCATGTGCTAGGCGAGCACTCTACTGCTGAGCCACAACCCCAGCCCTACAATTTCTTTTTGTAAAGCAAAGATACCTGCCTTGGAAATTTGTTTAGATCAAATACCTGATACTAGTTTGATGCAGAATAAGTGGATTATACACTACATTTCTGTTCTCTCAGCATACTGTGACAGATAGTAGACAGAAAAGTGGTAGAGAAGTATATAGGAGAAAAAAATGTGAATAGAAAGACGGTCAATAACAGAGAAATAAATGTTTGCCTTTGATAATGTACACGCAGAGACCCTAGAGTTGATTGTACAATTTATCTTTAAGCAATTTGATATAATATTGCCACAGGACTGACACAGTAATTTATTTCCAAAATGTTAGGTTCTGTTAGTATTTTACAGATCCAACTTTGGTTTTCTTCTTGACACAATTGATTACTGCTTTCATTGGGATTTAGTTTAAAGTAATTCTGTACTGCAAAACTGCAAAGAAAGTAGAAGCTACACATTTCTCTAGTAGAGCAGCTGTGTCTGAATCAACACAGCAGAATTTTTTGTTTTGCTATTGATTCCTTTCTTTATCGCTCTATTCATTGTTTTACTTCCACTTTCCTACCTATATGAGTTAGAAGTTGCTATGTAACAACCCCACCCCAATTTTAATAGCTTAAAACAACGATCATCTATTATTTCTTATAAGTTTATTGATTGACAGAGAGGCTTTTCTGACATGGAACAGGTTTTGCTGAACTTGGTTTGGTTTATTCATGGGCCTGAGTCAGCTGGGGGCTGATTGGCCTAGTAGCAGCCAGGATGGGAGCATGTCTTTGCACCACACAAGTATCTTTGCTCATACTCTAGCAGGCACACTTGAGTTCATTACCAAGGCAATGGTATGGCTCCAAGACAAAGAGAACAGAAACACACAAGCTTTCTTCAGGCTTAAGCAAGGAACTCTCGCACTATTACCTTAGATGCATTCTATGGGCCAAAGCAAGACATAGACCATCAGAGACTCCTTAGCATGAGAAGCAAAGTCACATTGCATAATGTGATGACAGAGAAGAAAATAATTGGGGTGGACTGCTTTTAGAATAAATATACTCTATGATGTAAGATGTTCTCTTAATTTTCTATATAATTTGTTCTCCAAATTATTTGATACTTTTATGAAAATATACATTTTTCATAAATCGTAGATTTTTTTACATAATAAATAAAAAACTTTAGGTTATACATAGTTGGCAGAATTCTAAGGTAGGCCCAAGATTTCTGCCCCTCATTGTATATTATATCATATTATAATTCCCTCCCTTTGAGTACAAGAAGAATCGGTGAATATAATGGAATAGTTACTCTCCCGATTTGTTTATATTGTATGGGGAAAGTGATAGAATAATGATAAGATAATCACATTATATTAACTTAGGTTCTGTCTTTGCAGACTGGAGAGACTCTCCTTCTGGCTTTGAAGAAGTGGCTTCCAGATTTTGAGGTGCAAGTGGCAAGGAGCCATGGGAGTCTCCATGGAACTGAGATCCACCCCTTGTTGGCAGCCAGCAAGAAAGTGGAGTCCTCAGCTCTACAACTGCACAGAACTGAATTCTGCCAACAACTGCTTGACCCCCTGCTCCAAAAAGCTCCAGAAACACAGTCCAGCTGATACCTACATTGAAAATTTGTGAGACCCCTATCAGAGCCATTTAAATTGTGCTTACACTCCTGACCCATAGAAATGGAAGAAATAAATGTATGCTGTTTTAAGTTACAAAGCTTGGGGTAATTTGATCAGCAGCAATCAAAAATTAATATACTAGGAGGAAAGTCCAAAAAAGACTTTCTATAAATGGAAAATAAGAGCAAAGTTTTATAGACACTAAGGATAAGGAGTTTTGGCAGTTACTAAATTGAAACACAAATTTAATTTTGAGATTCCTGGTGGCTGGAGTCAAAATGAAAACATAAACTTTTATTATTATTATTTTTGCACTTATTTTTGTGTGCTAGCATATGATTCCTAGTTGCATTGCTATCACAATGCTAACTACCAGTCTTGGGGTAGTAGTTACAGAAAGGGGCGGCTGATGTGCAGGCTCAGGTCATCGAGGTGAACAAGATATTAAGATAAAAGCCTAATTCAGTTGCTGCTGGGTTAGAAAGTCAGATGGGATTGTCAAATGTGATAGGTGAGATTTCTCAAACAGAGAAGAAGTATGGCAATCTCTGGAGGATGGAGGCAAATGCTGGAAGGATGGGCGGGGCAGATAGGTGTTCTTAGCCATGTGCATTGGGGGAGAAATATCCAAGTCTGGGACATAAAGGAAGGGTGAGAGTGAAAGATGGTTGAGGTGGTGAACCATAAGGTCTAATTTACATAAAGAAAGAGAGAAAATCAGGAAGGTATTGATAGACTGAGGGGAAAAAGGAGACTCCTTAGATTTGGATCTTTTAAGAATGTTATAATAGGGAAATAACAAAGTGGGAGAAACCAGTCATTGTGGTTTTAAAAAAAAAGTTGTATATTTGAGTTGAAATTTTTATAGGTGACCCAGGTATGCATTAGGACAAGAGCACAGCATGATCACAGGAACAGGCTGATAAAACAGAGAGGATACAGGTCACAGGAATTAAGGAGGTTAAAGAGGTGTGAGGCTGGAATATTGACTGATCCCACTTCAGTGATATTTTGGGGCAATGCAAGATTTGGTGTGGAGGAGGAGACTGGAATCAGATGCCAATGTTTTGATGAAAGGGGGGGGAATTACTAGGGCATAGGTTGCCTGCAATCCCAGTGAAGTCATGGATTCTATTTCTCATCTTAATCATCTTATCACAGTGCCTACCGCAGTGTCTTGCTACATAGCAAAGTCCCTAAACAATTAATGGCTTAAAACAATGAACATTCATTAGCACACAGTTTCTGTGGGTTAGGTACTAAGGGACCCTGGCTCAGGGTCTCACATAGGTTGCACTCAAGATGCTGGCTGGTGCAGTGTCAACTACAGTCCTGATAGGGCCTGGAGGATCCACTTCCATGACAGTTCTTTTCTACATGGTTATGTATCGAAATACTAAACATAAGAGGAAAAATAAATTTGCACTGTAAGAACAGGGAGTTCCATTTGGAGCATTTCATTTCCAGATGCTTATGGAACAACTTATGCCATGCATGAGTCTGGTGAAAAAGTCCAGAGATAAAGATTTGGTGGTGTTATGGTTTAGATATGAGGTGTCCCCCAAAAGCTCACATGTAAGGCAATATAAGACTCTTCAGAGGAAAAATGATCAGATTATGAGATTACCTCATAATGTAATCTCAACCCTTGATGGAGTCAGCAACTATGGTTGCACATTTGAATTACTCCTGGTGAAACTATCAGCTAGGTCCCTTAAAGCCTGAACTGGGGTGAGAAGTTATTTGTGTATGAGATACTATACCTGGACAAATCAAGGCCAAAAGCCAAATCCAGAGGAAAAGAAACAATATAGACAAGGGTCCAGAATCATGACTTTGGTTCTACAGAGTATCACCATGTGAACATAACAGGAACAAGAAATAAGAACCATGATCACCATTTACCAAGTGTTCACCATGTGCCACTTATTGTGCTAAGCTGCTCTGCAGAACTCATTTGATGGTCACAGGAAATTGACTTAGCCTGTTTCTGCTGCCTTAACAAATTAAGACTGGGTAATTTATGAGCAACAAAAATTACTTCCTCACAGTTCTGAAGGCTGGGAAGTCCAAGTTCAGGGTGCTGGCAATCTCAGTATCTAGTGATGGCCTGGCTTTTGCTTGAATATGTGCTGCTGATCTTCTGAAGAGGACGAATGCTGTGTCCTCACATGCTATAATCTTAACCATTCCATTGCAGACCACCCAGACGGAATTGGCAAGGAGAATACTTTCAGAAAGTATAGTCAGTTTGGGAAGGAGTGAGGTATGATGGGAATGTTATGTGGACAAAAAAATAAGAAAAATGAGGGCCAATTTTCCACACCATGAACCTGAAAGCAGTTACCAGTGTGGTGAGGCCTTGACACAAGAAGCCAGAGAGGTTAGTGAGTCCCAGCTGGCAATCTGCTGAGGGGCAGCCAGTAGGATCAAGCTTTTTTCTCTATTAGGAACTGACCTAGCCCTGCGGTCATGGTTTAGGGCTTTCACACTCACATTGTCTTATTTCTTGTTACTTCATGGTCCTTTTACTGGAGTGGTCTCAACAACCAGTTGATTGCCTGCTTTAGGCACTATGGGTTGGGTTGGGTTGGATTGGGTAGATAGAGGTTTTCAAAGTGAGGCCCTTGGGCCCTTATGTGTCTCTGAGGATCTTTCAGGTGTTTCGCAGGTTCAGTTATTTCTGTGTAACTCTATGACTTCATTTGTCTTTTCCCGTGTATTGACATTTGCAACAAATGGTGCAAAAAATGACAGTAGGTAAAAGCACAAATCAAGGCAGTGAATACCTAAGTACTAGTAGTGTTTGTGTTCTTCATGGCCATGATACACAAGGGGAACAGAAATCTTGTTTCATTTGTAAGTCCTTGATAAAGCAATAGGAATTATTAACTAAATTTCAATCTTGAGTACATTTAGTGTTACGCTGACAAAACAGGAAGTGCACAGAAGGTTCTGCTGCTGCATAGCAAAGTACAGTGGTTGTCTTAATAAAAAGTATTTGTGTGGGCTGGGGTTGTAGCTCAGTGGTAGAGTGCTTGCCTAGCATGTGTGAGGCACTAGGTTTCATTCTCAGCACCACACATAAATAAATAAAATGTCTATCAATGACTAAAAAAAATTTTTAAAAAACTATTTGTGCAATTGTTTGAG
The DNA here is from genome assembly GCF_052094955.1 of Ictidomys tridecemlineatus. Taxonomy (NCBI): domain Eukaryota; kingdom Metazoa; phylum Chordata; class Mammalia; order Rodentia; family Sciuridae; genus Ictidomys; species Ictidomys tridecemlineatus. The sequence continues at coordinate 77,803,892 of NC_135485.1, read as the reverse complement.
CTGAGAATTGAATTAGCTACTTTTTTGTGGAAAACCATTTTTACTTGAAAGAACAACTGATAGACAGGCTACAGCACTTGGCAGACGTTTCCTCAAAAATGAAGTAAGCAAGCCTGTCACTTCAAGGAAGACAAAACTGACAGTATTTGTTGCCAATGATAGCATTTGAGCTTTCAAGAGAAAATTATAATTTTGGAAGACTTGTATCCACCATGAGATTGACAGTTTCCCAATACTAGAAACTTTTTAATGAGATCTATGGTGCTATTAACCAATATGAATTTCTTGCATTATATAATGAAATGTGTCAATATTTCAAAGTTCTGCATAACTTAGTGAGCTAAGATTTTCAAAATGACCAATTCACAACAGTTACAAAATTGTGCATGGATAAAAGGCCCATTCAGACTCTAAGATAAAATAATGAATTTTAATGTTAGCATTAGTATTGAAAATTAATTGATATAGTTTCATATTCTACATTACAGATAACTGCCACATGTTGAGTTTTAGTATAATATAAAAAAGAATATCCAAAATCGCCTAAAATGGCTATTAAAATACTCTACCCTTTTTCAGCAACATATCTGTGTGAGGCTAGATTTTCTTCATATGCTCTCACCAAAAGAACATAGCAAAACATACTGAATGCAGAAGCAGATCTGGGAATCCAGCTGTCCTCTATTAATCCAGACACTAAAGAGACTTTCACAAATGTAAAACAATGCCTATTCTTCTCACTAATTTTTTTATTTCCAAAAACAGAGCAACTTTTCATAAAATGTTATTTATGTTAACATGTAATAGTTTTATTGTTATTTTTAATGAATTAAAAAATAGAAATGTCTCAAATTTAAATTATAATGGGGCAAATATTGATACACATTACCTACACCAAAGTTCTTTAAGGTCCTCAATCATTTTCAAGATTATAAAGGGGTCCTAAGAGCAAAAAGTTTGAGAGCCACTGAGTTAGAATACAGTTTGGCTATGGTAACCAAGAGACTTATACAGAAAAAGTGGTTCTAACAATATGGAAATTTTCTCTTTATTCAGTAACATTTCAGAGGCCAACAGTGTGGGAGTGCAAGGCAGGCAGGTGATTCTGTTCTATGAGTCATTCAGGGTCTTAGATCCTTCTGTTGTATTGCTCTGACATCCTCTAGGTCATGGGTTCTTAATATGGGGTCCATGAGTTCAGAATGTCAATGAACTTGGGTAGCATTTTCTTCAATTACAGGCAGCAAACCACAGCAGTGTTAGTAGAAATAATGATATTCTCAACAATGAAAGTCCTTTCCAGTAACTAACAACACATTAGTTATTATCTCAAGATTCTGTTTATATCCATTACTAATTTAAAAATGTTTTGTTAAAACCCCTTACTAGATTTCCCTATGAAATATATCAATTAAAATGTACATAGAGTACTGTCATATGTTTGTTTTTAAAATATTTTTTATTATTGTATTTCACTTTGATTGGTGTCCTTTATAATCCATTGTACCTGTATACATTTAAAACATCATTCTGCTAACACCTCTGAGGAAGATTAGCTAGAATGTCAGACGGGTACAAATGTGATATAAGGATCACAATTCTAGAATCATAGGCAAAAATCGAAACAGCGTGGAGAGTAAGAAACTTGCTCTTAATGAAGTGTGCCCAGCCCCTTGTGCTTACATGTCACATAGAGAACTTGGTCATCAGGCCATGTCTGGCTGGAAAGTGTGGTTTCTAGCTAGAGGGCCACATGCCTTGTCCAAGCTTGAGGGTAAGTGGGGGAATGAGGGAATATTGCACCATATTTGGGTTTGAATCCTGGAGCGTTTAAACGTTCAGCTATATCCCCAACCCTTTTTAATATTTTATTTAGAGATAAGGTCTCACTGAGTTGCTTAGGTCCTTGCTAAATTGCTGAGGCTATTTTTGAACTCTCCATCCTCCTGCCTCAGCCTCCGGAACTGTTGGGATTACAGGCATACACTACTCCGCCCGGAGACCCTTGCTGCTGCACTCATCATCATCTCTTTTCTGGGTCCTGCAGGGCTTTGTTTCTTCTCAGATTAGCTATTTGAGCTATTCTCACTTTTCCTTTCTGCTCCTTGTCTGGGCCTCTAGAGGCTGTCTTTCCTTGGCCCCTGGATGAGCAGGTTCATTCTCTGATGGCACTGACGCCCCTCCTCTTCTGAGCAGTTACGTAGGTGCCAACTCCTCAGGCAGTGTCGCAAATGCCAAAATTAATGAGATCCCAAGGCAGAGTTAGAAGGCTCCAAATATCTCCCCCTCTAGTAAATATTTATTAGAAATAAATACTATTATGAAGAAAAAAACCCAGTAACTTTATGGTGGAGAAACCCACAGACAGCACCTTAAGCCAGTAGTCAATGTTAGTATCACCAGGAGAAAGACATGCTATCTACATATGTCCCCTAATGGGAAGGGCACACCATCTCTGTGGTGTTTTTCTTCCAAACCATATCCTTGATCTAATCATGAGAAAACATCTAACAAATCAAATTGAAGACTTTTCACAAATTGGAGGGGCCTAAGGGGACATGGAAACTAAATGCAAATGTGGGATCCTGGATTGGATTCTGGAACAGGAAAAAAAAATGACACTAATGGGAAAGCAGGCAAAATTTAAACAAGATCTGCAGCTTAATAAATAGTATTGTAGGGCTGTGGCTGTGGCTCAGCAGTAGCACACTTGCCTGGCATGTGTGAGGCACTGGGTTCGTTTCTCAGTATCTCAAATAAATAAATAAAATAAAGGTCTATCAATAACTAAAAATATAATAAATAAATAAATAAATAAATAAATAAATAAATAAATAAATCGTATTGTAGCCCTTGCTGGTTTTGATGGGGATACCATGGTTATATAAGATGTCAAAAGTAGGAAAACTGTAAAGGGTATATGCAAATCCCTGTACCATTTTTGCAAATTTTTTCCAGTATAAAATTATTTCAAAATAAAACATTTTTCTAAAAATGTATTATTTGTTTATGCTTTTTATTGATGCATAGTATGTATACAGAATAGTGGATTTGATTATGGAATATTCATATGCACATAAAATGTAATTTGATCAATTTCACTCCCCAATACCTCCCCACCATCTGTTCTGCCCTCCCTCATCCCCTTCTATGTAATGGTCTCCCTTCTATTTTCATGGCTTCCCTTTTCTTCCCCTCTGGCATCCACACATGAGAGAAAACAATAATTTTCTCATAATTTCAAATAAAATAAGTCATATTCAGAAAAATGAAATGTTTTTAAAAGGGCTAAAGGTGCACTAATAGGACTGTCTTGTATTGTGCTCTTGCTAGGGTTTTTTTATATATATATTTATTTTTTTGTAGTTTTCATCGGGCACAACGTCTTTGTTTGTATGTGGTACTGAGGATCGAACCCAGGCCGCAGGCATGCCAGGCGAGCGCGCTACCGCTTGAGCCACATCCCCAGCCCCTTGCTAGGGTTTTAAAAAAATTTTTTTGGTTGTTAATGGGCCTTTATTTTATTTATTTATATGTGGTGCTGAGAATCAAATCCAATGCCTCACACATGCTAGGCAAGTCCTCTACCACTAAGCTAAGACCCCAGTCCCTTGCTAGGGTTTTAATTACCCTGTGAAGGTCAAGGATTAGTGTATCTCTCTTCCATTCAAGGTTGAAAAAAGAACCTGAGCCAGGTTATCTTCAGTCTTTGGACCAGCTTGATTAAAGTTGATGATCCAGGCAGGATACAGTAAAACATGTCCATACCCTCTCTGAACCTCAATGTTCTCATCTTCAAAACAGGAGAATGTATTGCTTCTTTTATAGGGTTGTTGAGGGATATATTTAAAGAGATAGTCTCTGAGGTGTAACAGATGCTCAATATATACATATAATTATACTCTAAAGAGAAACCTGGGAAGAAGTCTTTCTACCATATAAAGTTTAAGGAAAGCATGCACCTAAGAATTTATAAAGTATTTCAAATATACCACATATGCTCCAAGTCAAGTTACCATTAGGGATGTTTACGTCACTGTAGTGCCACTGGATTTAACTGAAGTTATAACACTGTTGGGGAACCTAATTTAATTGAGCACTCTCTAATTTGGATTTGTCTTTTTTTTCTACTTTAATTCCACATGCCTTATATGCCTATAAATTATTAATTCAGTCACCTGGTTTGATGATATTCTTTTTGGGGCATTGCTCATCAGTGCTAACTTGTCCAAATATGGGTCTCAGTGGTTGCTGAAAGCAAAATGATGTAGGAAGAAAACATCCAATGACCCAAATCTCATAGAAATGCTGCTTTGTTTTAAAAAAAAAAAGTTTCATGATACAAAACTTGGATCTGACCAGTTTTACCTAGTGATTTTAGTTTTTTCAGTAGTAGGAACGAGGATAGTGTGGGACGTCCTTAGAGGTTGTCTATTTTCCTGTGCTCTCATGCTTTTTTTTATATCCTTCTGGAACAGTGCTACTCATGATATGGCATGAGGATGTGTTCCAGATGTGTTCCAGTCTGCCAACCTTGCTGGGCTGTGATGGCCATCAACAGTGACTGTTCAGAAACTTGGATGGCAGTTCAATGGAGTTGCTTGATGTTTGTTGAATAAAATGAAAAAAGGGTTTTGTATTCACCTTTTCACTTTATTTTCCCAATAATTCATTATTATTTTGTTCAATAAGTCTGTTACAGATTGGGAAAAGTAGAGAACACCTTATCCTTACCCATAGACAGAGAAGCACTTATCTAAATTATCAGGTGTGTCTGACAAAAAGAGTATTTCGGGTAATGTAAAATTGAAGGTAATCAGTAAAAAGGAAGGCATTCTCACCCAGCTCTACATATTTTGTAAATACATCTTGGCAAACATTACTGCCTAGAAGCCTCCTCCACATGCAGATTAGGAACATTTGTGTGAAATTTACCATTGCTTGTGAACCCTTTGAAGGATTGGTGTGGGGGTGTTCTGTTTTTTTCGTTGAGAATTTGTTATAGTGGGAAGCATGATAATGACCATCATGGTTTTTTCCTGATCATTCCCTGTTTCCATTCTGGCCATTTTCTTCCACATTGTTGCCAGAATAACAATCTTAGCAAAATGTGAAGTTTTATTATGTTACTCTGATGCTTAGAATCCTCTGTCCCCCACAGGATGAAGGTCAAATTCTTAAGCCTTCTATGCTCAGTCCTTAATGACCTGGTCCTGGTTTATATCTCTATGCATTTTAGAAAGATTATCCCTCCTTGCCAACCTCCTAGACCTTCCTGTCTTTGAAGAACCTGTTCTATTGTCACCTGGTCTATGAAGCCTTTTCTGAACTTCCTCCACTCCTCTCTGCATAGGTAGAATGGAGTTCTCCCTTATTTGTGCTGCCATCTTATTTTCTGGAACCACATCAGACTTTTTTATTGAGCTTTGGAAATGAAGCAAGATTCAGATAATTAGCTATTCAGTGGTCAAGCTGAGATTTCAGTGTCGGGTAATTCTCTTATGAGTTACTTGCAGGGAGACATGGTGAGTGCTGAGGAAGTTCTGGAGAGATGCCTGGGATAGTCCTCCAAGCAGAAACTCTACTAAGTGGTTCTGCTAGGAGACTGGGTGGAGGGGACTCATTTCCCTCTTCCTGGCTCAGGTACTGCTTAAGGACAGCCCCTCGGGGAAGTTACCATTTGGGTAACCTCATTACGATTCACTTCACTGAACTGAGCATTCAGTTGTTTACTGAATGGCATTCCAACTGGCTAGAAAAACACCCACTGGGTGAAGACTAGTATTTACTTTTACCACACAACATTTTGATTAATTAACCTCAGTGCACTTTCCTTTCAGATAACTAGGTTAAGAAGCCGCATATGAAGTTTCATGTGATTCGATTAAATGCAATGTCATGGTTCTAAAAAGGTAAAGGCCTATTTAAACTCTTAACTCATTCTGCAGCAGTAAATTAGGCATTTGGTTAGATGAAGTCTGATATATGGAAAGGATAGCCCTCCACTGTAGGCAATACTTGGATTGAACAAGCAATTACTTACTTAAAATTCAGTCAATGAATGTGTTTATTACAATAACTTGGTTTACTGTTGATGCCAGAATATAATTTATTAAGTTAAAAATGTATTCGGGTTAAATTAGCTTTATATTGCCAGTCAAATTGCTGAGTTTTTCCACTGGATCTTAGTTGAATATTAGCAACCATCTGGTCCAGTCCCTTGGGTCTTTATTTATTTTTTTCCCATGAAGAGTCTGAGTGCCATAGAGGTAAACTGGGTTATCTAAAACCACAGCCATTTATTGGCTAAGCTGGGCCTGGAACCCAGCTGATAACCACATTTCCTGAATAAACATCAGAATCTATGGCTTGACAAAGGCAATCTTCTGATTTGTAGATTTATTCTTAAAAAAAAAAGTCTTATCTGAGGTATGTATCATATTTTGTAACATATTGAACAGAGAGCCTTCCCTGATGCAAAGAAAATGAGATTGAGTCTGAATTGGAATATCTAGTTTACTTGGGTCCCATGGATTCCACAGCATAGAAGGAGAATGTATTGCATGATGATCTCAGGTTGCTTGACTCTGTTATTTCTTGGTTCTGCTCACCCGCCTTTTCTTAGCACCTGTTTTCTTTGACTTCTGTGGAATCATTGTTGGAAAATGGACATCTAGCCACGAACTCCCACTAACTTACTAACCTCCTGGCCCTCACTCTTCTCTTTGCCTCTAGGCGTGGCCATCAGACTAGTCCTTAGTAATGGAACCTGTGTGGGAGTGTTATATTGTTTTCAGGTAAGGGCTTTATTTTCTCTTTTTCTTTTTGGTAGTTGGATGCCTTAAGGAATGGTGAAGCCAAAGATGGAATGAACCCAGGCACCTGAAATACCCTCTAGTGGCAATGGGCCTGCTAACTAGGAAGAGACTCCTTCAGACTTGGCAAACAAAAAGTAAACTTCCATTGTATTTGAATCTTCACACATTTTTGGTTGGATACAGCAGCCAACATTCCTTTAAGCAACAACACAGAGCTCCCAGTTCCAAAAAAAAAAAAAAATTGGTTCCACTTTGAAGGTAAATACTCACCTAAGAATGACTAACATGTATTTTTACAAAATATTTAATTTAATTGAGCATGCTAAGTGTTCAGAGAGGTCTCAATTTTCCCTAAGAGATTAATAAAGCAAAATCGATTGAAACACTTGATGAAGCATCTAATAAACAAATTACTACTTGTCTAAATTTTGCTGATATTATGCTGTTCACTTCCAAATAACTTCACTTTTAATTTTAATATCCTTGAATAGAGGTGAAGGATGTTGTTCTTTGGATATAGACTGTAATTTTTACATGTTATGCTTATTTTCCAGTTGTATTTATTTGTATTTCACCCCTTTCCAAAGGAATTTGCTATGATTTATTAAAAAACAACTTAGTGACAATATTAATAAAATCGAAGAACAGGGTAAATAAAAAGAGAGGAGGGAAACATGCTAACTGTAATTGTTCTCATGGTTGATGAGACTGAGTTTCCACTTTGGGTCTAAGCTTTTTGGCAGGCTGGATAAGAGGGATGTATGATAAATTACACATCAACCCTCAGGAAGGAGGAAGTGTACTCATGCCTCAGGGGAGGCAAAGATTTGTGCAGTTACCAAGTTCCAAAGAAATGGTCCTCAAATTTTTCATCTCAGGGGAGCAGAACCTACTGGGCATGAAATCAGAATGGATTTGAATAATGTCTCCAATTTCAGTTTTGCTAAATGAATTCTCCATGTTATTGAAAAGGGAAAGGGCTGCTAGTCTTAAGTCATTTCTGAAACCTTTTGCTTATTTTGTTTTTCCACATACTTTTTTTGAGATTAAGGTATAGTCTGAAAATGAGGACATTTAAGTTCACTTAAAAAATAATAAGTTTCTTTGCTCAGGATGGGGAGGCTCTGGACTAAATCGATGCTTCTAAAAGCACCCCGAACAATGTTATGACATTAGCTAAGATGAATTGATATTTAAAGGTGATTGTTTTATCTTCCCTGGGAAGGGAAGTTGGTTCTCTCAGTGTATGAGCTTGGAGTTCTCATAGACCGAGGGCGCATAAGTTGGGATTTCTAAGGACATACTCCTCTATTATAGCACAAGCCATTGTAATTAGACATTTTTTAGGTACAGGTCTTTCTCAGAATGCTTTTATTGTCTAATGTACTTTAACATACTCTAAGAAAATCAGAGCTAGAGATTGTTTCATTAGCTATAATTTTAGGAGCAAGAGGACTGAGGCCCAGATAGGGTACATGACTTAACAGTGACCTCACAGATAGTGAAAAGAGGGCCCAGTGAGAACCCCAGTCTCCTGATGATTAACTTATTTCTATTACCTAATACAAGTGGCTTTCAGATACTAGTTCTATATTATTCAATGCAATTCAGTAAACCTGTATTAAACATCAATGATAGACCACCTCCAAGCTATGTCTGAGCCATACAGAATATTTGATTGTTTCTGTGTATTTCCTTAAACCTAGTTATTCCAATCAAATATAAGTAGGCAAAGCAAGAGAGGTCAAAGTGCTAATACTGAAATAAAATATGGATTTGTAATTTTAATCTGTAATAGGACACTTGTTGTTCTGTGTTCCAAATGGGTGATATAGTGTATTGTCCTTTCTACTCTCTGAAGATTTCAAAGCACTTAACATTACCTTAAAACTCATTAAGCCAGGTGCTGAATCAGACATTGGATATTATAACTTTATTCTTATTATTTATTTAGTACCACTGAAGGAGTTAGTTCTCAGTGGGAATTGATAACTTTAAAAGGATGAAATTTTTAATGTTCCACAAGGACAAATATCTTTCATCTAATACTTCTCTTCCAAAGCTAATCAATAGTAATATAGGAAAATATTAGTAAGTCACCTATCTAAATTCTCCCAAATGAATAAATCAAGCAAATAAGTTCTAAAATATTTGTAAATTTTTATTGCTTTGATCTAACATGTGCTACCTTATGAGAGTAAAGTAATTTGTAGGATTTTTATTAGATCAGAAAGCAAAGAAAACAAAAATCACTTCTTCTTTCTTACCAATTAAAATTTACAATTTCTTTTTGTGGTAGTCATCTTTTCATTACTATAACAAAATACCTGAGACAATGCACTTAAAAAGAAGAAAAGTTTATCGTACCACACACAAAAATGAGAAGTTTATTTTGGCTAAGTTTTGGGTTTTCAATCCATGATCAGTTGGCTTTCTTGCTTTCTTGTATTATGAAGTCCATCATGGTGGACTGTGGTACTGCAGTGGGAGCATGTGGTGGAAAAAGCTGCTCACCTCATGGTGGCCAGGAAGCAAAAAGAGAAGGGAAAAAAAGAAGAGGCTGGGGTCCCAATATCTCTTTGAGGGCATGGCCTCAATGACCTAGACTTTTTACTAAGCCTCACCTCTTAAAGACTTCCACCACCACTTCCCAATAGGCCAAACTGGAGACTAAACTTTTAGTACATGGGCCTTTGGGTACATTCAATATCAAAACCATAGCACTTTCATTTAAGTGTTATTCATTGCAATGCTTTTTTTTTTCCTTTTTAACTGCAGGAATACTCTACTTTTAAAAAGTGATTATTTTATGTTAGCTATTGCCTTTCAAATGTATTTTATTATTTTTATACAATTTATATAGTTGTTTTGACTTTTAAAAATATTGATATTAAGATGAGCTGCTTTTTTAATATTAAAAGAAAATGATTACCTGTTTTCTTGGACTCTGTTTTTCTTGATAGAAATTTTGCCAGAATTTGGCTAATTTAATTAAAAACATTAATCCATTAGAACATAGAGAAATAAATGGATTGTCTATTTGTCTCTAGCTAACTTTCAATATGAATAATTAACTGTTAATTATAGGCTTGTGTATACAGCCTAAGAATTTTTCATATTCAAAATTAAATTTTCAACTATCTTGAAAATGACAGCGGAAAATGACATAGAGGCAGTTTTGAGTAATGTTAGACTATACTGGCAAAAGCTTCCATGAGCTTTTTAGGTGCATGAGACAAGGTCTCATGACTCATGGAGTTTTTGATCTCTGTCCTTAAATGTGGACATATCTTTATTTTAGATGTGCTGCTGAATGAATGTTCTTCGAGATTAAAATCAGAACACTGGTATATTCATTAAAGTGGCTGTAGATCCCTGGAGAGGGGATTTCAGACTCATTTCTTTATTATACAAATTACAGAGGCTGTGCTAGGGGTGAGAGGATTAATGAGTACAAACTGTTGATAGCAGGTTCCAGCCTCTATGATCTTTATTCACTTAGTAAGGGGGAAAGAAAAAAGACTGAGGGGTCACTGAAGAGATGAACGTAGGATTTATGACTTGGGCTTATTTTAAAAGCAGGAATAAATAAAATGAAAAGAAAGAAGAAAATAAAATTTGCCCCAAATTGTATCATCTAAAGATGACACTATTAACATTTTGCTGTACATAGCATTTTAACACTATTAACATATGCTCTGTGCAGAGATGGTCTACGGGTTTTTTTTTCTTTCAAAAAAATTGGATAATGTTATCTATGCCATTTTAAATATACCTTTTATTCATTTACCCTCATGAATTTCCTCTGTGACAGTAAATACACCTCTGAAACATTAATGGCATCACATTCTATCATGTGCTGCTCCACCATCATTTATTTAACAAAACCTTCAGTTTTTGGACACTTAGGTTGTTTCAAATTTATTGAGTATCATAAAATAATGCTCCCAGGATGTAGGCTCCCTATCCTGGGAACAAATTTTCACTCCTCACACTTCAGATAGAGCCCTAATATCCAGAGTATACAAAGAACTCAAAAAATTAGACAATAAGATAACAAATAACCCAATCAACAAATGGGCCAAGAACCTGAACAGACACTTCTCAGAGGAGGATATACAGTCAATCAACAAGTACATGAAAAAATGCTCACCATCTCTAGCAGTCAGAGAAATGCAAATCAAAACCACCCTAAGATACCATCTCACTCCAGTAAGATTGGCAGCCACTAGGAAGTCAAACAACAACAAGTGCTGGCAAGGATGTGGAGAAAAGGGTACTCTTGTACATTGCTGGTGGGACTGCAAATTGGTGTGGCCAATTTGGAAAGCTGGGAATGGTACCACCATTTGACCCTGCTATTGCCCTTCTCAGACTATTCCCTGAAGACCTTAAAAGAGCATGCTACAGGGATGCTGCCATATCGATGTTCATAGCAGCACAATTCACAATAGCTATACTGTGGAACCAACCCAGATGCCCTTCAATAGATGAATGGATAAAAAAAATGTGGCATCTATGCACAATGGAGTACTATGCAGCAATAAAAATGACAAAATCATAGAATTTGCAGGGAAATGGATGGCACTAGAGCAAATTATGCTTAGTGAAGCTAGTCAATCCCTAAAAAACAAATACCAAATGTCTTCTTTGATATAATGAGAGTAACTATGAACAGAGCAGGGAGGAAGAGCAGGAAGAAAAGACTAACATTAAACAGAGACATGAGATGGGAGGGAAAGGGAGAGAAAAGGGAAATTGCATGGAAATGAAGGGAGACCCTCATTGCTATACAAAATTTCATATAAGAGGTTGTGAGGGGAATGGGAAAATAAACAAGGAGAGTAATGAATTACAGTAGATGGGTAGAGAGAGAAGATGGGAGGGGAGGGGAGGGGGGATAGTAGGGGATAGGAAAGGTAGCAGAATTCAACAATTACTAATTGGGCATTATGTAAAATTGTGGATGTGTAACCGATGTGATTCTGCAATCTCCATTTGGGGTAAAATTGGGAGTTCATAACCCTCTTCAATCTAATGTATAAAATATGTTATGTCAAGAGCTTTGTAATGTTGTGAACAACCAATAAAAAAAAGAATTAAAAAAATGCCGCGATGAACATCTTTATAGATACATCTTTGTCCAATTAGTTCTTAAGATGAATTGCTAGAAGTAAAGCTGCTATGTGAAAGCATCTCTTTACGTTTGTGGGTCTTTATTGAAATTGTCCTTGCAGAATTTGTGCCAAATTATACGCCCATGGGACATATGAAAGTTCTTTCCCCTCCAGATCTTGAAAATACTATACTTTTTCCAATCTTTGCAAACTTGAAATAAATACAAATTTCATTTTTAATTGCCATTTAAAAAAATTAAAATTGGGTAAATTAATACATCTACCTTTTTCTTTGTGATCTTAAGGCACTCTCTGATGTTGAAGGCAAGAACTCTACATCTGTCATAGGCACTGAAAGTATTTCCCCCAAGTTGTCCATTTGAATTTTACCTTTGCTAATGATTTTTTTGGGGGGAGGTGTGGGAGATGCTGGAGATTTAACTCAGGGCGATTGACCTCTGATCTACATCCCCAGACCTTTTTATTTTATTTTATTTTATTTTTATTTTTTTCATTTTGAGACAGAATCTCACTAAGTTGCTTAGGGCCTCACTAAGTTGCTTAGGGTCTCTTTAATTTGCTGAGGCTGGCCTTGAACTTGTGATTCTCCTGCTTCAGCCTTCTAAGCTGCTCACTGGAATTACAGTCTCACTGCACCTGATCTGATGGTCTCTCGAATGGCCTCCTATCATCCCTGCTTCTTGGAATTCATGTCCTTGGGTAATTTCTTTCCCTAAAGTGTGGGCTGGATTACTGACTCTCTAGTGAATAAAATGTGGTAAAATAAAAATGTGATGGTATATCACTTCTGAGACTAGTTTACAAGAAGATTGTGGCTTCTCTCTCTCTCTCTCTCTCTCTCTCTCTCTCTCTCTCTCTCTCTCTCTCTCTCGTTTCCTTGCTTTACGAGAAATATGTTCTGAGCTGACCTTTGGAGAGCTTCCTGTGACCAGGAACAGAAAGCAAGAACAGGAAACAGCCACCAAAGAACCCAGTCTGACAGCTTGGGAAGAACTGAATCTTTACAAATCTTACAATAAGCATATGTGCCTGGAAGTGGATCCTATCCCAGTGAAGCCTTCACATGAGACCACAGCCCCAAGCTGAGACCTTGATGGAAGCCTTGGGAGAGAATGTAAGCCAGAAGTGTCAACCTAAAGCTTGCATTCCTGATTCACAGAAGCTGAAATTGTAAAATGTGTTGTTTTAAACTGCTGAATTTTGGGCTAATTTGTTACACAGCAATAAATAACTAATACAATTATTCTTTTCAATGCTTTTTTTGGATGTTATTCTCTCTTTACACTTTCACATGAGTGTGATTTTATTTTATTCCAAAAACTTAAGAGAATTTTAACTGGCCTTACATAATATTTGTGAATCATTGTGAGGTCAGTTGATACATCTACAATGAGGTTTCTGATATCACAACACAGTGTTCCATTCAAAGTACGTAAGACTTCTTTTATGTGCCTCACAACACAGTGTTCCATTCAAAGTACGTAAGACTTCTTTTATGTGCCTCAAAAAATTTGAGTTTTCTTTATACATATTTTTATAGGTTTATTCTTAGCTATTTTGTACTTTTAATTGGTACTATGAATGGGAATAATTTCTACTTGATTGTTGTTTTTATGTAAGAAATTAATTGAATTTTGTACATTTTCTCAGTAATCTACCACTTAATTGAATTTTATTATTAGTTCTCATTGTTTTCCATTGTGTCTCTTAGGTTTCCTATAGAGACAATGATCCACTATTCTCTTAAAAATAAAGAGGCCTGGGATTCTGGCTCAGAGGTACAACACTCGCCTAGGATGTGTGAGGCCCTGGGTTCAATCCTCAGCAACACATAAAAAAATAAATATATTGTGTCCACTTATAACTAAAAAATAAATATTAAAAAATGTAGGGGCTGTGATTGTGGCTCAGCGGTAGAGTGCTCGCCTAGCACAAGTGAGACCCGGGTTCAATTCTCAGCACCACATAAAAAATTAAAGGCATTGTGTTGTGTCCAACTACACCTAAAAAATAAACATTTTAAAAATGTAAAGATACTGGAGCAGAGAATCAAACAGTGTGCACATGCTTGTGTATACCCCATGAACATATACCATACATAAAGAGATAAGGATGTAGAGCTGAGAATTTGGGAAAAAAAGCTATGTTTTAATAATTGTTCTCATTGCATAGTTCCTAGAATAGAGAAGTTTTTATGAGGTGGTGATTGAATGAATGAATGAACAAATGACCTTTTGTCCCCCTAGTTTGGTTTCCTTTAGTTCCACTTTAATGTCCTACTCTGAGCTAGCTAATAATGAGGTTCTACTATGTCCTGAATTGAGCCCATATATATGAAATATGCTAAGCCCTCAACATTACTTTAATGTGATTTAAATAAGTGCATTACTTGCCCTAAAGGATCATGGCCTATTGGGAGATTATAGGTTCACAAGTAATCATTAGAGAAGAGATTAATGCTAACCTATGTGCTACACAAATTAGGCAAATAAACCTCCCTTTTGAACAGTGCTCATGTAGAGGATTCTGGTGTACATTAAGTTGGACAAGGTATAGAACAATGTGGTGTTTGGGGGTGGGAATTCAGGATCTTATTTGAAGGAGAAAACTATGGGCTTCACCCAAAGTACAAAAGATATGAACAATACCAATCAACAAACATGAAAATTGGAAGGACAGAAAGTTTTGTCCAGAATGTTTTGAGGCAAATGTCTTAACCAAAATGATGGTGATCTGGAATCCAGCACTTACCTGATGCCTGACTGTGGGTGGGAGAATGCCTGAAGGAACTTCACAGGAGTGGGCTGAGTAGATTGCAAGGCAGAGTGTAACTCGGGTGAGAAATAGAGGTCATGATTCTGTAGGCCACATAAGAAGCTAGATTTTATTTGAGGTGCAAATAAAACCAATGAGAGATGTCAGCTTAGGGGTGACATGACTTGATTTACGTTTTAAACAAATACTTCTGGTTCACATAGTAGCATCTGAGTAGAGATGGGTGGGACAAGAATGGAGTTTGAGAGAATTGGTAGAAGAATACTGTGGAGAGCTGGAGAGAGGTAGTTCAGGGCTGGAGCAAGTTGATGGTGGTAGAGATGAGGAGTGGTATTCATTGGACATATTTGGAAGTGGAATAAACAAAAAATATTCTCTGGGCAGATTTTTGAGATCCCTTATTCTGGATTTCTTTGTCATTCTGGTAAGGAATAAAGACCCCAAAATGAAGTGATTGGACCATTTGGGTGTAATGCATTCTGTGGATGTATTGAAGGTAGTTTTAGCATTGGGAAGGATAGTTTCATTGCTCTGTGAATCAAGTTTTCAGAGCTAATAAGTCTGCTTTGAACCTTTTAAGTATATTTTGTTTATTGTAATAAAATAGCTATTTCCTATATTTCCAAGATTACACCATGCAAAACTTAAGGTGGACTTCATGTTATTCATTTTGTAATATTAAGAAAAATTATGAGAAAATGTCTTTTAAATAAATGCATAACCATACTTAGAAATTTATAAGTTTTATGACCTGTTTTTTAAAATTATATTTCATCTTAATTTTTTCCTTTTAATTCTAATATATTCTGTAAAAAACTATTACTGCTTTCCTGCCTCTAGTTTTAGCCTATTATAAATCTGGTTAAATTAATGTGAAGTTAAAGGCTATATTTTAGTGTAACCTCTTGGAATGTAATAGTTTTATTGGAACAAAACTACTTTTTTCCAAAATTATGTGAAACTAATGAAAAATTAATTGCTTTATAAAATGCTGGCTTTTATCTAAAACTAATAATTCCTGTACATCTCTTAATCCTCTTGCAAACAGTTGACAGGAAATAAAATCTAAGTTTACCATTTCAAATTCCCTAAGATCCTCAGAACCATTTTTATTTTTGAGTGATTTCAACCTTTTAACTTTTTCACAACTTTAATCTTAAAAAAAAAAGATTTCTAATTAAATTCAGGCATATTATTCCCCCAAAGGAGAGTCAAAAACACCAAGTATAACTTAGACTTGGGACCTCTAAGCTACATTTTTCTTTTCTTTACAGCTTATATTGGCATTTTTATTTATCTCCCTCTAATAAAATGTAATGATTTTTATCTTTAAAGTTGATGCCCGGGACTATGGCTTTTTATCTGTTGTTTACTGTGTTTTAGTCCATAAATAAATCATGCAACAAAATAAATTACTTAATCCTGTGTTTTATTTGAAAACATATTAAGGGATAGATATAGAAGGGAAAATCACTTTATGTCTACAGATTGCTCACACATTTATGATTCTGCTTTGCATCTGAATACTATCAAGGTGTTGTATTAAAAATGATCATACACAAGAGCCACATTGGAGATTTTTAAAGTTTTTGTTGATTTTTGATCAATATATATTCAAATAAAAATCCCATACTGTCCTTTGTCATCAGTATTCTCCATAACACTACTGTTTTTAATAATAATTCATTTCAGTGTATCCCTATATAGCAGGAAGATTATTAATCCCCAGCTACTTTTTAAAAATGAGACCATATGCGATTATTTTCTGCCGTGTTTTAAGCTTAACAGCCTTGCTAGTCTTCATTTTGTAGGAGAGGCTTTCTTAACATGCAGAAAGAAGAAAATAAAACATTGCCCAACTTAATTTGTTTATTAAGCTCTTTTAGCATGAAAGGGAAATAGTCCAAATTTTAAAACAGGTTTGGTGAATGTGATACATGTGTTATCGAGAAGCATTCTCCTCTACAGACTTCTCCCCTCAAAAATGTTTTTTTTCATACAGAGAATGGACCCTTGTTTCTTAGGTTAATTGCTGGAATATGATGAGGTTTGGTTGCATTTTTAGTAATTTCCAGATTCTATTCCAGGACATTTGGGATAGAGCCCAAGAGCTTAGCATGTTTTCCTTTTATCATGGTAAAATTGTGCGAATATGCATTAGAGTGTGAAAACAAACAGTCTAATACATTTTTGCAAAGCTCTTTATGTTTACTGTTTATTGCAGATACCAGATCCTAATTAAAATGTGCTAACAAAAGCCAAGATACAAAGAACAAAGATATAACGAAACTTCATCTTTATAAAATATTTGTGATTAATCCTGGGAGATGTATGGTCTCACAGCACTGCAGTGGAATTTTAAAAGGCTTCTTCAACCACATCAGGAAGGTGATAAAATTCAGTCCTGTTGGGTGGTCCAAGAAAGACAAACCATACCATGGTTATTTTGAGGTGCTATCTTCTTTTCAGAGAGATTCTAATGATGCTTTATTATCCTGAGGCTTTTTCATTATACATCCAAAATGAATAGCAACCAGCTTCAAAGAAGGAATAAACAACAGAAGAGACACTAAAAGCATATTTTTGGGAGAGATGGATTTAGATCTGTTTTTCAGTTGACATTTCTATATGAGTGTGGGAGAAATGACTTTGTGTTACATTTTACATTTAGGAGAATCAAAAGGGTAAATGGAAATATGAAAGGCAGGGTCCATTAATAGAAAGGTTAAAGTATTTAGAGTCCCCCCCATCCTGATTTAGAGTTGAGGCTCATCTACTGTTTACATTCATGATCTTAGATAAGTGATTTAACTTCTTAGGGTCTCAGTTTCTTCATTTCTAACTTGGGGATAATAACATTGATCTTAGAGTTGTTAAGAGATGAGCAGGATAAGCAGTAACACATTATCTCATGAGGCAAAAACTTTTATTTCTTTGAAAGGAGATGCACATACAACAACCTGTACAAAGTGGGGTTGAAGCAAAGAGGAGAATCACTACTTTAACTCTGCTCCATTTTGTTTGCATTTAAAATTTTTTCTCTTGAAGGACTTTTCTATTATTTATTATAAAAGAGCAGATTGCAGAGAAAGGGTCTGATGTATTTTTAAGGATTGAGAGAACTTGCAAAAAAATCCTTTATATACTACAGTGCTTCTCAGATTGTGGTCCCTGGAGGTTTGCCAGTCATAGAACGGGTGAGCAAACATTCCAGGAGAAAGAACAGCATGTGTTAAGACAAGACCTTGAGCTGGGTAGAGGCTTGGTGTTTTAGAGTAGCTGAAAGGCCAATGTGGATGAGGAGGCAAGACAAGATTAAAATTTATCCCTATAGTGATAGATTATTGCCATGGTGGGTAAGCAAGAGTGACTTTTTCATTTTTTAAGATCCCTCTGGAAAGGGAGAGGGAATAGATTGGAGGGAGACAGAGATCTTTCAAGGAGACTGGAGGTTTTAGCTGTGGTCTAGGAGAGATTGAATGGGGATGTGGACTATGGCAGTGGAGGAGATAAGAGAGGCTGGTGGAATTGAAGAACTGTGCGCTTGGTGAGATGGTAGGAGGTGTCAAGGATGTGTTCCTAGAAGTCATTTCCTTTATTAAGGACAACCTATGAAGGAGCAAATTCTGAGGGAAGATCACAAGTATAGTTGGGTATAACACACCTGTGGGAGAGACAGAGTGGGCAGTTGGTTATGTGGATCTGGAGAGCAGAGGGCTGGAGAGCTTTCCTCTTTAGGGAGTGTTTGGTATGTGTATAGTAAATGAACTGACGGAAAAGGACAAGGTTATCCAGTACAACTTTAGCCAAGATGGTCTAAGATTGAGCCCCACAGAAATACCAGCATTTATAAGTCAGATAGATGAGGACCAGGCATTAAAGGAAGAGCAACCAGATAGGGGGAGATGAGGCTGGTTGTCCCAGAAGGTAAGGGAAGAGAGAGCCTTAAGCTGGAGGAAGTGGTCACTTAGGTCAAGGAGTCACCTGGGTCAAGCATGTGGGAACTGATAAGTGTCTAGGGTATTTAGTTACAGAAAAGTGATTAGGACTCTTGTGAGAGAAGTTTTTGAGGAAGAGTGGCTTGTGGAGTGAATGGGAAATGAGGAAAGGGAAATCATGAAGTAATACTTGCTTGGCTAGGCAACAACAGACAGGAATAAGAGGAGTTATAGAGTGACTTTGGGTGGAAGGAAGATAATTCCTTATAGAAAAGAGCTGAATTTTGTTGTTGTTGTTGTTAATACTAGGGATTGAATTCAAGGCTCAACCACTGAGCCACACATCCCCAGCCCTATTTTGTATTTTATTTAGAGATAGGGTCTCACTGTGTTGCTAAGCGCCTCGCTTTTGCTGAGGCTGGCTTAGAACTTGCGATCCTCCTGTCTTAGCTTCCAAAGCTGCTGGGATTACAGGCATGTACCACCATGCCTGGCTGAAAATATTTTTTAAATTATGGAGAAAATCAGGGGAGAGGCAGAAATAGGAAGACACATAAAGAGGGCATGTCAATTGTTGATCCGTGGGGTTCATTTTTTTCTTTTTTGGTAGGAGGAGGGAGAACCTCAGCATGTGCTGGGCTTTATACAGTCTTAGAATGTGCAGGAAGCTCCTCTATTGTAGCAGGAGGTCAGGGGAATGGGTGGGTACAGATGCTGTTGGATTTGTAGGTTCAGTGGCAGGAAGCTGAGAGATTTCTGTCTGGTGGCTTTTATTTTCTCTGTGAAGGAGTAGGCAAGGCCATCTGTTGAGTGTGATAGAGGAGGCGGGAAAGGTTAGAGATCTGAGGGAAGCAAAGTTTGTTAGAAATAGTCATTGAGAACAGAAGAGGGAGGCAATCAGAGAAATGCATCCAGATGAGATCAGTGACCATGAGTTTGTCATAGTGTATGTGGTTGTGAGCTGCTGCTCACAAGGCTGATAGATTAGTTGAGACATAAACACACAAGGTTATTTACAACACAGTGTAGGAAGTGAAATACAGGGCATGATGAGAGTTCATCAGCAGGAAGATTCTTACTTGGGACCTAAAGATAAGAAAGCATGAGCCACATGAAGAGATGGAGGAAGAGTATTAGCAGACAGGGCAAATGAGAATAGCCCAGAGGTTGGGAAAACATGGCTCATGGCTCCCTTAGAGCTGAAGAAAGTTCCCAGGTGGAGTCACCTAGATGGGGGGTGTGAGGGATGCTATAGTAGCAAGTAGTTAGAAGAGAGGCTGCAGAGGAGCTGGGTGGGCAGCCCAAGTATGTGCTCACTTAGTTGTTCACCAGGTGTGGTGCCTGCACCAGTAGGAACTGGAACATCAACATCATTATCACTTGGGAACTCATCAGAAAATGCGAAATTTCAGGCCCCTCAAAGACCTAATATCTACCAGAAACTCGGGGGGGGGGTAAACCCAATGACCAGTGTTTTATAGGACTTCAAGTGATGTGGATGCACACTAAAATTTGGGAACCAGTGCTTAAGCAATGGGGCACCATTGTGCCATTTTTAGGTTTTAGAAGGTTGACATGCTCCGACTTAGGTTTATAAAGATCTCTAGCCAAAGTGAGGAAAATGGAGTGCTTGGTGCATTCTAGTCAGGGATCTCAGCAGGGCTAATTCTTCAGCTTGGTTACTGATATAGAGGCTGGTGCTTCCTGCCAATGTCCACAAGTTGACCAGAACCACCTGACCCCTGGGAAGCTGCCTGACTAGCGCAGCTCTCTAATAGCTCTCTGCTGCCTGCCTCTGTTCATTGGCTGCTCCAAGATTTCTCTGGTCCACAATTTCCAGAACTTGACTGGCCCAGTTTCAGCATCTTTGAACTTCTGTAAGCACAGATTTGTGAGAGGTGTGAACTTGGCTGATGTAAAAATATTGCCTGAATTAGGCACGGGCATTTGACATTCTTTGGATGGTTATTGAGAACCTAAGAAAGAGTACTAATCAAGCAGTTAGTTACCCTGAGACTTCTTGGGGACAAGGTTTGCAAATTTTGAAATAAATCTGTACTTTATATGCCTTTGCATTTTGAGGTAGCCTTTTAAAAAAAAAACATATACAACATGCTGATATCTCTCCAGAGAGGAGATATCTTTTAGCATCGGAAGATACCCTGTCTATGAAAAAAAAAAAAAAAGATCTATTTGAAGACTTTTTCCAAGGCTAGTAAGAATGCAACCACAAAATACTTGGTGTTGGGTAAGATGATGCCATCAAATTTTACCACCTGCATCTCTCTTTAATAGTTAATTTTCTTAGTTAGTTAGTCTGTACTTCATTTCATTTGTAGATGTAGAGAAGGATGATTTTCCTATAAGCACAGGTGGGGTTGACATAGCTGCTGAAACACCTGAGAGAAAGAAATAGGCTGCCTTATCTCTGGTAACAACCAACAATGCAAAATAGTAGAATGACACCACCTAAATATGAGTGAAGCCATGTCTCCAGCTATGATGCTCTGAATACAATGCTGCATGGAATTTGGAACCAGCCAGGGTGGAGTTGGAATCTTGGTCTCATCAACTACTGGTTGTATGACGTTTGGGAAAATTACATAACCTCTATAGAGGAAACCTCTTTCCTTTTCTCTCTCTCCCTCCCCCATTTCTTTCTTCCTCAATCCATTCCTTCCTTCCTTCCCTCCTTCCTTTGTAAAATGAGTTTTTGTGATGCTAGATTGGACAGTAAGGTACTTAGTAGGTGATCAATAATTGTTATTTTTTTGTTTCCTGTTAGTATGTGAGTGAAACTTTAACTCTCCTAAATTTTCTTAATTACATACCAATTCAATTTACCAAAACATGTTTTCCCTTTTCTTAAGCTTTTATTTTATTCTTAGGGTATCCCTGGTGTAATATGTATCTCAGAGAATATTTAGACTGTCAGCACCTTCACTGGATGCCATAACACTTCACCCACACAAATATGTATATCTATGACCATTCTTATATCCCTCTTTTTAATTTCAAGGAATCATGATAGCATTAGAATATCTCTTCCTCCCTTTTTTAAACTTCAAGATGAGCTCTCTTTTTCCTTATATTATAAATGAAGCTAAGGAATAATGTCTAAGAAAGAATTGCATGCTTATGAATGTAAATCACAATAATTTCATTCAGCTAATGAGATGAGTTACTGAAGGTGAAATAATAAAAATGAAATCCTGGGAAAGTTGATAGAACAGCTCTAGAACATACTGTGACCACAGTCAATGGGAGATTATACTCTCCTCAAATTGGACATCCTGGCTTGGCTCTTCAATTTTAATGTGTTTCACATATTTTATCAATATATATGTATGGGTAACATATTAGTTTTTAGTTGAGACTGCACCCTGATAGAGCTCTGTGATAACTGTCAGCAGGGATTCAGTGAGTAAAGGGTGGTTCAAGAATTGGGAAGAGGAAGAAGCCACCACTTGGGTCCATGGTGACCAAACCAGACTATCATACAGATTCCTTGACCAGCCATGTCCAGGGTATTCTGACATAAGTTTTAAGGCTTTAAGAAGGAAAAAGGTATTACACTGAGTCATGAAATTTGGGGAAAATTCTGATACACGGGGAGAAAGGGAAGAATATTCCAGATAGAGAAGAATATTCCAGGTATCAAGAACATGGAGAGGGCCACTAGCTCTCATATTTATCTGGCTGGACATGGGAGGGAAGGAAAGTATTACTGGAGAAATATGTGGGGTTAGACTAAGAAAAATCTTGAGTAGTAGAAGAATAATTTTGGGGCAAGTGGACATTTTAAAATAGGAATATGATACGATACAATACAATGTGATTAGAAATATCAGTCAGTTAGGGAATTCCGGACTCTGGTATATTCTGGCAGACTTGTGTGCCTAGCATCCTTTTGACTCCTGCCAAGACTTTCTTCTGAGAACCATTTCATCCTCCTTTTTTCAAATGTAATATTTGTGCAGAAGAAAGAGTTTTCCTTCATGATCACAACTCTGGTCACAGATTTTTGGTGTGGTGGTGATCAATTAATAAAATGGGGTTCATCGGTTGGCTTTTACAGTTTCACATATTATACTATACCAGAGCTTGGGTGACTTAAAAGAATCATCAGTTATTCTCGCTTGTTGGTCTGAGGGGGCAGTTGGGGGTGCCTCCACTTTGTGCTACAATTTTGAAAATGGCTGAGGGGGGTGGTCTCTGTTCTAAGCATATTTTTTCCCAGAGTCCAGGCTGAAGGAAGAGACACTGGGGACAGCATCTCTCAAAGCTATAGCAGAAGGGCAAGAGGAGAAGTAGTAACATATGCTGGTACTTAAGGTTTAGGTTTGGAAATCATATAACTTCACTTTCACCTGCATTTCACTGAACTCTATAAACCACCTGGCTGAGTCACTTGAGGGAGGGGAATAGTATGCTCTCCCTCTTTCAGACCATGGTAAGAAGTACTGAAGCCAACAAATTCAATCTATCACTCTGAGTTGTTCCCAATTGTTTCACATTGGGTCAAAGGAAAAGAGGGTTTATGAAATGTCTTAAAGTTTAGATATAAAGCACAGGAAGTTTTATTGTCATCTTTCTCGCCATGCTGAGGAAGCATTTTACAATAACAGAGAATAGGATGGTCCACGGAAAGCAGCAGACACAGAAAGAGACCAGTTACCTGTTCAGCTGTGCTTGGTTGGTCGATTGCTTTATGAATCATGTTAACTGTTCCATGTCCTTCCAAAAATATTTTTAGTTTGATTAAATTTCTACTACTTGTAGACAAAATGTGTCCTAATTAATACACACACTCTGAGTCTCCATAGCAATTAGACATGAAAAGAGTTGGTTTTAAAATATACTGATTTCTATTATCCACATGACTCCTGTACACATGTTTTACAGTTGAGCATCCTCTTATCTTCCTACAACATCTTGTATTCTAAAGCTGTTTAGTTGGGAGAGCCCAGGCCAGCAGCTGGAAGGATTTAGATGATTACTTCAGTGAACTTTTGGGAGGAAAAAGCAATCCAAAAGGGAACTAAAATGAAATGCAGAGATGGTAATGGAAAGAGATTGGGGCTGGGAATCAGAAGAGCTGGGCTGTCACTAAGTGTCATCTAGGCTGGACTTAAACCTTGCCAGAGCCTCTACTTGAGCTCTGCATATTAGGAAAAAAAACCCAAAATCACACTGACCTCATAGAGGGGCTGTGAGAATTAAAGAACATAAGAGATGTGAAGATATTTTGTATATCATTAAACATTATGCTACACAAAGGAATCATTTATTCATTTATTCTTATGTTCAACAGTGATGTAATGTCTAAATATGTCAGATTTTATGTCAAGGATTGGAGGTGCATAAAATGGACATGATTCTTGCCTTTTTAAATATATCTTTTAAAATATGTCTTTAATGTTTACAATCTAGAGAGGAATAGAGCATAAACATAAAGTAAGATAGAGTGAGTGAGTGTAGGGGTTATAATTGCTGGTGTGCATGAATGGAATGTGCCCAAGTTATGCCAGTGTATAAGTATTTTGAAAATCTGCTTGCATGGATGTGCTGGCAGACCTACTTTGTCTCTCGTAACATTTATAGTCTTCTTTTTGTTGGTAGGACTGTAAGCTTGTGTATTCTGGCCCTGAAGGTAGGGCTTGTCTTCTTTTGGGGGAAGAAAAAGCACCTGGCCACTCCTTTCATGCTCTTAGTCAAGGCTTTGGGGCATTGTTTTAGGACTTATTAAAGTATTAGAAAGTGCCATTTGTGATGTTGCTATAGAGGATGTCACATTGACCCAGAGAATTTGGAGTTCTTTAGTCAGTCTTGTAAATGGCCTATGGAAATTAAGTGAGCAGCTCTGATGCAGCCTGGGTGCTTACCTTATTGCATGATAGAACCCTTGTGAAAAATGGCAGCGATGAACCCAGAGGACACCTTCAGCATGCTCTTTAGGATCCTTAGCTGCAAGCAAGTGCAGGTTGACTTACAAAAGGTGACTGAGTTGCTGGGGAACTGTGAAGATTGCTGGACCAGTGTTGAATAGTGACAAAAACAGTGCTGCAGGAAGGGCCAGAAAAGGAAACTGCTTCCACTGCTGCTGCTTCATCCAGCAATCGAGGGACCTGGCTCTTTGTCACGGATGCCATTCCATGGCATCATTTCTGCGCCAGGCACTCAACTATGCAAACACTAAGCACCTGCTGTTGCTGCCATCACTGAGGAACAGAGGCTTCCAGCACCACCTTACCAGCAGAAATCGAAGCTCTATGCAGAGCCTCTTTCCTCCTGTCTACTTCGTGGTTGGAACCTAAGACTGTTGTGTCTGTTGAGTGGACTCTTGAGGGGGTCTGGATCATTTGCCTCAGCTTAGTTGCTAGGATGCTTGGAATTTGAATTCTGACTCCATTGACTCATATTTGGGATTCCCCCAAATGTAGAGAAGCTATTAAAGGAGGAGAGATGAATATGAATATATATGTCACATATCTGTTATCCCTAGTTGTCCCGTCCTCCCCCCACTACCAAAATCAGGGAAGAATTACTGGGGATATATAACAATAGATAGTAACTCTTGGAAAGTTTCCTGACTTTGAAGTCAGCAAAAGTCGTTGAGAACTTTGTCATGAGAACTTGGAAGGCTTTCTCATTACATTTTGCCCAGTGAATGATAAATAATCTGCTGTGGGTTCCGATTCCAATTCCCACTTTTCCTTTGCTAAGATAAACGAGGTGATAAGGAGAAGAGTCTCTGAACGAGATGGTGCTTTGTATGCTCCTGCTGCTCTGTGATCTTGCAAGGGCCATCTCATTTCCCATTTCTGTACAACTTCCTCCTGTGTGGTTGGCTGAAAGAATTGGAGGGTGGAAAGCTCTATCTGAACATTGCCGAAGGAATGCTCAAGATGAGGTATCTAGAAAAGAAAAAGAGAAGTTCACTTGCAAAGAGTGCAAGAGGGTCAGACTTCAGAAGGACTCACCGGGCAATGCAAAAGATAATCAGTATTTAAATGAAAAACTACAAAATCCTCAGTTCCCAAGAACTGATTAATCTATTCATGGTGAAAATAGCAACTTGCTCATATGATTATTATATCCACAAAATATCATGATGCACTTTTAGACACCAGCATAGCCAAAGTTGGAGATACAATTATTTTTGTTAGAGAATTCTAGGTTTACTGAAATTATGCAAGATTTATTATTTGGGCGCCTAGAAGTGTACCAGATGATCATAGTTTTAAATATATATCTGAAAATTCTTTGAAAACATCATTTCAAAAGGTGAAGCCTACTTCATCTTCACTTGATTGTGGGCCAAACTTTATGAACTGCTTCTAAAGAATACTATGTGACAGAAGAGATAGTGTGTGTCTTTTAAGATTAGGTCATTGAAGACATTGAAGCTTCTACCTTGCTGGCAAGTGGATCATTTCCCGAGGGGGATGTTAGCTGTCATGTCATGTCATAGGGGCACTCGAGCACCCCTAAGGGAAGATCCCTGTGGAGAGAAACAGATCTCCTCCAACAGCCAGCATGACCTCATCAGGCATGTGAGCAAGGACACTTGAAAGCAGGTTCTCCAGCCCTAGTTAGGCCTTAATATTATTGCAGTCCCAGACAATATTTCAACTGCAACCTCAAGAGAGATCCTGATCAAGAACCACCCACCTAAGTCACTCCTGCATTTCTGACCTAAGGAAACTGTGTGAGATAATAAAATGTTTATAGTTAAGATGCTGTTTGCCGGCTAAGGAGGTGCATGCCTGTAATCCCAGCAGCTTGGGAGGCTGAGGCAGGAGGATTGGAGTTCAAAGCCAGCTTCAGCAAAATCGAGGTGCTGAACAACTCAGTGAGACCCTGTCTCTAAATAAAATACAAAATAAGGCTGGGGATGTGGCTCAGTGGTCGAGTGCCCCTTGAGTTCAATCCCCAGTACCTGCCACCTGCCGCCTCCAAATTTGGGAGTAATTTGTTATGAAGCAATAGATAACTAATACTAGGAGACTGTCGTTTTTTGGTTTATCACAGGGTACAAAGTATCACAGTGGTCATTATTATTTTCAATTGTGTTATGTAAAATGGTTTGACATATTGGAAGCTGGACAGAACATTATCATCTGGTCTAATATGAGCCTTCCAAGCTACATTTATGAAGCTCTGCACAGGGTATAAGGCACCAATAAGGGCTAATAACAGATGGCTTTTTGTGTAGCTGATACAGGCATATCACAGAATAGAGAGAGCACCTGGCAGGGAAAGATTCGGACTATTACACTCCAGGATTCTTTTTTTTTAAATATAAAACATTATTAGTGTTTTTATTGGTGCATTAAAATTATACATAATAGTAGAATTTATTGTGACACTTTTTGTACATGTACACAACATAATTTGCTCAATTTAATTCCCCAACACTCTTCCTTTCTTTCCCTTCCTCTACTATAGACTCCAGAATATTTGAAGGCAAGGACAGAGCTTGTTTAGTTCACTCCTCTATGTTCCATTACCCAGTACAGTCCCTGAGAGTAGGAAATAAATAAAAATTGATCAATAAAATCAGTGACAGAATTTCAGGTGTTAAATCCACTAAAATGCTGTCAAAACCCCACTGTTCACAATAGCTAAAATATGAAATCAGCCTGGGTGCCCATCAAGAGATGAATGAGTAAAGAAAACATGGTACACATACACAGCAGAATGTTGGAGAAACTTAGCTGCTGTCCTTAAGACAAACAGTGCTTTGGGTGGTTATACTTTCTCTGCAATTAGAGCAATCTTCAGTGCAGGGGAAACCATTCTTGATCGGAGTATAAACTGAATTCAAATCATTTCCATTTGGAAAGCATAATGACACTTCTCCTGTGACACTGTCAAATATCCCCCAGGGAGTGGTAGACTGGGGACATTCCATTTAGTCACCTCCTACCTAATATCAGTGGAATTTATAAGAGGCCCATGAGCTGGCAGAACATTAAGGCCTTAGCTTTTGACAACCACCATTGTCATGTCTTCCAAATGCTATAATAATGGCATTGGGTCACTTAGTAATTGAAATAGAAGACAAGTGTAATTAATTGCATAATTTCTAACTGTTCAGATTGAACTCAAATTACATCATTAAACTCATGAAAGGAAAGAAAGTTTGAATTAAATCTCTGCCTTTGCTCGACTTGCATCTGATTCTTATGCCTAACGGTTGTATGTGGAACATAGATTTTCTGACTCATCACTTATCTGTGAGGAATATCTGTGGTCTGTAAATATATGCATTTTACATCTCTGCCCTAAAATATGCCTGGCATAGAACAT
The DNA here is from genome assembly GCF_052094955.1 of Ictidomys tridecemlineatus. Lineage (NCBI taxonomy): Eukaryota > Metazoa > Chordata > Mammalia > Rodentia > Sciuridae > Ictidomys > Ictidomys tridecemlineatus. The sequence goes on along the minus strand of NC_135485.1, from coordinate 77,775,908 downwards.
GACACAAAGTAAATGCTGTGATGATTTGATAGATTAGGTATGAATGATTTCAATGAATAAATGAAAACAGTGCAGATATTTGTTTACTAGCAAACCATTTGCTCTCAATGACCCTCACAGGTAGGAGAAAACTGACCTGGCAGTGTGAGTAAGCATTGTGGTAAAGTGGAATGGACACTGATGCTGATAGATTCTGTTGGGGTCAATTAAATCACCAATCATCATGAGCCCAGTGTCCATAGACTGAGCATTTTAGAGATCTAAAAAATGTTTGAGAGTGGAAATAAATAATTCATTTGACCAGTCCTTTATTAATGGACATTAATTTTATTTCCAGTCTATTTTGTTAGAAATGAGGCTGAAATGAATAGCATTGTATGTTGGTCATTGGGAAACCAGTATGTGGATACCATATTGGATTCGTGGTTTTATGATTTTGTAATTTTTGATAACTATCGTCAAATTGTCTTCCATGAGAGTTTATTAACTTATAATTCTATTGGCTCTATTTGAGGTTGTCTGTCCCTCTGTCCCCAGTCTTACCATCAGAGGGTGTTATCAAACTTTAGAATTTTTGCTAACCAGATAGATGGACTCTTTTTTCTTTGGTGGGGGGTGTTTACTGGGGATTGAACTCAGGAGCACTTGATCCCTCAGCCATATCCCCAGCCCTAGTCTGTATTTTATTTAGAGACAGGGTCTCACTGAATTGCTTAGTGCCTTACTTTTACTGAGGCTGGCTTTGAACTTGTGATCCTCCTGAGCCACTGAGATTACAGGAGTGCACCACCAAGCCCACCGTAGTTGAACTCTTTATGTTTGAGGAATCCATAGTTCTATCATGGCGGAAGATACTATCCTTTAATTATTCACATTTTTGCTTTACTGTTATAAAATGATTCTGAGGAAATGATTTATTTTATTTTAGAAAAATAAAAAAATGTATTTCTTGTTAACAAATTCATGTATATACCTTGATGTTCCCAGAAGAATCTGAGAATATCTTTAAGAAAATAATAATACAATAAAAACCTAAGGAAACTGAATTATTGGGTCAAAAGGAAAAGTGAAAATGGGATGTTGATAAAGTTTTGATTACTACACAAGTGCTTTTATCCTTAGGTTGTAGATGGTTGCTGAAGGAATGTTATACATGTGACTCTGAATTCCCTGGAAGCCAATATAAAGGTGGAAATATGGTTAGTTGTAAGAGTCACAGTGAATATAATATTAATAATGTCAATTTTTCAGGAGAAACATAAATTTCCTTTTATTCAAATGTTCTTACCCCTTTGCTATATGACCAATTTCTACCAATCCAAGACTCAACAAATCCTTCCTTGATTCCTCTAGGTACTTTACTGTTTCTTTGCTCCTGCAGGTGTTTGGATGTTTGTACATCTCAGTTCTTCTAATAGTTGTTATGCTGAATTGAAGGTGTAGCTTATCAGTTAAACAAATGGACTTTGGAGTTACTTGCCTGAGTTTAAATTCTGATTATGTGATTCAAGAACTGCCAGCCTTACGCATTTCACATAACCCCATCAGCATGTAAAAGGTGGAATAAATATCCATGTCACTTTCTAAGCTTCTGTTTCCTCTATTGTAAAATGGGAATACTACTAAATACCTACTTTCAAAAAGTCTGAAGTAAGGATTAGGTGAATTATGTGGGCAAAGCAGTTAATGTACTGCCATTTCACATGGTAAGTGATTGTAAGTAATAGCTACAGCTGTTTTATGTCTATTATCCTAATAAGCTACTCAGACTTCTGGTTCTCTAGATTTTAACAGAGAATACAACCTTTTATAGCCATGTGATATTCTGATTTGCCAATACATCTGAAATCCTAAATGGAGGAAATGTAAAAACTTTTGCTGGATCTCCATTTTTATTCATGGCCCATCCTTGATATTGGTATTTCCACAGCTGTGGCTAGATGGCAACCCTTCCTATTTCAGGGGAGGTGAATCAGAACATTCCAAATGTCAGTTTTGCTCTCAGATGCAGACATGGAAGGAAGATCTTAGCAATCAGTGAATGTGTTTTTATAAAGTAATATCAAACCCAGTATTTTATTCAGTTTCTTTTGCTATCATGACCCCCAAAATATTTTAAAAACAATTTTGAGGAAGAAAATTATTTGGGCTCATGGTTTCAGAGGTCTCAGTTCATAGACAGCTGACTCCGTTGCTCTGGGCCTGAGGTGAGGCAGAACATCATAGTGGAAAGGTGTGAAGGAGTAAAGCAGCTAGGGACATGGCAACCAGGAAGCAGAGAAAGCACCATTCATCGGGGACAAAATATAAACTCCAAGGGCCTCCTATAACCCACCTCTTCTAGCCACTTCCCACCTGCCTACAGTTACCACCCAGTTAATCCATATCAGTGGATTAATGCACTGATTAGGTTAAAAATCTCATAATCATTTCATTCTGTACTTTTCTTACATTGTCTTACATATGAGCTTTTGGGGGACACCTCATATCTAATCTACCCAGGTAGATTGGTTTGTCTAGCATGCATAATCATTAATATCTGTGATGTCTCAGTATAATCAGTTATGATCAAATAGGAGCTAAAGGATGCATAAACTTGTCAGTCAATTTCAAGTTTATTTTTAGTGATTTTAATTGAAATTCCAAACAGAACATGAAAGAGCCTCCTAAAATTCCTGTTGGCCAAATGTCCTGAAATTTTCATGTATCAGACAAGATAAGCTAGGTTGTGCTTCAATAACAAACAATCCCAAAGCCTCAATGGCTTAATAAAACAGATGTTTATTTCTTGCTTCTTGCCTCTATTAAATGCCCATGGTTTTTATTTTGTTTTGTTTTTGTAGGCATAGGTCTCTGCTCACTGTATTTACCAGGGGATTCAGACTGGCAATTGCTTTCCATGATTACCATGACTGAGGGAAAAAACAAAACAAAACAAAACAAACAAACAAAACAGGCTGAATGGCTTTTAATCCTTTGGACCAGAAGGAGCATTCATCACTGACATGCACATTTTCATTGGCCAAAGAAAGTCCAATGATATGGAATAAATGAGGTGATGTGCTTAGAAGAATATCTGTCATATATTGAGTGTTCTAAATGATAAACTATGGCATAGCTAAATTATAAGCTCGCTTATATTTTCAAAGTCTAAATGACTAACATTGAAAATAAGGGAGTTTAAGGAAGTTTCTGAACACTGATTGTGGTTGACCATTGCATCTACCGGCCTCAGGAAAGACATCAGAAAGACTTGTACATATATTAGGGTTGTCACAAATGGGCTGTGGGGGCTGGAGTTGTGGCTCTGTGGTAGAACACTCACCTGGCACGTGGGTTTGATCTCCAGCATCACATAAAAAATACTAAATAAAGGTATTGTGTCCATCTACAACTAAAAAAACCATTTTTTAAATGGGACACGAATATAGATTCTTTTGCTAAATCTGTGCAAACTCAGTCAACAAAGATGTGGGTAATATAATGAATAGACATTTTATACAAAAGAAAAACTGCCAAACACATAGGCACCATGAAGCCACGATCATTACCTCTTTGAAAATTCTACCATGACCACAGTATGCCTTTTTATTAGCTTTATACACACTAGATGATTTTCAGAATATCCCATAATCAATATTTTCTCCTTCAGCACACTGAGGAGATAGAGATATTCAAATGATGGTTCTATAAATAACCATGAGGGAAAAAAATCACAATGCCTAAGATATTTCTTGAGTAAAAAGCATATTCACATTTTTTTTTGTAGAAACAGAAATACTACGATGTTTCTGGCAGGTAACTATCTACAAATATGGGTGCTAGGATGTCAGCAAGTCAGCTCTTAATATCACAGCCAAGAGGGCTTGCATATTTAAGTCTGTCTTCCAGAAGATATAATATTCATAGAACCTTTCCTTAAATGGATACATCACAATTTTCAAAATACTTTTATTGGTGGTGGTGTAGGAAGCATTAGAGATGTCTTGTAGGAACTGAATTATTTTTATCCTCTCTAAGAGTGGGACTGTGAGTTCCTCCTCCATACAGTAAAGATGTACTTCTCTGGGACAGTTATTATCATCTCTAAGCACCAAACCTGCCCTTTGCTTTTGGTACTGGGATGGAGACTCTGCAAACCACATTTCTGCTTTGTGACCGATCCTAGTTATATTTTGCCAATTAAGGGGACTAAAGGGTGACTGCAGAGAAGAGGAGAGGGGAGGGGAGGGGAGGGGGGATAGTAGAGGATAGGAAAGGCAGCAGAATACAACAGACTTGAGTGTGTCAATATGTAAATCAATGGAAGTGTAACTGATGTGAATCTACAATCTGTATATGGGGTAAAAATAGGAGTTCATAACCCACTTGAATCAAAGTGTGAAATATGATATATCAAGAACTATGTAATGTTTTGAACAACCAACAATAAAAAAAAAGAAAAGGAAAAGAAAAAGGGACTTGCTTCATCGTCTTCTAGTTTTGCTGTCTGTTCCTGTGAAGGACACCCCACCAATGCATTTTTATCTTCTGAGTGGACCCTGACTGATAGATGTTCCATATTCCTGTGCCAGAGAAGTACTTGATAGTATTGATGTGATTTCAAACTTATGTTGTAAAGATCAAATGTGAGGGCTGAGAAAGAATTTTTTTGACATTACAAGATCCAATCACATGCTGGGAAGAGAGAGTTTGGTGATTAGAATGAGAGGTCTACAGGGATACCAAGTTCAAGGTTGGGCATGTTGGGAGGGGAGTAGAAGAACTCAAAGCAGCATGACCTGAAGTTTCCTCCAGCTCAAAGGTCACTGCTATGAGCATGGTCCATGATATTTCAAATTTATATTGTAATAAACTCTAAAGTGCTATAGAAATGTCAATGGCAACTACTTTCAAGAGTTGGAGAATTTTAGGTATCACCAAATATCCCTGTACATCAGAACCAGCTTCCAGGTTCTGTGAGACTAAAGATTATAGGCAGGTGGATCTGAATGTATAGAATGCAATGTACTGGGGACTTACTGACAGGATATGGTAACCAGTGGCAGCAAGACCAGTTGGAGACTCATGGTTTTGGTCAGAAGATGGGGTCTTATAAAGTGGTTAGGACAAAGATACTGAGATGAAGATGCTGCAAACCGCATTTATTCTTTGAGCTGGAATGTACCTGGTTTATTTCAAGCTAACATCAAAGAGTCAGGCACAGTCCTGGTGCTAAGGTCCAGTCTTAAATCTTCACATAGCACTCTAATGGTTTTTTTTCCCCTATGTATACTGTGCTGGGAATCTATGTAGAAAAACCTGACCAGGGTCACTTGGCATAATCTTGGTTATAACCCAAGATGGCTGCAGTCATGTAAAACTGAATTCGTACATCAAGAAGGCAGTTTATGGGGAGTAAAGAAACATTTCCTTCACCCTTGAAAATTGCCTGTTGTTGGTGGTCTACCATATACACATGCTGTTTTAATAGATTATTAAAATGTATGTGTTTTAAGTAGTTTCTTGTTTTTATTTATTTAATTAATTTATATTTAAAAGAAAAATCATTTAAATATGTGAAAGTATTACTAAGAATTATCAGTATAGAAGCATTTAGATTAAAGAAGTGAGAGGGCTTTCCTTCATAAAACCAATGCTTCCTGCACTGAGCTCCTATTATGTGTCTTGCTATGCATTGACTATCTACTTGAATTCTCTAACAACCAACTGAAACAAGCCCTGTAAGCTCCATTTTATTCATATATGAACTAGCACTCAAAGATGTGTCCAAAGCAATCCAACTATAGATATATGCTGATTTTCCTGGCACTGTTACAGTTTATGACAATTGTCCTGGGAAGAGTATTTATCACCTTTCTTTGACTCATAAATATCCTGATTTAGACAATACATAATATGGTCACCTTATCCAACTAGTTAGTGAAAGAGCTGGGGATTCAGTTTGGCCAAATCCTTCATTCTTCTCACTAGTCCACACTGCCGTAGAGCCTCCCAAGTCAGTGCTGGATTTTATAGGACAAGAAGCACCCATGGCTGGAATGGGGATGAGTATTCTTTGTACCAACTCAAAGTTCTTGGGAGACTTTATAGAAATTAAAGCTTTCCCAAGTTATTATTTCCCAATATATAATAAAACAAAACAAAATACCTATTATTATAAATACCCTAGATGGTATATTAATTCACAAAAAGCAAAACTCAGATTGTCTTAAGTGTAAAAGGAGACTTACTGGTTCATGTGGTTGGAAGTCCACGGGTTGGGTGAGCTAGTTATTGGTTAATCTAGTTGAGTGATATCACCTAAGAACTTAGTTTAAGTGACATGTTTTCACTTGTATGCACAGAACATTCTTTAATAGAGCTTCCTTTAATATTTAATGGGCTTCTAACCTAATTGCTTCTAGGCAGTCCCATAGTCTAATATCTGGCTACAATCAGAGATGGGATCTAAAGTCCTTGATTTTAAGGAATAGAATAGGTATTGGCTTATATGGAACTGGCCACAGTTTTCTATCCTTACTGTGCAGAAATAAGATTACCTTAGATTGTGTCACTACTGTGAATGATAGTTCCTGTTTATTTGTCTCTTTTGGGAACAAAACCTTTCATCAGGAATACCATTGTGAGCTATGTCCATTGTGGATATTTGCCAAATTGTGTTACTACTGTCAGGCAAGGTTGGAAAGGTAAATTCCTAGCTACCTAGTGCTCAGCCACTCTACCCCACCGAGGCTTGTGTCACATTGGCTCATGTATGATAGTGGGCCTTCTGTAACATTTGTCCTTTCTTACCCAGGTTGACAGAAGCAGTTCATGGACAGGAGAAAGACTCATAGCCTGTCCACCAACAAGATCACCACCTATATTATTTATGGCATTGGGCCAGGCATGATCCTTTCCATGGCTGTTACTGCAACATGAGCTGAAGTTTGAGCTGTTCTATAAGACTTTGATAAAGGTCTATTGGGAGAAAATATTGAGACAAGCATTTACGGAAAGACTTTATTTTGTACCCTTTCTCACACATCACCCAGATGAACCATGAATTCTATTCCTCCCATTTTTATATAAAACTACATACACCGCACTGTACATGTAAAACAAATTTGGAAAGGAGCCTCAAGCTGGCCTCTGAAATTGTGTAAGCAATTATCACATTTTTGGGCGCAAATGCAGTAATTATATATGTAATTTGGCAGCTGGGTTTGAAAATTTGGCCTTAAATGGAACATAGACAGGAAAAATAAATGTTGGAAAATGCCAATATTTTATAAAGATTTTGAATCAAATAATGGTGAAATTATTGCAAGCCATCTTAATTTTTAATTATAATGATCATTACACAATATACAATATTTTTTTTGAGAAAGGAAAGAACTATAGATTAATTGCCCATCTTTTTTTTTGTCAGAAAAATGTGCCTCATTTCTTGGGGAGGATAATTGTATTTTTCAGAGGTTATGGTACATATTTCAAAGGCTTTTTTTCTTATAAAGAAAAGATAGTGATTGCTTACTAGCTCAAGTTCTATGACATTTTACTATGGGAAAATAGAACACTTTGTACTGATTACTTTAGAGGAAAAGTAGTATTAATTGTGTGCTTATATTTGAGCTAGTAATCTTAAATTAGATAAAGCTTTCTTATAAACATTTAAGCTTCGGAATATAAGATTATAGTCCAAATGAAGAGTAATTTAGATTTCTTTGATCTAGATTTAAATTGAGCATACAGAGTAAAAGCATAGTTTTATATCACCCTCAAGACAGACTCTAATGCATGTGCTTTTTCATGGGCATATGAGAACTAGTAACTTGGATTTAATATAAAGCTGGTTCTGGAGTATTATTATCTTGTGTCATTAGCAAGTCCTACAGGCTCTGTAGTCAGCCAGCCTGAATTCTTATCTTCTTCTACCACTCTAGCCCTTTCTGTACCTTAGTTTCCTCATCTGGTAAGAGGCAAATAGTAATATGCCCACCACATTCTTAACACTTTGGTTAGGATTGAGTAGAATAATCATATATAGCACTTTGCACAGAGTCTGGCACTGGTAAGCCCTCAAATATAGGAGCTATTTATTTTTGATCATTTGTTTTCTAATGCTGAACACTTTATCCATGACTAAGTAAGCAGCAGAGTTTATACAGAAATGCAATGTGCAGAGAAGTGTGTGAAAGGTCCAAGGGGAATTCAGGTTTTCCATGACAAGGTAACATCTTCAATAGGGGGAAATATACCAAGTGGGCAAGCTTGGTCTATTTCAGTTCTGCAGCTAACTATCAGGCCTGTTCCCTTCTCTGAGATAATCTGATTTACAAGGTGTGGGGTGGAGCCCTAGAACCAAGGATCCCACATGTCACACTGATGGTGTGTGTTCACAGAATACACTCTGTTTAGCAGTCTTGTGGCACATGGATTTCCAAAATGTTTTGTGTGCATGATCCTATTAGTGAAAATATTTTTCATGCACACCCTCACTCTACATATATCCATTTATTTGCAAATTATAGACAAACTACCATGTCAATATATTACATGTATCATAAACCTAAATAAAATCAATCATAACCCTCAAAGACTGAGCTAATGATGAAATAAACAATCACTGTTTTGTTTTAATTATTAATAGTACAAAATTCTTTGTGTTCTCATTAAAATTATTTTTACATTAGACTATGCTTCACTGATTTTGGAAACTTTGGTTTAAAAATTTGTAATATAGTCATTTAACTACTTGTTTCTTAATACTTTGGTGTAATGGCTTTCACAACTGAAAAAAATATATCCCACGAAGACATAGAGATCCAGATAGAAAAATTTTCTTACTGGCTACCTGAACTAATTATGGAAAGGTTCTAAAAATTATTTATTTATTTTAAAATTATTATCATTATTTTTAGGAATAATAATTATTGTAATTATTATCTTTAGAATTTTTACAAATTATAATTATTAATATAATTAATCAATAAATGATTTAATATTATGTGTTAATAATTTATAATTATTATATTAATTTTACAAATTAATGGGTTTCATTTTGACCTTTATATATATATATATATATATATATATATATATATATATATATATATGCACGAATCATGCCTTGATCATATTCATCTTCTCTTCTGCTTTTTCTTGCCCACTCCCCTATACCCCCAGTTCCCTTCTCCTTCCCTTGAGGTCCCTCTTCTACATATGGAAAGTCTTTTGTTAAAAATTGACTTGTAGATTTCCATCTTTTCTGACGTCAATTAATATTTCTTGCAAACCAAATACAATGTTACTATTTTTCATTGTTATCAAAATGAGTTCAAATTCCACTAAAATCCTTTGGAAGAGTTTTAAACCTGTTTTTTTAAAAATGGAGTGTGCTGATATGAGATTTTTTAAAAAATCTATTTCAATAGATGATGGACACACTTATCTTATTTTGGCATCTAAATCATATAACAATAAAAATCTCTTAAGTTATCTTTTCAAAATGCTCTTTCTCTCATATACGTTTTCTTCTTATTCACTATTGAAATATTGCTTTCACCTTGAAAGGACAGATTGTATTTATTCACATTATTTTTATTTAAAAAATACTTGAGAGGTAGCATGCTACATATGGCAGCCCAGTTTTCATCAGACAAAAGTCACAATTATTGATGTTTCTCCAGGTATCTTTAGAAAATGGGTTCAAATTCTACTGAATTTCTTTGGAAGAGTTTTAAACTGGTTAAAAAATCTTTATTTGCTGACAAAGGTGTTCATTTTCTTTTTTACTTGAGCTTGCAAAATTGCTATTATCTTGCATTAATGTTTTTTTTTTCAGAAATCTTTAAGCCAGGAGTCCCTTTGCCAGGGTTAGTTTAGTTAAAACTCAGTTCTACAGTTTGTAATTTTGCTTTTACCTGGATATTCTAAACTGCAATTCACTGACTGTGCAAGAGAGGTGTTAATGTTTCGATGTAAGGTGTCCCCATAAGCTTACATGTGAGACAATGCAAGAAGGTTCAGAGAGGAAATCATTGGGTTACCAGAGCCTTAGCCTAATCAGTGGATTAATCACCTAAAGGGATTAATTGAGTGGTAACTGAAGGCAGATTGGGTGTGGCTGGAAGAAGTGAGCATTGAGGGTATGGCTTTGGGGTTTATATTTGTACTTGACCAGTGGAGTCTCTCTGCTTTCTGATCATCATGTGAGCTGCTTCCCTCTGCCACACTCTTCTGCCATAATGTTCAGCCTCATCTTGAGCCTGGAGGAATGGAGCCTGCTGTTTATGGATTGAGACCTCTGAAACCGTGAGCCCCCCAAAAAACTTTTCCTCCTCTAAAATTGTTCTGTTTGGATCTTTTAGTTGCAGCAACAAAAAAGCTGACTAAAAGAGGAGGTGAAGGGATCCTGCCATCTCTGTTTTTGGATGCCACCATTGACATTCTTACTTAAAAGCAAGTTTTGATGCCAGTATGAATCCATATATTAAATGTAATTGAACTTTCATGTTTTTCTTCACCCCCAAGAAATTGTCTTGCACTTTTCTTGGTCACGTGCATCCCTGCTTTGAATACCACTGCTCTGAGAGACCAGGTCTGTAGAGGTACAGACAGGTTAGAGGGGAGAGAGATTGGAGATTGGAATCAAGTTAAGAAACAATCAGTTTTCTAGGAATATCTAAGAAATAAAAGACCAGCCTGATTTCAAGGAGCTTTAAATTACACAGAGACAGAACATATTCTCACGAAGCAATTCCAGGATACTTATACAGCCATGAATCAATGATTTGGGAAGGACTGTAAATTGAGGAGCACAGGGAAGGAAGTAGCCTTGCCTTCCCCATGGAATCTCTTGCTCCTTGATGCATGAAGTTGTGCCAGAGTGATTCATTTCTATTGATGAAGTCAGCTTCATCCAGGCAAATAACTCTGAGGAGAATATGGTGAGTCCCAAGAACTTTAGTATAGATGGGTCTTAAGAGGGTTTTACTCTTTTCAGGGTTGTGAGAATTAAATGCATAACACAGTGCCAGGCACATTGTATTTGTTCAGCAATCAGTGACTAGTATTAATGAGAGGATTAGCAGAATAAGTTTGGATGAGGGGAAGGAACATCCCTGTTGTATCTTGTTTTTTATTTCTATTTTTTAATTTTTTTTTCTGGTACTGTGGATTGAACTCAGGACCTTGCAAGTATTAGGCAAGTGCCTATTATTGAGCTACATGCCATGCCTCCTGTGTGTAGCTATAAAACATCTGTGGTGGGATAAGGGTTAATGACATCCTGAACCTATTTTAGGATGTTGTGTAATTCTATGACAATAAACAAAATGCATAAAATATATTCTCAGTATGTATGGGTCCTGTCTAGGGGAATTGGAGGAAAATGACTGGAATGGTAAGAAATAGTTATATCCTAGTAAGCATAATCGGGAGAAGGGGATTTTGAGAAGAGTTGAAGGTTTGGGTTTTGAATTTGAGTTAAGAGATATGAATTTGGTTAAATTAAGGAGAGTGAGAACAGGAAAAATTCCAGGTGGGAACGTGGATATCAAAAGACAGGTAATGCATGAAGACCTAAGCTTCTCTAGTTTCTGTGTTTCTTTTTCAAACATAAAATGGTTATGTTTTAGTTAGATTTTTCTCTGCTATAACTAAAAGATCTGACAAGAACAATTTTAGAGGAGGAAAGGTTTATTTGGGGGCTCACAGCTTCAGAGGTCTCAACCATAGACAGCAGACTCCATTCTTTGGGGTTCAAAGTGAGGCAGAATATCATAGTGGAAGAGTATAGGGGTAAGAAAGTAGCTCACAAGATCATCAGAAAGGAGGGAGAAAGAGAGAGAGAGAGAGAGAGAGAGAGAGAGAGAGACTCTACTAACCAAATAAAAAATATATGCCCTAAAGGCATATCCTCAAGTACCCACCTCCTCCAGCCACATTCTACCTGCCTTTAGTTCCCACTCAATCCCATCAGAAGATTAATTCAATGATTGGGTTAAGACTCTCATAACCCAATCATTTCTCCTCTAAACTTTTTTGTATTGTCTCACACATGAGCTTTTGGGGGATACCTCACATCCAAAACAGAAATGGTATTTAACTCTATATTTGCATAGAAACTTCTCATTTATTCATTTTTTAAACATATATTTATTAAAGACCTAATACATGTTGGTAAGTTTTCCAGGCATTGAGAAACAGCAACAAACAAAAGAAATCGTTACTGGTTTATGGGGTTTATGTTCTATGGTTGGTGATAGACACAAAGATACATTACACAATGTAGATGCCAGAATTGAAACATCATGTCTTACACATAAACATGTACATTATTTATGTATCAGTTAAATATAAATTTAAATTTAAAAGGTTAAAATAAGGGCTGGGGCTAAAGCTTAGTGGCCAAGTGCTTGTCTTGCATATGTGAGGCACTGGGTTTGATCCTCAGTACCACATAGAAATAAACAAATAAAATAAAGGCACTCTGCCTATATACAGCTACAAAAAAAAATAAGTGATAAAGAAGAGAAAGTAGGATCAGGGTTTGAAGTATTTGTGTGTGTGTGTGTGTGTGTGTGTGTGTGTGTGTGTGTGTGTAAGCATTAGATTCCCTAGAACACAGAGCCCAGAGACAGTTTACATTCTAATACACTTTGGAAGGTGCAATTCCAGATCATCAAAAGGGAAGGAAAAGAGACTATAAAGAAGTCTAAAGACTTTATAAAGACTATAAAGAAGGGAAATCAAGAAAGCGAAGAAAAGGTGATACAGTTTTGAACTGGTCATAGCCTACGAAAAAAAAACAGGAATTTGCTTGGTGTGTTAGTTTTCCATTACTGTGTGCTAAACAACTGAAAAGGGGAAAAGATTTATTTTGGCTCAAAGATTCAGCGGATTCAGTCTATTTTCAGTTGGCTCCATTGTCTTTGGGCCTGTGGCAAGGTAGTACATCCTGGTGTGGAATGTGGGATGTAGGAAACTGCACCCTGTGTGGCCCAGAAGCAAAGAGATGAGGTGGGGAATGGGCTGGGATCCCAAATATCTTTTTCAGGGACATGACCCAGTGGCCTAACTTCCTTGCACTAGATCCCACATCCTAAAATTTCTACCCCTTCCTCACAACACCACAGGCTGGCAACCAGAACTTTAACAAACCATAATTCTTGGTCACTAAGTACATTTCCAGAGGGACCATATGGAATTTGTACTTCAAAATTGTGTTGGAGGGAGGAAGGGAGAAAAATTTGTTTGGGTTTCTTGCCATCTCTTGTTTCTCACTGGCCAAAGGTCATCTAACAGGGTTTTCCACTTCTGGTCTCTCTGGATAGCTACTGGGCCAGAAGCTTCTCAGATACACTTAGGGTGGATCTAGACTTTGGGGTGAAGAGGGATGGCCCTTTCCCTTCCAGGAAAGTCAACTCAGCCAACACAGGTAAGAGATGAGGAAATGATGGTGACCACCAGGGCCTGATCCTAAGAACTGCAGGGCTTTAATTGCTACTGCATCTGGGATGTAAAGTGCCTGATGCCTGAAGACAGACAGGACAGAATGGAAACTGAGGAGACACATAAACTGGATCTAGTATATGTGTTTAATTTATTTTTAGTTATAGATGGACACAATACTTTTATTTTATTTATTGTTTTTATGGGGTGCTGAGGATCCAACCCAGTGCCTCACATGTATGAGGAAAATGCTCCACCACTGAGCTACAACCCCAGTCCTGTATATATGCTTTTTTATATGAGGTCAGCTCAGGTGTCAATTGAGCAGAAATGTAAAGTGAGAGAACCATCTATGTGGCTACCCTATGGAACTTTATTCTAGACAAAAATTACATTAAGTGCAAAGACCTTAAGGCAAGAACAGGAGGTGGAAGCCTAGATTATCTGAAGAGTAGAAAGAAAGCCAGTGTGGTTAGAATAGAATAAATGAGGGAAAAGATAGAAGAAGATTAGGCCAGAAAGGTTGTAGGGACCTAGGCCAGCAAGGGTTTTTCTAGACCATGACAAGGTCTTTGACTTTTAGAGGGTTGGAAACCATTAAAAAGCTGGAGATAGAGGAGTGAGGTGATATGGTGATGTTTCTACAGCATCATTTGGCCTTTTGGGTGGAGAACAGATAATGGAGAAGAAAAGAAGAAAACTGGGAGACCAGCTTTGAGACTGTAGGATCTGGCTGTTGAGGTAGAGAGGTGCTGAATTCTGGTTATATTAAACGAGGGCTGTCAGGGTTTGCTAATGGTTGGATGTGGGATGTGCAAGAGGGAAATCAAGGATGATTCCAAGAGGTTTGTCCACAGCAACTGGAAGAAGAGAAATGAGTCTTAATAAGGCCAAATGACTTCCTTTTGATAGGAACTTACCATTTTGCCAATAAAAAGCTGTCACTGAGTAGGATCTCCCATCATCAAATAGTCCAAATTGAATTGACCCATAATGCATAATATGTTCAACTAATTTATGTTTTATGTCCATTGGGTATAATTAGATTGAGAGTTAAAATTTCCATTAGGCATTAAGTCCAGTGATAGCATCTTTGTCAAAGCAAAAGGCAGAAATGAGCCCTAAAGGTAATAAGTGGCCGTAGTGGTGGTGGTGGTGCCTGTGTTGAGCAGAGGTGGTAAAACATTGGAGGCCCTCAGTGACAGGCAGGCTGGAACTCCCCAAACAACAGAGATTGTCTAAGATGTTGTCATGCCGGTTTTCATTGTTATTGATGCTAAACGCTCTAAGAATATCTCTGGCTCATGTAAAAGGTCCTGAAATATTTCAATGATTTATGAAACAAAAAGGCTTCCTAGATGCCTGGGAAACAACATTGATGGCTTCAACGAATGTAGTGGCAAGCATTTATTACAGCACCTGGAACACGGTTACCTGGCTGCTTTTTGTTCCATTAATAAGTGGTGAAAAAGTCTTGATGGAACTTCTAGCTGTAAAACATCTTAGAGTGTAATCTGTTTTTAGAAGATTAATTCCACCTGAAATAGAGAAGCAAATGACAAACAGCCTACCGAAGACCAAAGAAATAGATCATGTTACAGTTGAGGACGCTAATATTGTTCCATACTTAAGGAAATCTAGCTGGAGGAAAAAAAATCTGATAAGAAAAATGGGTTGAGCTCTGTTTATTGGATAAAATCAGTTAGAATATCCTTGCCAAGGTGTGGCAAAGGGAGGAAATGAATAAGATTTCTCTCAGTTAAAAAAAGAAAAGATGTACAAAGTTTTATTTTAAAAACATCCTTGGTTCATAGGATTATTTTAAAACTTCCCCCACCCCCTCAAAAAACAAACAAACAAACAAAACAAAACAAAACAAAACAACCCAAAAAAACCTCCAAATCTTTATCACTCTGTTTTTTTTTTTTTTTTTTTAAACAGAGGGGGCTCAAACCCAAAGGAATCCTGGGATCAAGCCAAAAGAATATGGACTAGAGCTAGTTGGCAGAGGTTCTACTTGGGACAGGCAAAGACTTTAATTACAATAAAAGACATAATTTGATGTGCCCTCTGACTCCAGAGGGAATATGGTTATACTGTAAGATTTTACTTATTGTGATTTATATCCTTAAAGACTAGGTTCAAAGCACATTGTTATCAACAAGGTCAGTTAGAAGAAAGTGCCTTATCTGTAACTCACTACAGCTGAGTAGGAGAAAGTGATTCAAGTTTTAGTACAGCTCAGGGCATGCTCTGAATCATTAGCAAATGTAAAAACCCAGTTTATGCCTTGTGGAAAGACACACTTGATGAAAAATAACACTCTTTAGAGTTTTCGACAGGCAGGCCCAGGGAGAGGAAATGCTTCTTACTCAGAGGATAGTAACATATGACATTTGCAACCCCAAGGAGCTGTTGCAGATGGAAAATATTATCAATTCCAGAGGAGTTTTTAGATACACTTACAGACAATACCCATAAAAGTTGTGAGTGCTTTTGGAATATTCCAGAATCTTTAGACTTTCATATTATTCACTAGCCATCCTTGGATAATGAATCTGATGTGCCATTAACATAATATCCTTTATGTTCAAATTTCAGGAAATGAAGGAGTCATATATTTATTTAATTATTTAGTTAGTCAACATTTATTCAGCATCAATTCACAGGGAATTAGCCTAGGCAATGATGAAGAAGAAACAAAAACACTTTTCTTATTAAGATTGCTATTATCTGGTAAATAATAATAGTTATTACTATTTACTTCCCCAGGTTCCATAAATCCTGGTTAAGTGGTATGACATTAATTGTAAACATACACATTTCTTTATTCACATCTTATCTATATTGCAAGATCCCTTGTTATGGTTTGTATGTAAGGTATTCCCCAAAAGCTCACATGTGAGACAATTTGAGAGGGTTCAGAGGGGAAATAATTAGGTTGTGAGAGCCTTAAACCAATCAGTGAATTAACACCTGATGGGATTAATTGAGTGGTAACTGGAGGTAAGTAGGGTGGGCAGGGGGGAGGTGGGGTATTGGGGCTCTGCATTTTGGATATATATTTGTATCTGGAGAATGGAATATCTACCTCTGCTTCTGATCTTCATGTGAGCTTCTTCCCTCCACCATATTCTTCTGCCATGATGTTCTGTCTCACTTTGATCCCCAAGGAATGGAGCCTGCTGTCTGTGGACTGAGACCTCTGAAGCTGTGAGTCCTCAAATAAACTTTTCCTCCTTTATAATTTTTCTGGTTGGGTCTTTTAGTCCCAGTAGTGAAAAAGCTGATTAAAACCCTCCTAATTATAGAAAAAGATCCTGTACTTGTCTTTTGGAGTCCCATGTGGTTCCTGATGGGAAGAACCTAAGCCCCCATTTTCTTACCCAGCTATCTGGCTTCTTTCTGTTTAGGCCTCCTTCTCTGATAGTGCATTGCCTCCAGGGCCCATAGCGGAGCTCTTCCCCATGGGTTCCACCTCTTTTGCTGAGCATCACTAATGTTGCTCTGTGGAATTCCTTAGGTGGAAACTATGTGTCACACTTCTTGCGTTTTCTCAGGGAGCCAGCGACACATCATATTCCTGGCAGAAGTAGAAAGAACATCTTTCCCAAATTTGGGTCATACCATAAAGCAGGGCTAATTGTGCCACTGACTTAAAGAGCATCCACAGAGTCAGATCTTCTCTCACTCAAAGATTTTCTTCCCTGATTCTTTTGCCTCTTACCCCATTTCTCATGCTCAGCATCATAAACTCAAAGTCTATGGGGCTGGGATTAGGGAGGTGGAAATAAGGGGAGGATGGACAAATCCACATGGCAGTTTTTAACTCAGAACCACCCCTTTTCCCAGTAATCACTATTCTTTGCCTGGCTTGTGTACCTGATTTCCTTTGCCCACAGAATGGAGTTCTCTTAGTTTTTGTTGTAAATAGAGCCCTACCTGCCTACTTTACCAGGCCTGCTGCTATGCACAAAAATCACAGACTGAAGTCTATTAATATTTACATTTGAATCTCATCACAAAGCATTTTCATGAACACTATTTCCATTTTTCTCATAGAAGCCAGAGTTTTTTTTTTCCCTTCCCATTTTAGGAATTAGGACATGAGGTTGGAGAGGTTACTGGTTGGATGAGGAGCATACTGCTTACTTTGTATGCTGATTCCATCCTGGGGTATTCAGATCTATTCACTTCCTGGCCTCCACACCTGTTTTTTAGTTTCTTCTCTTCCTATCTCTCTGCATGAATCCTAAGCTCAGGAACAGGGAGAGAACTGAGTGCAGTTTTCTGAATGCTCAATGCCCCTTATACATGTCTCTTCAATTGGGTTCCCTGAAAACAGAGTCTGTGATGGAGAATTGCATGGGGAATGCTTTTGGGAGATTTACTCACAAAGAAGTGAGAAAAGAAAGATGGAGAGGAATTGAGGAAGGAGATGTTGTAACAAAGTGAGAAAAGCAGAATCAGTATGAGAAGGGAGAAGTTGATGTTCTGGTTGGGGTTGGTTGCATCTGAGGCTTCAGACAATCCTCCAGGAGACAGGATCTTGGGCAAGACAGTTGACGGAGTCTGGGGGTTCTCAAGATGGAAGTCAAGAGCAAAGATATGAATGGCCAATATCTGACATTTCCAGAAGCTAGGGTGTGGGTGAGTCAGCGAGTCAGCCCTGAAGACAGTGACTGGTTGAAATACCAGAATATCTACCATTCACATTTTCCTTCCATCTTAATGTTTTCACCTAGCTTAATTGCTCAAAATTGTGCCATATTTCACTTGTTTTATATTTGAATCATTTGTTTTATACAACCATTTTTTTCTTGGAGTTTCTAATTGACGTTCCTCCCCCCTCCCTATCATGACAAAATAAACCTATGTTTGAATTGAATTGTTAAGCTTGGCCTGCTTCTTTGTTTTGAAATGAATGCAGTAGGAAATACTCTCTTCTTGGAGATATTTTACTTAGATCCTCCTGACCTACTGTTCTATTCTGGAATTACTATGTTGAGTTATATTACATAGTTGTCCTGCTGGGATATGTGTTCATTGAATTCCTGCCTTAGTACACTAGTATTGCTGTATGTATATACCTGTCTGTATAACCAATGTGATTCGGCAACCTGTACACTCAGAAAAATGAGAAATTATACCCCATTTGATTCAAATGTATGATATGTCAAGATCATTGTACTGTCATGTGTAACTAATAAAAAAATAAATTAATAAAAAAGAAGAAATAATATTTCTAGGATTTCATGCCTTGTTTCTTGGTAAAAAGTCAACTTACAGCCCTTAAGTTAGTCTTTCTTTTCTTTCCTCTTCCTCCCTTCCTTCCTCCCTTCCTCTCTCCCTCCCTTCCTCCCTTCCTTCTCTCTCTCTCTCTCTCTCTCTCTCTCTCTCTCTCACACACACACACACACACACTCACACACACACACACACAAAAGATTAATGGAGATACTTTTTTGTTTAAAAATGTATTCATTCCTTTACTATTTTGGCATGAAATAAAAATCTAAGTTAAAAATAGTTTCTACTCATAATTTTGAGGAATTACCCCATTGTTTTCTAGCAGCTAATGTTGCAGATGAGAAGCCTGATGGCTTTGTGATTCTTCTTCCTGTGTAGGGAAGGTAACCTGTTGTTTCTTGAACACCATTTTTGGATCCTCATATTATCCTCAATGATCTGAAATTTCATTAAGTCATCACTAGGGATGAGTCTTCTTAAGATCATTCTATTAGGTACTTTGTGATTGCTTTCAATCTAAAAGGCTTCTGTCTCTTTTTAGCTCTGAAAATTTGTCTCCAATTGTTTTCTTTCCTCCCTTTTCTTAATTTCTTCTTATATTGCATTTGTGGAACTTTTCAATTAGTTCTCTGCGTATTTTCCATTTCTTTGTAATTTTTCTTAGTGTTTTTATGGCAGTCATACATATTCTAACATTTGGTACCAGGAGCACTTTACCATTTATCTACATTCAGATTCGTTCTTATTTTTTTGAGACAGGATTGAGCTGAATTGCCAAGACTGACCTCTGTTGTGATCCTCCTGCCTCAGCCTCCCAAGTTACTGGGATTAGGTGTGCCCCACTGCACCCAGCCTGGCAATCATACTTTTAATAGCCCAAATCTCTTTCTCTCTGTTCCTTTTTATGACAATTCATTCTTGCTTTACAAAAGCACCTTTTATATAACCTTTGACCAAGGAGCTGGACTTTCCTACTCCTGAACCTCCCAACCATTAGAATACACAAATGTGTATTAGTAGCTTGAGGACATTTTTTCTTCAAGAAAAATCCTGAAAAATCTGTGGGAATATGGATGGAGCACCAAAGTTGTATCTCAGAGATATAATTTTGACAGTGGTGTAACATTATTTTATTGAGCCCTGTGAAAATGATTAAAATGAGATGCATCTGATTTTACCTGGACATTTTTGGGGAGTTCATTGTGACTTCTCAGGCATTCTCTGGGCCTTACTTAATGGCAAGGTGGGATGAAACTAGACAGGGCAGAACAAAGGGATGAAGTTAATTGCCATTAAATTGGGCAGTAAGGAAATACTAGGAAATACATGGAGTAGGAGCCTAAAAAAAAAGTAGAGTTATGGTGGTATATGTGGTTTGTATGAGAAGTCCATAGAATATGGTCAACTTTTGAGACTTTTTTGGAAGAGAATGAGGAAAGGCTTCAATTTAACCCATGCATTTCCCCTTATTTATGATCTTCATTGCCAAAGTGACTAAACAATTGCTTTCTATAAATAAAAGATGAAGATATGACTGGGGGTGTGGTTCAGTGGTAGATCACTTGTCTAGCATGTGCAAGACCCTGGGTTTGACTCCCAACACCACACATGTGCACAAGTATGCACCTGCATATGTGTGTGTGCACGCACGCGCACACACACATACATCCAGACACACAATAGATAAAGGGCCAAATACTCATCTCCAATGGTATGAGATAGTGCTGGTAAGTCACTTCTCTTCTAAGAATTTTCAACAGTTGATATTTCAGAAGAATTCAGTTTCACATGTTACAATTATTTTTCAATTATGAAATCTGGTATTCCCTAGTTGGATTGAGGTTGAATTATTCCTGAAAGCTTTTTTTTTTTTGCATAATCTGTACTTGTATTTTTTTATAAATGGGTAAAAAGAAGCAGTGATTTCCTGCTCTGGCAATTTTCTGCATTTGTCCCTAACCTCTCCAATAAAAGCACCTTGATATAAAATGTTTTTTTAAAACAGTACATTGAGAATGTTATGCCTTTGGTGAAAACCTGAAAAAAAGTTTCCCATTGATAAATGGACCAGTCCTTGTTTCTGAGGGTTACAAAATAGTATCATTAATATTATATCTTACCTATAAAATAACTTGTTTGTTTTTACTAATCTGTCTGGGTTAATGAATGCTTTTATATTGGGGTACCAAGTCCACTTGGTTCCATTAGATGGAAACACTGCCTTTTACTTCTTTGGCATCTCTCCAGATGAGATGGGGAGGAGTTCTGTGCATAGTTTGGATGGATGTAGCAAAGGATATTAACTCACTGATTTTCTCTGAGACTTTGTTAGTGACTCCTGAGAATGCCCAAAATTGGTACAGGTTTTAGAGTTTACTGAGAATTAAGCTCTAAGAGAATATTCAACTTTGAAATTTTGAGAAAGGGAAATAGCAGTCATATGGACATGGAGATGAAAATGTTTTTTAAGTTTAAACCTTAGGTGTCACATAAAGTGAGGATTACTCTTTAATCCTGTGAACTGTAAAACAAAATAAATCAAGTCCAGTATTTCAGGATAACCCCAAAAGTTAGGGTTTTTTTACCATATTTTTCCCTAGTATGCATTACATTAGTATACATACAGAAATAAATCTATCATCATTATGTAGTTTTCCTTCATTCATCAGAATCCTTTCTTAAGTATGAGCCCCTTTGCTGAGACTTGAAATATAGAGACATTGATAGCATAAAAAAAAAAGCAACCCACACATAGTAGGCATGGAGATTCCTCGCCCCATGGTTAAAGAGGTCTTGAATTTACCACTCAACAATTTCTTAGGCACATTTTTAAAAGGCTTTCAGGTTAACTATTGCAAACCCGAACACTAGAGTCCTGTCTCATCTATCTTCAGAATATAGAAAGCAGAACAATATATGAGCTCCAGGCAATTAATAATATATGATTTTAGAAATTTATTTTGATATAAGTACACATTCTATCAAAAATTTTTGTATTTATTAATGGACTGTGATAGGGTAAATGTACAGATTTATACCTTACTAGAAAAGTCCAAATCGAACATGTTTTGTTTAAATTAATAAAGAACTGTAGAGAGAATTGGGGGTTGAAAGATTAGGTAATGAATAAGGGAAACAGATGCAGATGAAATATGACTTCCTTAGTGTGATGTATTTCAGGGAATCTTTAATTCACCTGAATATGGCCATGAGTTATGCTTAGAGTATTGTATTAGAATTCCTAGTAGTAAAGAGATTTAGATATACACGTAAAGTTAAATATGGTTAGACAGTAAAATATTGATTTTGTACCACAAACAATGCAGCAGGGTACCTAAAACTTGTTTTCCTTGTGGAACATAATAAGGTAATTAATTTATCTCTAGCTGAGTTTTATTTGTGAATTTTTTGGGGGTGATACAAATTTAAATATATTTTGTGAGTGTTTCAAAAGGCTCTCTATTTGTGCTGTAATAACCACGTGCTGTTTGTGGTAGCACGTTAATAATCATCACCTTGGAAATAGGGATACTTTCTTCTCCTTTTAAATAATAAAATATGAGACTCAGTAGTAAAACAGCACTCTGGATATAAAAGCTGACTAATAGGAGAGCTCTGACCCTCTGAATTGTGTTTACTGTTCACCAATGATTATGTCATTAGGAATGAATTAGATAGTCAATGAGGTGAATCTTCAAATCAAAGCTGCCACTTTGAAATTTTTAATAATCTGTTCACTTGTAGGATTAGGCTAGTATTTAACCGCTATTACTGCTCTATTGCTAGGGTTATGCGGCCGTGAAAAACAGTTTCCTTAGAGTATCATTTCTCCTTTTTTTTTTTTTTTTGAGTAGATACCTTTTTTGAAGTTAGAGTTCTCTGGTAATTTACTCTTGAACAGCAACTTAGAACCAAAATCGCACAGTATTTATTATCTGGAAATTGCAGAGCACAGTGCTGGGACTGGGTACAGGTTTGAGAACTGTCCTCAAGAGTGGATGTCACCATCAGATAATGATTCTTGCTAATATAAGGAAACATAATGGCTTGTTGTTGTTGTTGTTGTTCTACTGGGAGAATTAATTTCTTTCTTTTCTCTTTTTGGTACTGGGAATTGAACCCAGAGTTGCTCAGCCACCGAGCCACTTCCCCAGCCCTTTTTATTTTATTTTTTTTTAAATTTTGAGACAGGGTCTTGCTAAGTTGCTTAGGGCCTCACTAAATTGCTGATGCTGACTTCAAACTTGCAATCCTCCTACCGTAGCCTCCTGAACTGCTGGGATTACAGGGGTGGGCCACGATGCAGGCCATTTATAATTTCTTATATCTAATTTTACACTTACTATTTTATTGCAAACACATTATTTCTTTTGTGGATATTCAAACATTTGTATGAACAGGAATAATAGCAACAACAGCAGCCTTTAGTGCCTGTCGGCTGTGTCCTAGATGCCACACTTCATCGCATGTCTGCATGCCTCTAAGGAAAGGGTTGTCATCTCCTTACAGATGACAAAATTTCGAGTTTATGCAGCTAGTAAATTGTTGACCTAAAAGTTGAATGCAAATTGTGCTGAAGTGTAAGCTAAACGAGGGCAGGGACTTTTGTATTTTGTCTACTGACATATGTTTAGCACATGGAATAATACCTGTTGCCTCTTTTTTATGAATTTTTAAAAACATTTTTTTTAGTTGTAGATGAACACAATACCTTTATTTATTTATTTTTATGTGTTCAGGATCAAACCCAGTGCCTCACATGTGCAAGACAAGTACTCTACTACCGAGCCACCACCCTAGCCCCTTTTTTTAAATTAATTTTTTTAATTGATGCATTATAATTGTATACAATAAGGGATTTGTTGTTACATATTCTTACATGCACACAATATAACAATATAATTTGGCAAATATCACTTCCTAGCACTTAACTTGGCACTTCTTAGGTACTCAAAATATATTTGTTAAATCCTATTCTTATATTTATTCATTCTGGTTCATGAATTTCATTCTTCAAATTCATGAGACAAGAACCCTGAAGGAAGAAGAAATTGATGGTGAGCTCCTGGGGTCAGCTGCAACACTGGAGGGCATACAGCCATTGAGAGCTGCCACAGCTTGTACAGACCCCACCTGCCAGCAGAAGCAGTGAACTGAGGGTTTCATCTTGAAACTCTGGTTTCACTATTGTTTGTAATGGAAAAAATTCCAACATACACAACAACGGTTAAGAGTCTTCATATTTTGGTGTAGATTTCTTTTTGCTTGTCTTTCCTTTTTTAAATTGCTATGAACCATCACAAAAACACAATATGGGTAAAATGAATAAGGACTACAACTTTGAAAAAATATGTTTCCCTTAGAATCTCTCATTTGATCTCTTTAAAGTCTATGTAAAGGTGGCCCTTGTGATACTGGGCACCAATCGATGGAACAATAATTTCCCAGGTGTGTTAAGAGGAATACTAAAGTGAGATTTTTAAAATAGCTACTATGAACACAAGGTCACATATGCTTGTGAAATGCCAGGTTATTTCAAAGTTAAACAGTTATTTCCTGCAAATATAAGTTCCTTTAAACTAAGAGGAATTAAGAATTTCCAAAAGGAGTATAAAGTATGTAAAATTTCCCAGATATTGAACTGTATAGCCCATTGCCTATTTTTTTCTTTTTCTTCATGAACCTGTTAGGATTTGGTTCTGAAGAATAAATTTCGGGAGATGTCCTGATTTAGGGTTGCTCAGGAAAATTTTCATGGCATCTGTGTTCCAGGCCAACAAATTTTTGATGGTTGATTTCTTCTTCAAGCTGGCTGTAAATTTGTACCAAAGAGTTTTAAAACATTTATTCCTCTCTTTTGTGACTAGGAAACTTATAGATTTTATGAGAGGGAGAGGGGGACAAGGGGGGATGGGGAGCATGGAGAGGGGGAGCAGATGGTGGGGCAGATGGGAGGGACAGGGGTGAGGAGGAACGGGGGGAATGTGGGGGGGCAGACGGGGGTGTGTGGATGGGGTCGGGGGTGGAGGGGAAGAATTGAAGGTCAACTAGTTCATTGTTTGTGATGCAATCTGTAATTCTCCCCACAGAAACAAAAGAAAACTCAGTTTAACATCTTTCTTCTTGTGAGCATCAAAAAATTCTAATTTCAAGCATGCCCTTGTGTTTTGTTACACATTGCATAGACATCCAGACGGAATGGGTTACTGATAATGAATCAAGATTTTCATGGCAAGTCTTGCTCCTACACTCTGGTCATTTTTGTGGAATTAGCTTGTCAAGGCTAATTTCTGTTCAGTTTCTAGATGAGGGTACCTGAGAGTGAGGGATTTACTTAGGTTACAGAGAGTGAATGGGGTGCCAGTACTTGAACTTTTTTCTCTAATGCCCAGGCTCATCCTCTTAGGTCATACTTCTCAGCATGGGTTGTAAAGATTGCATGATGAGGCCATGAAGTATTTCCAAAAATATCTCACCATAATGGGTTAGTAGGAGTATTGAATACTTGATATTACAATGTAATAGTCACTTGGAAAAATATTGTATGGAGATTTCCTTCCATAGGTAAATATATATTTTCTGCTAATATAAAAAAAAACTTTTATTTAGTTCATAATTTTGTAAATGAAAAAATGAATTAAGAGGATGTTTAAGATTAATTCTTTATTCTTTTCAAGCTATATGCTCAAATAACTGATTTCTTGAATATGCCTTTTGAGAAAAATCACCTGTCAAAACAAAAATCTGATTTTTTTATTTATTTACCTTTGAAACATAATTTTTTGCCACAATAAGATACATCCAATTAATGTTCTTTAGAGCAAAAGACTTGCAATTAAGTTCATATTTATTTAAAAGTTAACCTCTTTGAAGAACAGAGAGTTCACTTTACAACAATGTCCTTAATTCCAGTCTCCATAGTTTATTCAGTTCTAATAAAAAAAAAACCCTTAGTATTTAAAGTGAAATTGTGTGAGAACCTGCTAAATTCGAATTTCACATGACTGAAACAGTTGATTCGACTTCTGTTGTTAAATGGCATTCAAAGTCGAACCAAGTAGACCCCACATACACAAAGAACTCGTTTTAATTTTTCTTCCTCTTGAAACTCACTGATTTTCAGAGTCATTGGAGCATTTGTTTGCTTTTTTAAGATGTCTGCCATCTGACACATCCTTTGCTGGGTATTGAAAAACATGCTTATTTGCTCTTTGTTTTGTTTTGGGAAGTGGATTCTTTCCTGTTAGCCTGGTTTATCTGCATCTGCAGTAATTAGTTGGGTGGTGAATTAAATAGGTTACACATGAGTTAGTTGAGCACTTTAATCTGCCCGCATGAGTAGGAAAATTCTAAGCTTCTACTGAACTGAAAACCCAATTCACTGGCAGGATAGAAGGTGACAATGGCCGTTAGCTAATGAGGTTCTGTTGGAAGAGATTAAATAATCATTTAAAAATCCATCCACTGGCTGTCAGGACAAGGATCCTCACACATGTGGTCAGGATGCCTGGAGTGCTATATGTTGTGGTTAGTGTCACCTTTTTGGGAGCGTCCACTCTCTGAAGCATCAACAACCACATTTGAACAATAGGAGCAAGTGTGTGATGAACTCATTTCTTAACCAAACTGAAATTCTGTATTTGGCTAACAGTATCTTGAATGGAGGGGGAAATGGCTGTTCCATCTTCTGTTTGTTTCTAAGAGCTACCAACAAGCTCTTGGCATCAGTATTTATACTGGGGTTTCAAACACATGGCAGAAAACATCAATAGCATCTGCTCACACCCTGTCACCCTACCCCACTTTCAGCTGATAGCTCTAGCTGACTGGATGGTTAGATTTCTGCACGTTTTTGTACATCAACTCAGCCCTGTAGACTAACTCCAGCAGAATCACTTCAAAACAGTGGCCAAAAGGCTTCAGCCTCACTCCTGAGGCCCAGCCTGCTTGACCAAATTACTAGCCAAAGGCTGTGGACCCTAGTCCAAGCCTCTTTCTGACTTGCTAAAGAACCATGGCAGCTCATCATGCAGAGTCAAAAGACCAAGATCTAAATCATGATTCTGAATTGGCTAACTATGAAATCTTGGTCAAGGACTTTAATTTTAGCTTTTGTTTTTCTTATCTATAAAAAGGGGACTCATATTTGAAGCCTTATGTATTCCACAAGATAAGAACCCCATTTGAGAGAAATTTTCATTGCTATTTCTAATATGAAGTTTAAATAAATATATACTTCCTAGTTTCTGGTCTTTCATTTGTCCCCTGGAGCACATCTATCTCCATATCACATGACAGACCTCTACATATTTGTGGACTGCTGTCATGTGACTCTGGCATGATTACAATGGAAACTCTGCTGTCACCCTTTTCCAAACTGTTATCCTTCTGCTTCATATCTTCTTAGAGGTGGCTGGATTTCTCAATGTACCTGTTGAGATATGGCATTCAAAACTAAACACAGAACTCAAATTGGGGGTTGGATACACATCTAATAGATCCTTTTTCTGTAGACTTCAGAAGTTAGTCCCAAGCTGGCCTTAGCTATTTTTGGCATCTAGATCCACTGACCTCATATCAAGATTTTAGTTCATAAAATTCATAGTTCTCTTTTACATCAACTTCATATGCATCCACGTCAGCTTTCTTTTTTAGCTGGAGGTGGGTACCCGGGATTGAACTTAGGGGTACTCGACCACTGAGCCACAGCCCCAGCTCTATTGTATTTTATTTAGAGAGAAGGTCTCACTGAGTTGCTTAGCACCTTCCTATTGCTAAAGGTGGCTTTGAACTCATGATCCTCCTGCCTCATCCTCCCAAGTGCTGGGATTACAGTTGTGCACCACCAAGCCCAGCTTCACATAGCTTTCGATACTTAACGAGTGAAGTGACTACTAACTTTCACCAAGGACTGACTTACACTTGCAAGGAACTCAGCTGAACAGGTTGCACACAATCACTGTGGATCTCTTATAGTAAACTCTTTGGGAAAATTTAATTACTTTCCCTTTGTTACAAATGAGGAAGCTGAGGCTTACAGAAAACGAAGTATAATTTTCTTATGTTGACCTTACATAACTTAATCCTCCTGAGTTCACATTAATTCTAGGAGCTTTAAAAAAATTATTAGGTTTCTTGGCATTTTGTACATGATCATGTTGTTGGCAAATGGGACCGTTTCTTACCTGTCGAATTTTTTTTTGTTTGTTTGTTTATGTTTCTATCCTTATTGCCCTGGCTAGGATTTTTTTTTAATATTTATTATTGATTGTTCAAACCATTACATAGTTCTTGACATATCATATTTCATACATTTGATTCAAGTGGGTTATGAACTCCCATTTTTACCCATATACAGAGTGCAGAATCACATCAGTTACACAGATTTTCAGGACAATATTGAGTAAGTGTAGTGATGTTATAGAACACAAGGTTTCTGCAAAACTGAGGCAGCATGAAGGCCCCTTTCACCCCAATTCTTGCAATCACTCCAGAAAAGATTTCTGACATGCTGCTCAAAAGGGAAAAGGGATAGGGAAAAGGACACCCATAGCACAAGAGTTAATAACAAGAATCAACAAATGGGACTTACTTAAACTAAAAAGTTTTTTCTCAGCAAGAGAAACAATAAGAGAGGTAAATAGGGAGCCTACATCCTGGGAATAAATTTTTACTCCTCACACTTCAGATAGAGCCCTAATATCCAGAGTATACAAAGAACTCAAAAAATTAGACAATAAGATAACAAATAACCCAATCAACAAATGGGCCAAGGATCTGAACAGACACTTCTCAGAGGAGGACATACAATCAATCAACAAGTACATGAAAAAATGCTCACCATCTCTAGCAGTCAGAGAAATGCAAATCAAAACCACCCTAAGATACCATCTCACTTCAGTAAGATTGGCAGCCACTATGAAGTCAAACAATAACAAGTGCTGGCCAGGATGTGGAGAAAAGGGTACTCTTGTACATTGCTGGTGGGACTGCAAATTGGTGTGGCCAATTTGGAAAGCAGTTTGGAGATTCCTGGGAAAGCTGGAAATGGAACCACCATTTGACCCTGCTATTTCCCTTCTCAGACTATTCCCTGAAGACCTTAAAAGAGCATGCTACAGGGATGCTGCCATATCGATGTTCATAGCAGCACAATTCACAATAGCTAGACTGTGGAACCAACCCAGATGCCCTTCAATAGATGAATGGATAAAAAAAATGTGGCATCTATGCACAATGGAGTACTATGCAGCAATAAAAAATGACAAAATCATAGAATTTGCAGGGAAATGGATGGCACTAGAGCAGATTATGCTTAGTGAAGCTAGTCAATCCCTAAAAAACAAATACCAAATGTCTTCTTTGATATAATGAGAGCAACTATGAACAGAGCAAGGAGGAAGAGCAGGAAGAAAAGACTAACATTAAACAGAGTCATGAGATGTGAGGGAAAGGAAGAGTAAAGGGAAATTGCATGGAAATGAAGGGAGACCCTCATTGCTATACAAAATTACATATAAGAGGTTGTGAGGGGAATGGGAAAATAAACAAGGAGAGTAATGAATTACAGTAGATGGGGTAGAGAGAGAAGATGGGAGGGGAGGGGATAGAAAAGGTAGCAGAATACAACAATTACTAATTGGGCATTATGTAAAATTGTGGATGTATAACCGACGTGATTCTGTAATCTGCATTTGAGGTAAAATTGGGAGTTCATAACCCACTTCAATCTAATGTATGAAATATGATATGTCAAGAGCTTTGTAATGTTGTGAACAACCAATAAAAAAAATAAAAAATTTTAAAAAAAAGAAAGCAGATAAAATAAAAAAAAAAGAAGCACTTACAAGAACGGAGCAAGGCACAATGCGCAACTGGAACCTTTAAAAAATATTTGGAACTAGGGTCTGACTCTTGCTGTATCCAATCCCAATACCATAGACCTATAAGAGAAGCTGGTGCTTCAAAAAAAAAAAAAAAGCAGAAGAAATGTGTCTTCAGATTAGGAACAGCAAAGAAATAAGTAAGTTCCTTCAGTTTTAGGGAAGCTAAGTCAAGTTTCTGAGGGATTTTCAAGCCTGCTGGCTATGTAGCTAAAATTGTACCATCTAATAAATTAAAGGAGATTTATTCTATATATCTTCTCAGAATAAGGTAGCCAAACTAGCCCAAGGTGCCTCTTGCATAGTTTTGAGCATTAAACAGCATGTTATAAATCAACAGATTGCACATTTTATCCTTATCTTAGGCAGAGATCATTGTTACACTTCCAGGAGTCTCTGAAGATTAGATAAATACTACCCCATGCCAGGCACAAGCTGACTTTATCCTTATATGCCTGGATAAGAAAATCATTAAAAATAGAAGAAGGCTTTAAGTGTTAAAGACTGAGAAAGAAGAAAAAAGTGTTAAAATTGTAAAGCATCTGAAATTTTATTCAATTTGCAAGCAATTAATTAACCTATCCAGGTTCTTGGATGCTGGAAGAATTCATGATTCCTGGGTAAACAGACAGACAAGAGGCCAAGCCTCCTGACATTGCTCATTGCAAGGCCAGCAGCAGGAGCTTCAGGCTGCATCACTTCCCTGCCTTCCCTGCATCTCCCTGGCTGCAGAGCCTCCCAGCTCAGTGATCTTCCAGTATATCTCTAGTGTAGTATTTAGAAATAGTTCGCAGTGTTTTGAAATGTGTTAAACAGGCCACAAGAAACAGAAAGAGAGGAGTTACCCGTTCTGGGGTCATCGTCTCCAAGCTTGGTTTCAGTCTAGCAGAACTTCTTCAGCAGGTTTCAAGGAGATAAGGGACACCATTTTGAGTGCTTCTAATCAGATTTGGCCTATCTGATTTCATTGTTTTTGACAAGTTGGGCGATATTTCGCTTTCAATTTTGACTTTCATGATTGCTCCGTCAATTCCGTCTTCTTTGCCTCCATTATTAATCTACTTTTCTTCAATGGGACCATTTCTCCTTTATGTGTAGGTGTCCACGATTGAATTATTTGAGACATGTTGGAGTGCCGTTCTTATTTATGATATGTCCCTCAGCATAATCCCCTATCTAGAAGCTGCGAATATGTCACCTATAGGTGATGGAGATCTCCAAATTGTCCCTTTCCACCGTTGTAACTGGCACTTGCTTTAAATTTGTGTGATTATGTCGGAGCCGTGCGATTTGAAAGGATAGGACTGACTGGCACAGATACTTTCCTTGCTTTTATGCCTATCTTCCCATCACAGCTCCAAGCATCATTTTTTTATGTCATGACTGAATATGACAGTGATTTCTTTTTTGCTGTGAATCCAATTAGTCTGTCTGTGCTTCTGAGCTTTCCAATTTTTTATGTGTATGCCTTTTCTTTCCTTTTTGTCTGAAGAAGTTGTTTACATTCTCAGAATGTTTGTGTTAGATCTTCATGCTTGTCTGCTTTTCAAATTACTTAGCCTTTTATTCCAGCTTCCTGTTATGGGTCTGCTAATGATCACCCTCATCTCTCTATACTCCGGGCTTTGATTTAGTTTTTTCTCTTCACACATGCATTTGATAATTTGAGGTGCATTCAATAGCTCACTTAAAAGAAGCAGAAAAATAATCCTGACAAAGTCTCCACATTGATTTTGTACTCTGTAAAGGTTTACAAGAGCTTAATGTGAATGTTTTTTGAAACCTAAGGAAATCAGACAACTAATTGTTTCAACCAATACTTTTAAGAAAGGAATAAAAACAGACACAAAGAAAATCAGAAGTCGTTTGTAAGGACATAGGAAATCTACTGATACAGCAGTAGGGAAAGAAAAACAAACAACAACAACTTGGCTGAAAGTCATCTTGATTCATTCCCATTTTCAAAGAACTACAGTAAGGCAATATGTATTAGCCAACATTCAATGGCCCCCAGCAAGGGTAAGTGTTCACACTTCCCTGTGCACTAATGACTGGAAAAGAAATAACGAATAAATTGCTTAGTAAAACTTATGGTAAAGTTTCTTTATGTCACATTTTTTTTATCCATTCATCTGTTGATAGGTACCTGGGCTGGTTCCATAACTTGGCTATTTTGAATTGTGCTGCATAAACATTGATTTCCTATTTCTCTGTAGTATTCTGACTTTAGGCCTTTTGGATAAATACTGAGGAATAGGATAGCTGGGTCCTAAGGTATTTCCATTCTTGGTCTTTTGAAGAATTGCCATATTGCTTTTCAGAGTAATTGCACTAAGTTGCAATCCTATCAATTCCGTATGAGTGTATCTTTTTCCCCACATCCTGCCACCATTGATTATTATTTGTGTTCTTGATAATTGCCATCCAAACTGGAGAGACACAAAACCTAAATATAGTTTTGATTTTTATTTTCCTGATTTTTAGGAAATGTTGAACTTTTTTTTTCATATATTTGTTGTCCATATATATTTTTCCTTTTAAGAACTGTCTGATCAGTTATGTCAACCATTTATTGATTGGATTATTGATTTTTGGTGTTTTCTGACTTCTTTATATATTCTAGATACTAATCCCCTTTTGTAGAAAGCAGGCAAAGATCTTCCATTCTGTAGGCCTGCTATGCATACTCTTATTTTTCTCCTTTGCTTGCAGAAGCTTTTTAATTTGATGTTGTCCCATTGAGTAACTTTTAGTTTTATTTCTTGTGCTTTACAATTCTTGTTGATATCTGGGCCAATATGTTTGAGTGTTTAGTCTCCATTTTCTTCAGGAAGTTGGAAAGTTTCTGGTATAATTCCAAGGTTTTTGTTTCACTTTGAGTTGCCTTTTGCACAAGGTGAAATATAAGGATCTAATTTCATTCTTCTGCACATGGATATCCTGTTTTCTCAGCACATTTTTTAAAAAGGCTGTCCTGTCTCCAACATATATTTTTGGCACCTTTATCAAGTATCAGATTTTGTAAGAATATGAGTTTGTCTCTATGTCTGCTATCCATGGGTCTTCATGATTTCATGACTGCTTTGAGGCTGATATCATGCTGTTTTGTTACTGTAGCTCTGTAGTACAATTTGAGATCAGGTATTGAGATACCTCCAGCATCACTCTTGCTTGGAATTGCTTTGGCTATTCCTGGTATATTTTCCTTCCAGATAAATTTTAGGACTCTTAATTCTAGTTCTGTGAAGAATTTCAGCCCTGGAGCCCTGTGCACTCTGAAATGTCCCATAGGTTATGCTGAAACAACATTTTGGACACTTTGATTTCATTATTCCTCCCTATACATCTTACTAGGTAGGGATATAATGGCATATTGTAGGGTCAATCCTACTGCCATGTTCCTGAAATACAAAACAAATCATCAGAGATGTGATTATTTGGTTGATTTCCAAGCCATTGGATGTCCTAGGTGGGGAACAATTGATTCCCCTTTCCTTTGATCATTGAAAATGAGAAAGGCATAATTTTAAGAATTGGGAAAATAAATGAATGATAAATTCAGTTCCTTTATCAAAGGAATTAGTGAACTTTAATCTTCCATGAAAATAGAATGCATGTATTGTCCCCATTTGTCCCAATAAGTGAAAACCCTGGAGACCCTACATAAAAGAAAACTATAAAAATTCTAAAAGTAGGATGCTGGCTGGAGGGACCCTGGGACTTTAGAATGACATGGTGGTGGCTGTTCTGTCTCACATTGCCCAGACTTGGGACTAGGAAAAAGTGGCAACCAGAAAGTCCAATGGGCATTGACAAAAAATGCTTCAATAAAGGCCAGTTCTGCTCAAGGAGGAGGAAAAGTGTAGCCTTGTGAGGCAGAAAATATTTAGGTGCTAACTGCTCTTTTCCAACCAAAAAGAACAAGAAAAAAAATGTTAGCACAGTTTATGTTTCAGCCCACTTAGGGGAAAAATTATCTAATTATAAGATAAAATAATAGAAATAATTTAATCTGGACAGTAGAGAGAGAAAACAGAGACCCAACTGGGAGCAGAATGGGGACTGCCAGTAAGATTTCTTATAGCAACATTCTGTTCCTTAGAGACAAAGGAGAGAAGGAGGAAAGAATTGTAAAACAGTACTTGAAAAAAAATGCCAAAACCTCTTGCTATTACAGAGATAATATAAACCACAGATGCAAGAAAAGTTACTGTCCTCCTAAACAGAATAAAACCAAAAGAAATATACAACAAAATCGTCATTATACATCTAATAAGAAAGAAGAAACGAAAAACTTTTGAAAGTAGCTACAGAAAAATAAGACCTATAAAGTCAAACTATCTGAGAGGCCATGAGTTTCTCATGGCAAAAGACAGCCATAAGAAGGCTTGGTTATTCTAAGTGCTGAAAGAAAGATCCAGAGCCAGGTTCCTACCCAGAAAAAAAAAATGTCCTTCCGCAAAGAAAGGTGAATGAGTGCAATTCACTGTGGTTACTTTGCCAAACCTAAGCATTTGACTCTTCTTGCAAGTGGAAAACATACATTTTTGCCTCACCTTGTGTCCAGGAGCCAAGGTGACCCACTTGTCGGCTTCCAACAAATGCCTATCGTATTAGAACCTTGGGGAAGGCAATATCCAAGTTTAAATTTCCATTTTTGGGAACTATCCATTCTTAGCGCTTGCTGCATTTATCCTATCAGGACCTAATAAGAAGCCCAGTAATTCACCTGGTAATCCGCTTTCAGATCACTTCATTTTCTTTTAGTCACTAAGTTGACAGATGTCCCTTTGTGAATTTTTTTTTTCTGAAAACAAAATACTTATTTCCTGAGCTAAGACCCATTAATCTTTAGAGCAATTCACAAAATGTGTGAGACGTCCGTTTGTGATATGAACTAATTTGTACTTTGTCACGACCCCCTTGCCCGCAAGGAAGATGCGACTCAGGAATCTTCTTTCAGCAGTTTATTCAGGCCCTTGATATTTTTCTAATAATCCTCGGATGCCCCTCCCAGCCTTAATAAAGCACCGCGAACCCCAATGCGAACCTGCCACGTGGACCCTTCTCACAGGGTGTTAGAAAACAACACGCCAACTCTCTCTGATAAGGAGTTGACAACACGCCAACTCTCTCTGATATGGAGTTGTCCTTCACAGACCACAGCGTGTCAGCGCCATCATGTAATGGCGACCACAGTCCGCAGGAACGGCTCACCACAGTACTTCACTACTTAGGTAATAAAAAACACAACAGTATGAGCATTAGGGTCTAATAAGGATACGCCTTGGTGATTGTTAAGAATTCAAGTAAGAATTAACTGCCCTTAACTACTCGTGATATGTCATTGTCTGACCATTAAAAAAAAAAAATCCCCCGGTGAATTATGGCTATGTATAAAAAATAAAAATAAATGAAAACCACAAAATGAATTTATTTAGATGTGGACTATTGTCATGCAGAGACTGAACAGTGAGGTTTTAGGTTTATAGAAAAATCAAAGTTTTACTGTCTGATAGTGTTCAGTAAACTCTCAGAGGTCTTTGGAGGAATGTGGAAGGTTGTAGTGAGGATCCATCCCTTCCCTGTGGTGTCTCCCTTCCTTCTCAGTCCTGTCTAAGGCTTTCTGACAAGGTCACAGACTCCAAATTCACAGGAATGAATCCTCCATGACAGAATATGAAATCTCTAGAAGCTATTGAAAAAAGAGAAAGAAGGTCCAAATAAGAGATACATGCTGCTCTGTATATTGACAGTTGGTATGCAAAGTATTTTGTTAGCATTTTAATTTGATGTTGAGTAAGCAAGGTCATTTTCCCCTAATGTCCCACAGAGGAAAACATGGAAACTGAATTTCATTAAATTCTTCTTCAAAGGTGATTTGAATAACAATGAATCAGCATCTATCCATATGTAATATATATTTACATATACTTATATACATATATATGTATGTATGTATTTTAAGTCAAATAGATTGCAAATTAAGTTTTATTTATTTATTTAACAAATAGCTGAATCTGTTTTGCCCAAAGTCTTCCTTGACAATTAGTAGTAAAAGTTATCAGTACATCTTTTGACTACTAATCATGACAGATTTAACTGCTTTAACCTATATTTTTATTATAGGTAGTAATGGAAGTTATAATGAATTCAAATTAGCATATGATAAATTCAACATTGTATAAGTTTAACATTCTTTCTCTCATTCCTTTAAAGAACAATCACATTGATCTTACTCTAGGAGCCTCTTTTCATGGTGAACAATGGAGAAGAGTAAAAAAAAAAGTGTCATATCACATGCTTTCTTTGCTCATAGGCAAAATATAGGAGGAACTTCTCTGGAAACTGATTTGTAAGGAACGTAGGCATCCATAGCCAGTTAACATCTTTGTAGTAATTAGGATCTGGTTCTTATTAGCTACTTATTTTACACATAAAAGCCAATTTTTAGCCTGCAGAAAACGAGAGTTTGTATTTTATTTTGAATCCTACAATAGTGATAAAGGAAAAAAAAAGTCTTATCATGCTGTGTTGTCACTAGGTCTCAAGGAGATCTCTTCAGAGGCAGAGGAAACCTCTACTAGGACTTTCCAGGGTCTTGACAGATGTCAAATAATCAGGTTTTAGCCCAGAGGAAGAGTTTTGTGAGAAAGCAAAGGAGAAGGTTGCTTTCCCAGAGAAGAACGTGGGCTGTCTTGTGAGAGAGAAGGGCCACCAGGTTTCAGTTTGGGTTTCTGATTAGCGGACATATAGGTGAAAAATGTATGATCCAAGAGGGTTGGACTTTTTTGGAATTGGGAGATATTTGTCAAGATATTGTTTCTCCTTCATGGGGTCTGGTCTGGCAGGTAGGTAAATGTCAGTATATAGCACTATGGGGTGGTTGATGGAGTGATCAGCCCAGAGGGTCATGGTCTTATCAAATGTTGACTCTTGGCATCACCAGGTTACTGAGATACTTTTTAGTTGTTTGTTTGTTTGTTTTGCTTTGGACATTCCAGAAAACCTAGAGAGAACTGGGAAGTTACTCAGTAACAAGTGGGTTGTTTGGTCCATCCTTACATTCCGGTTTCTTCCCCTCCCTTGTGAATCCTTCTCCTACTCACAGATTGTTCACAGGCCACCACCAGTTCCATGTTCTAACACAGATATTTATTCTTTGGAGAGGCCATTGTTATTGCTGTGTTTTGTTTTATCTACCCCTAAACTTCTGTCTCAGTATTAGGTGGGCTATCAAGGACTAACAGTTCATTGAAGGAAACAGTTTCAGTAGATTAGCAAAAAGGATTACTCACTTCCCATGGTGTGTTGCATTTCAATGTTTATGTTTTTAAACATAAAGAACATTCTCTTCACTTTCATGCCTGACACAAAGATTTCCAATTAAACAAGGATTTCTATTCTGCATATACCACTAAAAGACCTTGATATTTCAAAGGCTTTTTGGTTATAAATTAGAAATATAAATAGAGGAGTTTTCGCCAGCTTTTTTGCTGCTGTGACTAAAAGGCCCAAACAGAACAATTTATGGGAGGAAAATTTTACTTGCGGGCTCACAGATTCAGAGGTCTCAGTTCCCCCGAGACAGCTGGCTCCATTCCTTGGGGCTCAAGGTTAAGGCTGAACATCATGGTGGAAGAGTGTGGGGGAGGGAAGAGGCTCACATGATGATCAGAAAGCAGAGAGTGGTCTCCACTC
Source organism: Ictidomys tridecemlineatus (assembly GCF_052094955.1). Classification (NCBI taxonomy): domain Eukaryota; kingdom Metazoa; phylum Chordata; class Mammalia; order Rodentia; family Sciuridae; genus Ictidomys; species Ictidomys tridecemlineatus. The sequence continues at coordinate 77,738,634 of NC_135485.1, read as the reverse complement.
ACCAGATACAAAATAGATACCCCAAAGTCTTACCCCCAATGCTCACCTCCTCCAGCTACACCCTATCCACCTTCAGGTAGCACTCAGTTCATCATGTCAGGGGATTCACTCATGGACTGGGTTAATACTCCGATAACCAGATCATTTCTCCTCTAAGTCTTCTTCCATTGTCTTGCACAGGAGCTTTTTGGGGAAACCTCATGTTCAAACCATAACAGCTAGGTCCCCCATCCCCTTCACCACAGGACAACTTTGTGCTTCCTTCTCGCAGCACTGTTTCCTGGAAAAGACTACCTTAGAGTAAAGATGGAACACTGAAGTCATCGCTGGGAGATACTCCTTGTTGCCACAACCCGTGCACTGAGGAGGAGACGAGATAGGACAGGAGGATCTGAAAATCTGCCCTTGCACAAGTTTACTAACCAGCTGTCCCTGCACAGAGGCTCCCTGGTGGCAGTAGGGGAGAAGACAGGGCCCTTCAAGCCCAGCCACAAGCAATCCTTGGCGGGTGAATGGAGCTGCTGGTGTCCCCCCTGGGTTTCCCTCCCTCCTTCCCCTCCAAGGCCTACCTGGCCCCTATTCTACGAGGGTCCCTCCCACTTTGTGTTGCCCAGCTCAGTGCAATGAGGAGAGAAGGGGTGATTTCCTGAAGGTGACCAAACCAAACTCCAGGAAGGAGAGTTGCTCTGACTTGTGCTCAGACTCCCTGGCTTCCCTACTGAACAATCTGACCAGATCAGTTCCTCCGAGGCCAAGGGATCATCTGGATATCCAGTCAGCCATTTGCCCCATGTTCCTCTTCAGGTGCTTGACTTGAAAATTCAGCCTCCTGCCTCCAGGCCCAGCTCACGCCTCAGCTCAAGCCCCAACTTTTAACTCTCCTATAGCAACAGCCCTTGTTCTCAGGTTTACACTTGGAGACTGGCCACACGCTAACCCAAAGCAATTCAAATATGAATTTTCCTGAAGCATCCATTCTACTGGCACTTCATTTAAGCTTAAAAGAGAGATAACAAGAGAGCATCTTTGAGTAGAGAAGAAACAGCCTACCAAGCTCTTTTCAAAAAAATCATATCAGTGTTTGCTTTCATAGTAGAAAAACAAAGAGTTGATGAATGAGGAACATGGAGAAGCTGACAATCTAGTCACCATGAGTGATGTAGTGTGTGTCACCAGTCCCTGGCAAGCATCCAATTTGTTCAGGCCCTGATCTAGAACTCCTCTTCTACATCACAGGTTTCAACTCCCACACAGCCTGGAGTGTGACCTCCACTCTAACACTATAGAGAAATCAAGTTGATATTCAGGGTCATCTAGGGGCAGATGCTGATTCACTCACCTGTCCCTGTATCTGTCTCTTGAAATCACATTCCTCACTGAGCATCAGATTAATCAGCTTTACCCACTGACAGTGCATCCTAGGTTGTAGGACTATGCAAAACCCACCACACCATGGTGCCTGATCAGAATGAGACTATGGTATTGGACAGGCTGCTCCATATCTGCACATGAACATGTGGAGATCCTCTATGACATGACTAAGTAGTGTGGATGCACACTTCACGGTGAGTACAACACTGCTGCAGCACAGAATTGAATGTGGGCAGTGATTCTACCACATGTCTGTTTGCTCAGGAACCATTTTACCTGTCACAGTGTGATCCACGATGCTGCAAAACCTGTACCACTTGGGATTCTGCTAGAAATAGACTCTCAGCCTCCATCCCATAAGGAGTGAGTCAGTATTTTCATTTTCACAGGCTTCCAGGGTAATTCCTATCATATTAAAGTTTACAAAGTACGTCTTTATTCTTCAAACCTTGCTAACCTCTCAGGGATGAAGAATAATGGCCCACCATGTCATAGGCCCTCAGTCTAGACCACATCTCTTCGGTAGACAAATGCCACAATCACCCAAGCTCTCTATGTGTGTGTCTGAGAAAAGGATGTAAACAGATTTAGCACTGCGAAATGAACAGCACCACTGCCCATGGGACATACCTGCTCCTGTGCTGCTCCTGAGAAGGAGTGCATCCACTGGGGACATGAAAAGAGGATGGTGTTTGGTTCCAACTGCCCCATCCTTCCTTATGTTACAGATAGAGCTGAAGATTCATAAGATAGATGGACACAATACTTTTATTTATTGTTTTTGATTTTTTACTCTAATTTGTTATATTTGAAAGTAGAATGTATTACAATTCATATTACACATATAAGGCACAAATATTCATATCTTGGGATGTCTACAAAGCATATTCTTTCCATTCAGGTCTTCATACATGTTCTTAGGTAATGATATCCATCTCATTCCACTTTTTTACTCCCATGTCCCCTCCCCTCCCCTCCTTTTGCCCTATCTAGAGTTCACTAATCTTCCCATGCTCTACCTCTCAACCACAATATGCATCAGCCTCCTTATATCAGAGGAAATATTTGGCCTTTGTTTTGGGGGGATTGGCTAACTTCACTTAGCATTATATTCTCCAATTCCATCCATTTACCTGCAAATGCCATGATTATACTTTTTTTATTGGGGAGTAATATTACATTGTGTATATATACCACATTTTCTTTATCCATTCATCTACTGGAGGGCATATATGTTGCCTCCAGGTTTATCTATTATGAATTGAAGGGGCTGTGTCTCTATAGTATGCTGTATTTAGGTCTTTTGGTTACAGACCAAGGAGAGGGATAGCTGGGTCAAATGTTGGTTCCATTTCTCCAGTTGTAGTTGAAAAATAAAAAAAGTTCATGAGATATCAGTTCTTAATCCTGGATGCATATTACAAACATAATTTTATATACACACACACACACACACACACACACACACACACACACACACTGGTATCTGTGTCACAACCAAAACCAACTAAATCTGAACCTCTGGGGATAGGTAGTTTTGCAGCAGAAATTTTGTTCTAATTTTTTGGGTGATTCCAATATAGAAACAGATTGATGTAGTGTTCCAAGCTTTATTTATTTCCTTTGTTTGATCTTCATTATAATAATACCCCATGTAGAAAGAGCCAATCTCCAGTTAAAACAGTCGGAAGCTCCACCTCATTTTCTTTGCTATATGCACACACATTCTGTATATCATCTCCACACCCTGTGTACTTCTTCCCCCGCGAGTTCCACTGAACTTGGTCAGTAAGCATGCTGGATTACCATGGACATTTCCTGAGTTTTAAACTTACAGGCTTTTAACCTTCAAAAAAGAAAAACAAATAGAGAACATATAAAACTCACAGTGTTTTGATGTTAAATTTAAAATGACTCCATATGAACTGTATATTTTATTTTAGTCAATGCAAAGACTTGGGCTGGCCATATTAGCTCAATAGTACAGTTCTAGCCTAGAATGAATGATTTTATTTATCTATGCTCAGATCCCAGATTACCGCAATAAATAAATAGATAAATAAATATTCAAAGATGTACATGAACAATTTAAACATCACAAATGGTAGGTACCCAGTTTTTAATGTGTTTACTCAAATTAGGCAGATTTCAACTCTAGTTATGCAGAGGCAACCTAACAAATACATGTTAGCACTCTAGTGATAAGGGAGGCTTGGAATGCTACCCTTGTTTTCAAATTCCAGAGACAGCAGCAGACTTGGCTGCACCTTTGATAAAGGCAGACCCACTGCCACACAGTTTGGAAGGGAAAGGCACACGTTTTCCAACAGGGCATATTTCTCTGGAGGCAGCATTGCTGAATGACCATCTTTTCAACTTACCCTGCTACAGAAGAATATGCTAAAACTCCTTAGAAGTCAATCTGACACTCTGATTCATTTTCAGAATTTTCAAACTTGAAGTTGATTGAAGAGATGAAAGGATTCTCCTGCTAATAAGTTATGTAATGTATGTACCTAAAAGACAAAATCCACCCCAATCTAACTAATTTTCCACTGAAAACTAATCATGGTTATTCTTTAATAGAGAGAGAAAAAATTATTAAATCGAACTTTTGAGGAAGACATAGGAGCTGATTCAAATGTTATTACTTATACCTAGTTAATGAATTCAGATTCCTATCTTCAAAGAACATCTTAAGATGTCAAAGTTTTATGATAGTTACATAAATTCTAATCTCCCAACGCTTTCAAATGCTTGTGTTGATAAGGCTGTTCTTTGAGATAATGTGAGTTTATCTACATTTATCTAGAATGAGCACTTATTTCCGCTTTGAAATTAAAAGACCCTACTTAACATTTTGCCTTAATGAAGCTAATTTTAGTAAACAGAGGTACTATATTTAAATCAGTTGTGGTTTAGTTTAACATAGGATCACAAAGAGCAAACAGATTATTGAATATCTTTTCAAGATGTCACATTTATTTTAAGAAAGGAATATGGGTAATGCAAATGAGGTCAGAATTACACAATTTCATTGATTTTCTACTCCATTTCACAATCTATTCCTGTGACTCTGTTTTATTTATGTTATACATGTGCACATAGATGTTAATTTTGTAGGGAAAAGAATCATTTTAGGACTTATTCAATTGTGCTTATTTTTAAGCTAATTAAAGCCAAAATTATTTTCTTCTTTGTTAATAATGTTTATGAGGACAATAAGTGTATAATATCATTCTGAATTCAGCTGCTATGAAAACTTGACATAACTAAAATATCAATATTACCATCTCATGTCAAGTAGTCAACATGGATAATTTTCTGATCTTCACAAAATTAACCATAACATATTTAAATTATTATTTATGCAGATTCACATAAAAATAGTTACAAATATAAAAATGTACACAATTAGTTAATTTACATGATTTCTTTTGTCCATCTCTTATTCCTTAACATATATTTTAGATTTCTAAATTTTAAGATTCCAAAATGTTAGATGCATTTTCAGTGATAAATCAGGGACACATTTATAAGCATAAATACTAGCAAATGTGTGGGGAGTCAATCTGTGAGAAGACCTTAAATAAGAAAGCTTTTATTCCAACAAAATTTTTTGTTCTGCTAAAATTTCTGTGCTCTCATATTTAAAAATTAATAATAGAATGGCTAATTGAAGCAATCAAAAATTATGATTTTATTTAACTTGCTGTGTGTGCTTTGAATTTCAAACAGCGAACTTGATTGAGAGGAGTAAGTTTCAAATATCTGATTAAACTGAGATCAAAATTAAAATTAGAGAAAATAAGTGAAAAATAATACAAATTCCCAAATTACTATTGTGAAAGAGATTATGTCTATTGACCGACAACAAAGAACATTGAAAATTTTTGTCCCTGTAACTCGATGGGACAAACCCCAGTATTTTACAAAGCCATTGAAGCTTCACTATTCCACACTTGATGGCACTGAAATGGGACAGGAAAGAGCAACCAGAGCCGGCAGACATGTCCGCCGTATTTCAACCTGAGCGTGCATCAGTAGTTCTGCTTATTTCTAAACGGGATGTTTATACTGACACAGTTTGAGTCAGAACTCATTATACCTCCTATGAAAATATACTGTGGCATGCTGGTGGTGAAGCCATTGCATTCCATTTTAACAACATAAGAAATATTAATGTCATTTTACACATGCAGATTTTATTTCTTATCATTTTCCTAATGATAGGAGTGATAGCTTTTTCTTATGTAATTCAATGAAGTAATTTAAGTACAAAACTTCAGGATGATAGAAGCATAAGAAATACACCTAGATGCCCTTCAACAGATGGATGGATAAAAATATGAGACATATATACACAATGGAATATTACTCAGCAATAAAAGAGAATAAAATCATGGCATTTGCAGGTAAATGGAAAGTGTTGCAGAAGATAATGCTAAGTGAAGTAAGCCAATCCCCCAAAACCAAATGCCAAATATTTTCTTTGATATAAGAAGGCTGATTAATAGTGGGATAGCGAGCCAGTAAACTCTAGATAGGGCAGAGGGGTTGAAAGGGAAGGGAGGGGGCATGTGGTAATTAATGATGGTGGAATGTGATGATCATTACTATCCAAAGTACATGTATGAAGACACGAATAGGTGTAAATATATTATGTACACAACTAGAGATATGAAAAATTGTGCTCTATTATATGTAATGAGAATTGTAATGCATTCTGCTGTCAATATATAAATAAAAAAATTTAAAAAAATACACACACATATACACGCACAGTGGTACAACTACATATATAATGTAATTAAATACTCTGTAGTCATATTATTTAAATGAGAGCTGGGGGTAAATCCTGGCAAATTGTATATCTCTCTGATTAATCTGTATGTGATATGCTGAAGTGATATATCTTCCTCTCTATGTGAAATATGTATCAATACACACTTAAATATGTTGAAATGTCCATTCATCACTGAGTCAGGAGACTGTAGCTTAGTTTGGAATAATTCCATCTGAATTTCTATATATGAATTCTTAGCCAGTGAGTTTGTGTGAAGCTTTATTGAATCCTTACTTATATCAGTTAGGAACACTTCTCATAGGATTTTTTAAGGGTGGAAGACCTGGGAGACAAAAAGAAGAAATGATATTTGTTGAAGAGCTTGCAATCTAAATGGAAAGGAGAAAAACACAGAAAAATAAATAAAATGTAAATGCAGAATGAAATGAGATTTTTTCAACTTGGAAAGAAAAATCAAAGGTGAAGAATTGAAAAACATTAGGAACAGTGAATAGTATAGTTTGAGTAAGAGATGGCTTTAGGGCAGACATACAGGTTGGCGCAAAAATCTAAATCATAGAATTGGAATTTCTTTGACAATAAAATATGTTACAAGGTGGAGAAATTCCATAAGTTTGAGTACAGGCAATTGAAAGCACAGGAACTGAGAGGTGGAAGGTATATTCTAAACAAGGATTGGCAAGAGTTGGAAACCATGTTCAGATTCACTGAATTGTCTCAATGTAGCCCGATTGTTCTTCATTATGGAAAAGATCAACTTGAAGGGAAAAAAAATGAGGAAAAGGTAAAGAAAAACAGAAAAATATATAATCAAAATCTGGGTAGACTAGTCAAGATTTTTTTGGGGGGGAAACAATTTTTGGCTCATGCCTAACTATGGATTTCTCACAAAAAGGTATCATGATTCAGGTTGTAACCCCCTCACTCTGCCACCTCAAATAAAGACACAGAATGTGACAAAACATTTGGTCATTTTTACTTTCATCCAAATTACAGAAGAAATGACAAATAAGTTGCTGAATCCCATGGAAATGAGAAGCAGTTTTAATTTGGAAGAAATAGCAGGAAGGCTATTTTGAGCAAGGGCAGCAGCTGCCTGGTGTCAACACCCCAGAGCAGATGCAGAGAATTTGTGAGCAGAGATGATGCCGAGAGGTTGCTTAATTCATTGTTTTGTTTAAAAATTTTCAGAGAAATATGGGTGTTTGTCACAATGTTGTGAGATGTATTTGACAAAGTATGAAATATTTTATTCTGATTGAGAATGATTTACTGTGAACGGATCCAGTACTGAATACCAAAAAAAATATATATATATATATAGATTTAAGTACAAGGAGAATACAGCTGCTCAGTATGCTGACCCTGCCATTATTTCCATTTTGAGTAGTTTAGTGGAAACACACTTTAGCAACACATAGAAAACTATTCTTCACATCACACCTGGCTGAGAAATGGGGAGTAAAAACAAACATGTATGAAATAAGCTAGAGCCCACATCTGAAAGCCCCTGATAAATGTCACCTACACAAAAAGTTTTGTGACATGGTTGTTATTCTTTCCTCAATTTATATAAAGAAATATATAAAACATAAAATTGTGCATGTTATTGGTGAAGTATGCAATACTACAGTACATGCACATGTTGCCTAATGTTTATATTGAGATCAACATATTACTTCATACATTTCTCCTTTCTTGATGGTGTAAACTTTCAGATCCCTGTCCTATAGCTTTTTGTATAGTACATGACTCTTATCTGCAGTCATCCTTTATAAATGTTTGTAAACTACTTCACATCTCTGCATCCTAAAATTTCTAAGACAGCCAACAAGAGTCAAAGTACCCACAGCACAGTGCTGTTGAGGTGACTTGAAGCCCTGTTTGCAGGTGACACACATTCTTGCTTTTCTTCAGTCAGGACACCATTGTAATGAGATCCATTATTGTGCTGCCTGTGGATGTATTACCATATCTATTAATATGGGCATGTGTTTTATAAAGCCTTGTGTTCAATCATGATATTTTGTTGTTTGTTTATTTTCTGTTCTTTACAAACCTACTAGAGTAAGAATTCAGAACACAATAACAGGAGAGAGGAGATTGGGAAAAAAAAGTGCCCACGCACAAGCTTAAGCTGGCTCTCAAACTCTCTGTCCTGTTGAGCATTTGTTGGGTGATGCGATGGCCTGACATTTGAACCATGGTGGCGACCAATGCCCTGTCTGCTCTGCTGCCTGCTGCTGTGTGCCTCACACAGCAGGCTGACCTATCAGAGGAATTCTAGAAGCATTTGCTACTTGAATGAAAGGACACAGAGGGTGAGTGGCAATCTGTCCTCCCTAGGAAGACAGACACCCCTCAAACAGAGTGGAGGAGAGTTAAAGAAAAAGAGAACCACAACATATTCTGATGATGATCTGTAGGATCCAAAATTCTCAAGAAGAAAACAATAAACAAACAAACAAGAAATAAAAACAGACTGTCAGCAGTTTCATTTATCATTTTTCAGTTTCTCCAACTCAAGTTTCCTGGTGAGGAGAGAAGCAGAGATGCATTCTGTTTGTTAATACGAAATGTGCTCCTGACTGGCTCTTCTCTCAATGGTAAACAAAGGAGTGACAGATGGGACACACAGTGAGAACTTAAATATTTAGGCTCATGACTAAAATCTAAATTAATCATTTATTCAAGAAGCACTTAACAACAAATTTATACAAGCAGTGGGCCTATGTGTGGAATGAGATATGGAGGAAGAGAGGAAATGAAGAGGAGAAAGAAGACCTGTCCCATGTCCTTTAACACTGAATTGCCCACCAGGGAAAACAGATGCATACAGAGGCAAACCCAATAAAATAGGATTAAGAGCAAGTTTGCACAGAGCCTGAAGGATGAGGTAATTCACGCTGCCTTGGGCATGTCATTTATTAACTCACATCTAAAGTTTATTTCTGAGTGAATGATATTAAAAACATCATGCATTCTGGCTATAATTAAATCCAAATTCAAGTGATAACTTGCAAAAAGTACATTACCCATAGCTTGGCTTTAGGGGACCTATTGATGTCTAGACAGAACTCTTACTCTAGTGGCTTTGTGATACCATTAGCACAGAATCCTATACACCTGTAAGTATATCCCTGAGTGTAAAATTAATGTTACCAGAAATAAGCTTTATAGGATTGAGAACAGGGACCAAACAAGTGATCTGGAGGAATTCAGGGGCTGAGTGTTGATCTGTGGTGTGAGGAGTGGGGTATGCATAATTTGTGCACCCACTATGTTAGCAGGAATAACTAACTGGACAGGCTGAGCAGCCCAGGAAGGGCATCTAGAGGCCAAGGGGTGTCAGCAAGACCAGGTTCTGTGCAATGGTGATGTTCGGCAAGCTGCCCCCAGTCTGAAAACTGCTTCCTTGACAGAAGAGCAACTGGGATGAAATTACTTCCAAGGTCACTCACCAGTGATGATCTGAGGGAAAGAACAATAGCGTGAAGAGCTAAGCCATACAAATAGAAACAAGCGTTATTTATTTATTTTTCCTGGAAAACAAAGAAAAGAGAAAGGACTGGAATAATGAAAAAGAACTGAAGGGCTATAAGCTTCATAACCTGATATTTTCAAAGATGAGCTCACCAGCTGCAGGGAACGTGGAAAGCTAGCATTGTTTGCGGCTTGCATGGCATCCGTGCTTTTAAGCTGGAGAAAGAAAACAGAACAAGGAGGCAAAAATTTGCTGAAATGAGTCATCGCAGCCCTGAACCGTGGCCACCATACTGTAGGTAAAGTCAGTGCTTCCTAGATGCTGTCAGAATCTTCTCTAGTCTTCTCCAAAACTCAAAAAGACTAGACTTGACATGGTTTTCAGAAGAATGGAGGATGTGAATAGTACCGGGCAGAAGTAGGGTGGAAGTCACAGAATGTCATCACCATCAGTGCTTCAAGGGCACCGAAAACAAGGGCAGGAGACAGTCAGTGCTTTCAAGTACACAAGCTTCAGAGGAGTTGGAAATAACCAGACAGAGCTCAGCCACATGGATGGAGTTCTTCACAGAGGCCACCAGGAGACTCCAATTATAACTGTCACCTTTGCAAAATCCCCACTGTGTTTTTCTTCTTCAATACCAGCCTTCAGCAGAATGAAGTTTACCTGTGTTTGTATTTATTTTTTTTTAGTTTTTAATTTGAACTCCTAAAATATCCCCAAATTGAATGATTTAGATTTTCATTCAAGTTCATATTATGTATATACACTTTTTACGTAAAGATATGCCAATTTTACTAAAAATTAAGGAATAATAAGTGAAATATGCCATGTTTAATTCTTAATCATATAAAACTAAATAATCATGATCGACATTAGGAGTACCACAGAAACATCTGCTAAATCAAAAAGTCCCAAACCAAGAGACAGAACTTCCGTCCCTTCTTTACAAATAAATGTCAAAGAAAAAATTTTAGAAATTGAAGATAAAATGCAAAAAAAACCCACTTTATTATTTTAATACATAAAAAAATAATATTGTACATATTAATGGAGTTATAAATATGGTGTCTTCCATTAAAGATTCTGATTATGTAGCACATTCAATTATGATATAGCAATCAAATTGAAATTTAATCAATGCAGTAAAAATAATTTTTAACATAAGCTCAAACAATGTAAGATACGATGTCAGTTTTACCACAAATAGCCATTGCTTGAAAAAACAGGAGACTGCTTCCCTGGAGGCAATGCAATTCTTTGTATGGGTGACTTTAATGAGCTAATTAATGTGGAAAATGAGATAATTAATAACTGTGAAAATTACTATACAAGGTTCAATAATAATAACAGAAACTAATGTTTGCTAAAACGTGAGAAAAATCACACCAGTGATTCAGTATTTGAAATTGAGAGTGTGGAGAGGCATTAGAATGCTGGCATACCCCATGACTTCCTCACCTCTTCGTCTTTATAGAGTCTTTAATATTTATGGTGGACCTTGGAAACACCAGTGGTAACTCCTCTCACATATAAAATTAATTCACTAGCAAGGAGGTACCTCCCTAGGCCCCTACCAAACTCTCCGGTACACGGACATCTCCCTTGGGAGAACCCATCAATTTCTATGGAAGGACCCACCATTAATTCCCAGGTAACATCAGGGCAAAGGGCTCTACATTATTAGCATTCTTGTGAGTCACTGAAAAGATGAAATTAAAATTTGAAAGGAATATGTATAAAGAGAAATAAGATAAAATCTTTATGGCCTTAAGTTGGAGGAAGATTTATTTTTAAAAAATATCAGAAACACAACTATCACATCCCTGAATAAATTAGGTCATGTCAAGATTTACATTTTTTTTCCTACAAAACATCACATTTTCAAGTATATAGACAGGGGAGGATATTTGCCCTCATAAAATATGACATACAAGATTCCAAAATGCTTACTATGTAGATTCTAGAATACATAAAGAAGTTTTACAAATCAACAAGAAAAAAGACTATAAAAGCACAGATATGAAATTTATATATAAAAATAGCTTGAAAAGCCAAAAAGGCATATTGAAAAGATGCTTAAACTAATAGATTTTTCTTGACAAATAAGATTCTTCTTTTTTTTCTTTCCTGCTCTTCTTCCTTTTTTATTTTGTTGTTGTTTCCTGTTCTTTTTCTCCCCTCCTTTCTTCTGCCTTTCTAAAAACAAAACAAACACACAAACAAACAAAAAACCAAACAAAGTACTGGGAAATGGACCCAGGGTGATTGGGAAATGGACCCAGGGTGATCCACCTTTGAGTTAAGTTCCCAGCCTCTTGTGGGGTTGTTCTATAATTTTGAGACAGGGTCTCACTAAGTCTTACTAAGTTCCTGTGGCTGGACTTGGATTTGCCATCCTCCTGCCTCAGCCTCCCAAGTAGCTGGGATTATAGGCATGTGCCACCTTGCCCAGCCCCTTCCTCACATATTTAATTCCAAATTTACTACCTCAGGTGAAGCCAAACAGACATTATCTTCCTGGTGGGGCAGGCAGTGGCATCTCTGTATGGGAAGGGAGACCCTGAGAAATAGAAGATTTTAGAAACAGGAAAGAACGCGTTGGCTTAATAGGTTAATAGAATATGTACAATAAAATCTTCTCAGCACTATCAGTTCCACCTCAGGCTCCTCAGGAGCACTGACCACCAGGCGTGTGGTAGACCAATCTGGGCAGAGGAGGTGATGTTTCCTTCCCCTAAACCCCCACACAGGAGGCCAGGCAAATCCCTCTTTTCTACTTCCCAAGAATAACCCCCCCTTTGCATATGCAGTACCCCAGCCTCTCCTGCTCCAGTCCCACTGTATCTCCCTCCATGTTTCAGTCAGCCTTTTTGCTGCTATAACTAAAAGATCTGACCAGAACAATTTTAAAGGAGGAAAAGTTTATTGGACCGTTCACTGTTTCAGAAGCCTTAGTCTATACAAGGCCGGCTCCATTCCTTGGGGCTTGATGTGAGGCTGAACATCATGGTGGAAGAGTGTGGCAGAAGGAAGCAGCTCCCTGGAGATCAGGAAGCAGAGAGGGACTCCACTCTCTGGTACAAATATATACCCCAAGGCCCGCCCCAGTTCCCACCTCCTCCAGCCTCGCCCTACTACTTTGGTGACCACTCAGTTAAGCCCTATCAGGGGATTAAATCACCACTGGGGTCATGAGGCTCACAACCCAGTTGTATTTCCTCTGAACCTTCTTGCACTGACTCATGTGTGAGCTTTGCGGGGACACCTCACATCCAAACCATGACACTCCAGCTCTCTCACACATCCTTTCTGTGCCCCTCACTTGCAGTTTGGCCTAGGTCGGACTTTTGTCCCCACAGGGCCAAAGCTGTCTTAGGAAAGATCAGCTGATGGCCTGAGTTCCAAATCTGGCCAGGTTCTCACCTGACTTCCAAGTTTGCTGCTTCTCACCCTCCACCTGCAGCCACCAGCCCTTTTCTTCACACTTTTTGTTGGACACATTCTTCTTTCCCATTTAAACCTTCAGGCCCACCTACAGTTTTCCCCATCTAGATTTTGACCTGCCTCTTCACTGGGCTGGCCCCTCCATATCTGACAGGCTTCATTCTAAATGCAACCTTCTGGGAGCACAGGGTTTGTGTAGATCCTCCCACCATTACTGACACCACTTGCTCATCACAACTATCAAGTAAGGCTTAAATTTGCTTTTTTTTTTCTTTGCTGACATGGAAGAGTAAGAAAGACAGAAAAAGGTCAACAACACGAGGGTAGAATTTTCCATCATTATTGAGGAGTACTCTGCATAAGCTCCCATAGCTAAGCAACCTGGACCAGTGGCTGAGGCATAGCACACCAGCTATAGCACATATCAGAGTTCAATGTTGTTTTAATTGCAATGCATCTCTTCATTATCATTTTAAGTTACTTCTTGATTATATTATAGGAGCAAATATTTAGTGAACATTGACTCTCTTCTACACATAATTTCTAGGCCATCTATTAACACCTGTAATCTTCAAAATGACTTTGAGAATTAGAAGTGATGATGAGCGCCCACTTTACCCATGAAAAAATGGAGGCACTTTATAGTAAGTGAGCAGCTAGGGTCTGATTCTGAGCCACCTGGCCTACTGCTTGATTCCTCAACACTTCACTATACAGCTTTCCTCCTGTAACTTTTGTATTATAAATTCATGAAGTCAGTGATATGGTCTTTGTGAACTTGTCATGGAAAGAGTTAGACCATAGTCCTTATGTCAGACAGCTGAACATCTCTGACTTTACTCCCCTATTGTTTTGAAGAAATTGAAACTGAAAAATATAATTTCTCCAAGAATGTACTTTTCCTCTAAATTGGTTATACTTTAATTATACCTTTTTAAAACCTGAGTGCACATACCTAATTGAACTGTGACCACTCACCTCCTCGTATCATCAACTGGTCCTTTTTATCTGATGAGTACCTAAGTGCCTGTGACATGCATCATATCTGTAAACTGCTAAAAGGTGGAGATAATGTTGTACTGAAATACACCTTACTCTTTCTTACCTGATTTTTTTTTTAATCTAACCTAGGATCCTTGACATGCAGCAATGTTCTGTAATGAGTGAAGCCATCGGCTTCTTCTATTAAATGTTCTACTCACTGGGAATGACTTTCCTGGCAGTGTGAACCAAATCAGGCTCATTTCTTTACCCACATGCCAACCATCCTACTGAGCTCACTGATGAGTGCACCATTTTGTAAAGTGTATCCAAATGTGATCTGAATAGCATTGTTAAATATTTATGCCTCTTGCATAAATGTCATAAAAGTTATACAAAACTCTCAGCAGAGAAGACTAGTCTTTTTGTGTTTGTGTTTTTTAAGAGAATAGCCTGTCTTATAATGATGCAGGTGTTAGTAATATACAGTGGTTTTATTGAGAAAGCCACACTGTGTAAATACTAATTACAAAATAAATTTACCATTTCCCAATACATTTTAAAATGATTTTTTAGGTTTTTTTTCCACTTGAAAGAAATCACAGAATTAGTCCCACTGATCTTCCAGGGAATCAAAGATCAAAGTTGGACTCCACAGTCCCCAGAACGTTTATATTCATCTGGATCTTACTTCATTTAGCTTTCTTCATCAATACGAGCCCTTTTGGTTAGAGCGGCACTTCCTTAGCAGTCTGAGTGAAACAGCAAGCTCACTTTCCTTCTTCCTTTGCTCTTCTTTTTATTTCTTCATAGTTCATTCTTTCTCTCATCCAACTAGAAATCAAGCTCCATGCAAACATAATATTGGCCTTTTAGTCACTTTATCCCCAACTCCATGGGACATTGTACAGAACAAACTAGATACTCTAGAAATGTTTGTTCAGTCAATCAAAACAGTGGGGAGGTTGATCTTTCAGAAGTCACCTTTAGTAAGACTTCCTTCTCCTCTGTCCTTCTCCCCATCACCTGCTCGGGAGTTTTCAGGCTTAGGGATGTGCCAGGAAGACAGGATAAAGGAAGGTTGATTTCTGACTTCTTTTCTCTGTGGGCATCAATTTTTGCTAGTCCAGGACCTTCCACTCCTCCTCACCTGGCAGAATTAACAGGACTCCACCCACAGCTTTAATTTCAATTTATCAGCTTAAGTGCCTCAGCAGCTTGGCTGCAGGTCAGAGAGGAGTGCCCATTACCAAGGTTCTAAGTGGAGCATAGAGGAGAGTGCATTTGGGGCAAAGGAGCATCTCATAAGACAAGTGCCATTGCCATCTGGTCTGTTCCCACAGGAGATGGAAGAGGCTCCGCTGACTGGATCTTCCATCCTGGGTCCCTTCCTGAGAGATCTCTTCCTGGTGCCTCTGTCCACAGCAATATTATGGATGCTGTCTGTGGCTCCCCTCCCTGCCTCCCTGGGCCTCAGGTGCTTCTCTCCACACACCTCCCTGGGCCAGCACCATCTTTCTGGGCCAGCATCATCTTTCTGGGCCAGCACCCTCTTTCTGGGCCAATGGCTTTCACATTAACATGCAGGAGAATCAGCTGGAGGCCTTGTGAATCCAAGCTGCTAATCTGAAAAAGCATTTGGATACAAGAATCTGTGCTTGTAATGAGATCCCAAACAATGTTGCTGCTGGTGGTTCATGGACCCCTTTGAGAATCACTGCTCCAGACAATATTCTGCTTATGATGGAGAACGAACACCAGTCCCCTTTGTCTCACAGTTGCCTTTTGTCTAAGGCAGTTGTGATTATGTTCCTTGTGGTGCTGTACGGCAGCTGGCTCAAGGCACAGCCGTTTCATTGAGCACAAGGTCCATCCATGCCTTGGCATATCTTAGTATTTTGTTCCTTTTTGTGTATAAATAATTTTCTTTGTGAGGGTATATCAAAAAAGTTATCATTCATCAGTTGTCAAATATGTGACCTTTGTAGATTTATTTTTTGTTATGTATCATACTTCTGTGAATATTCTTATTCATTTTTTTGTTTGTGGGTATTTTTCAAATTTCTTATGCATATACCTAAAATTGGAATTTTTGATGAATAAGGCAAATCTCCAAGTTTTTGAGGAACTGTCACACTGTTTCCTAAGGAAATGGTACCATTATAATTTCCCAAGAACAATGTAGGAGTGTTCCAGAATGTTTCCAAACATTCTTGTCAACATGTTTATTATTCACTGTTCATTTTATTATTATATCCATTTCAGTGCATGCAAATTGGTATTTTGTAGTTGTTTACTTTCACATTTTCTATTAACGGCATTGAAACATCTTTTTATAAACATATTGTACATCTCAGATAAATATATATTCAAAATGTTTTTCATCTTTATATTTGAGGGTTTTTTCTATTTATTATTAACTTACACAAGTTCTTTACATATTCTACATACTGGGTTCTTATCAGATATATGATTTGCAAACACACTGCCCCCATTGTGTGAATTTTTTTTAACTTTTTTCATAGGGTCCTTTGAAATACAAATGGTTTTTTGTTCTTATAAATCCAATTTATTTATATTGTAATTAATATCTTATGTTTCTGGTGCTATATCTAAGAAGTCATTGCTTAATCCTGAGCTATGAAGATTACTACCTAAGTCTCTGTAGTTGCCAACTGTGTGTGTGTTCACTCCATTTGATTTGGTCTTGTGTGTGACAAGTTGCTCAGCTTCTTTCCTGTGCACTTGGGCTTTCAGTTGCTCCAGCTTCCTTTGTTGAAAATACTACTTTTTCTTCTTTGAATTCTGTAGACAAGCTTGTCAAAAATCACCTAGCCATGAATGTATGGGTGTGCTTCTGATCTTCCAGGTCTATTGCTTATTTGTCTAATTCTCCTAAAAGATGACATTGATTACTATAGCTTTGCAGTAAAATTTGAAGAAGTGGAATAAGGTTTGAAATTAGAAAGAGTCTGCCATAGTTCTTTCTTATGATTTCTTTGGTTGTCCTGGGTGATTTGCATTTGTACATGGATTTTAGGATGAGTTTGTCAATCTCTGTGAACAAAAGCCAGTTGGGATCTTGATAGCAATTCTGGTGCATGCATAGACTAATTGGGGAAGCACTACCAAGTTAGAAATTGTATCTCATGAACCATAAATACAGGATGGCTTCCATTAGTCTGATTAATTTTAATAGTCACCAAATGCAAAATAAAACATTTCATTACATTCCGACTATAATGAATCTATATAGTAATAGTTCAAAATTACCTTTTGCTGATCTTGAAAAATGATAAAATTTTGTGTAAAGTGATGGATTTAATAGTAACTATATTGACTATTATACTTCAAACAGTTAAAATAAATGACATGTACTAAAATTTAATAAAGAGAGATATTTTATAACATGGAAAAACATTTATATTTAAACATACCAGAATATATTTCTACCTTAATTTATTTTCAGATTTCCAGATTTCAAAGAAATAGCTGTGTAAAACCCAATAACCAAGTTAAAACATTTCCACAAATTAGAATTAACTCATAGTTTTCAGGAAACAGATTACTTCATAAGGTTTAGAAGAGGTCTTCATGAGTTTATACTTCCTGTGATCTTCCTTATTCTCTGTGATCAGTTGACATCACTGAAACATTCAGCTGAGAGCCCCCCAGAAGGAAAAAGCATTTTGAAGTCATGAGCACAATTGTGTCTTCACTTCAAGGTCAGCATTGGAGGCAAGAACCTGACTTTTATGTCCTGCGATTTCCACCTTGTTAAAATTACTTGGCAAAATGAACAATGTCAGAGTTGGTTCAGAAAAGAGAGTGCATTAGACAATGTTAATTTTTAAATAATGGGATTGCTCTAGTAACTGCCACGGAGAAAGAGTGAGGATCAACCACATAAGGAAACAAGATTCAGGATGTGTTGACTTATATTCTCATGACAAAGCCAAGGAGTTCTACTGTATCACAGACTTTTAATACATTGGCTGTGACTGCAAGATCAACTGTCTTGAGGGACAACCAAAGCTTTTAAGTCTCATGACAGATTCTGTTCCTCATCTGTGACAAAATTGAAGCTGGCGTTACTGTTGCCTCTGCAAATTTCATTGCGGAAAGATTCAACACCATTCTTGTGTTAAGGCTGATGAGTGATCTCTGTTGTGATTTAAAAAAGGAAAGAAAAGCTCAGTATTTACAATTGACTTATTGGACATTGAAAATATATCGTGTACACAAGTGAATGAAAAGTTGACTTTTGACACCTTTGTTACAATAACCTCAGGAAAAAGAATTTTTTTCTGCTGATTCCAGTTGCTTGCATTTTCCTCCATTTACTCTAACTTAAAAACTTCAAGTGAAGCGGACACTCCACCAAGGGAATCAGCAGTCAGCATCTTGAACAGCTGAAATATCCACCGCTATTCTCCGACAGATCTCAACAACAAAACAGGTGTGTGGCACTCGGCCCATCCCCCATACATCGGGAACTCGCATAAAATCTCTCCTAGGCTTGCTGGGGGATGGAGAATCAGAGTGAGCCTGCATAAAGACTAGGGGGGAACTAGAGGCACCTGACCTGCAACCCCTCCTACCCATCTGCAGCCAAAAGGAAACCTGTCTAGCTAGAGCTGGGGGTGGGGCAAGCAGGAAAAATCCAAAGGACAGAGTGCCTGGGATCCCAATTGCCAACTGTGGGACCCCGGAGATCCAGGCCCACTGATTCGTGCGGCCTGCCCTGCGGCTACAGAAGGCGTGGCGCCCCAGGGAAGCCATTAATTAGCAAGCAGGGAGAGGCTCGGCTGCGATCAGGTGGAATCCCACCAGCCAAGCCCGCACTGACCCCCGGGCTGAGTACAGGAGTCTAGACAGGGAAGGAAGCGGTACAGTCCCATCCCCCACAGCGGACACTCCACCAAGGGAATCAGCAGTCAGCATCTTGAACAGCTGAAATATCCACCGCCATTCTCCGACAGATCTCAACAACAAAACAGGTGTGTGGCACTCAGCCCATCCCCCATACATCGGGAACTCGCATAAAATCTCTCCTAGGCTTGCTGGGGGAGGGAGAATCAGAGTGAGCCTGCATAAAGACTAGGGGGGAACTAGAGGCACCTGACCTGCAACCCCCCCTACCCATCTGCAGCCAAAAGGAAACCTGTCTAGCTAGAGCTGGGGGTGGGGCAAGCAGGAAAAATCCAAAGGACAGAGTGCCTGGGATCCCAATCGCCAACTGTGGGACCCCGGAGATCCAGGCCCACTGATTCGTGCGGCCTGCCCTGCGGCTACAGAAGGCTAGCAGGAGAAACCAGGAGGCTAGAGGCAAGGCCCTCAAGACTGGGCAGCTGGAAATTGCAGGCCCGCCGGCGACAGTTCACCCACTGCCCGCATAGCTGGGCGGTAGGAGAACACCCGGCCGCAGGTGACCGATCACCCGCCCTCGGCCTGTGATACTGGGCGGCTAGAGACCGCCTGCCTGCCGCGACTGGGAGCTGAAATCAAACAGAGACAGTCCAGTCACACCACCTCATCAGGATACCCAGGCAAGGAACTGGGGCCGGTCATAGCAAAGTAGTGTCGTCACTGGAGCTCGGACGTCGGATCTTCCTTCACAGTGGAATCCACGTCAGCAGGCATAGTTTAACAACACTAAGGAGAGGCATCAGAGTAATACAGAACCAAAACAAATCTAAAGACAACTTAATTCTACAAGAGGACATAGAAACATCAGAAGCAGGGATAGGGAAAGAACTCAAGGCATACCTAACTCAAATGGAAAGGAATATTAGAGAAGACATGAGACAGCAAGTCCAAGCAATAAAAATATATTTTGAAAATGAATTAAACAAACAAATTCAAATGGCAAAGAACGAGCTCTACCAGGAGATAGAGATCTTAAAAAAGAATCAAACTATAATCCTAGAATTGCAGGAGACTATAAACCAAATTAAAAACTCAAACGAGAATATTACAAATAGACTTGATCAAGTAGAAGTCAGAACATCAGATAATGAAGACAAGGTTTATCAACTTGAAAAGAGTATAGTCAACACAGAAAAGATGCTTAAATCCCATGAGCAATCTATTCAAGAGATATGGGATGTCATTAAAAAACCAAATTTGAGAGTCATCGGGATAGAAGAAGGCACAGAGATTCAAACCAAAGGAATGGACAGCATATTAAATGAAATAATTGTAGAAAACTTCCCAGAGATGAAAGATGGAATGGATTGCCAAATCCTGGAAGCCTACAGGACCCCAAACATTCAAAACTATAATAGACCAACTCCAAGACACATAATTATGAAGATAGCCAACATACAGGACAAGGAGAGAATATTAAAAGCTACCAGAGAAAAGAGACAGATTACATTCAGGGGTAAACCAATTAGGTTAACGACTGATTTCTCAGCACAGACTTTGAAAGCGAGAAGATCCTGGAACAATGTATTTCAAACGCTGAAAAATAATGGATTTCAACCAAGAATACTGTATCCAGCAAAATTGAGCTTCAGATTTGACAACGAAATTAAAATCTTTCACGATAAACAAAAGCTAAAAGAATTTGCAGCAAGAAAACCAGCACTGCAAAGCATTCTGAGCAATATACTACAAGAAGAGGAATTGAAAAATAGTGCCCAAAACTAACAACAAGAGGTATCTCAGTAAAGGAGGAGGAAAATAACCAAAAAAGTAAAACTAGCCAAACTAAAATAAATAAATAAAGAAGCATGACTGGAAGTACAAATCATATCTCAATTGTAACTTTAAATGTTAATGGCCTAAACTCACCAATCAAGAGACATAGGCTAGCAACCTGGATCAAAAAAACAAATCCAACAATATGCTGCCTTCAGGAGACTCATATGATAGGAAAAGACATACACAGGCTGAAGGTAAAAGGTTGGGAAAAATCATACCACTCACATGGCCCTCGGAAGCAAGCAGGAGTGGCCATACTCATATCAAATAAAATCAACTTCAAACCTAAGTTAATTAAGAAGGATAAAGAAGGACACTATATACTGTTAAAAGGGACCATCCACCAACAAGACATAACAATTATCAATTTGTATGCACCAAACAATGGAGCTGCAATCTACATAAAACAAACGCTCCTCAAGTTCAAGAGTCAAATAGACCATAACACAATAATTACGGGTGACTTCAACACACCGCTCTCGCCATTAGACAGATCCTCTAGACAAAAGCTGAATAAAGAAACTATAGAACTCAACAGCACAATCAATAACCTAGACCTAACTGACATATATAGAATATACCAACCATCATCAAGTGGATACACGTTCTTCTCAGCAGCACATGGATCCTACTCAAAAATAGACCATATATTATGCCATAAGGCAAATCTTAGTAAATATAAAAGTGTGGAGATAATACCATGCACCATATCTGACCATAATGGAATGAAATTGGAAATCCATGATAAAAAAAGGAAGGAAAAATCCTACACCACATGGAAAATGAACAATATGTTATTGAATGATCAATGGGTTACAGAAGACATAAAGGAAGAGATAAAAAAATTCTTAGAGTCAAATGATAATACAGACACAACATACCGGAATCTATGGGACACAATGAAAGCAGTTTTAAGAGGGAAATTCATATCCTGGAGTTCTTTCATCAAAAAAAGAAAAAACCAACAAATAAATGAACTCACACTACACCTCAAAAACCTAGAAAAGGAAGAACAAAACAACAGCAATTGTAGTAGAAGACAAGAAATAATTAAAATTAGAGCAGAAATAAACGAAATTGAAACAAAAAAAACCATTGAAAAATTTGATAAAACTAAAAGTTGGTTCTTTGAAAAAATAAATAAGATAGACAAGCCCTTAGCTATGCTAACAAAAAGAAGAAGAGAGAGAACTCAAATTACTAATATACGGGATGAAAAAGGCAATATCACAACAGACACTACAGAAATACAGAAGATAATTAGAAAGTATTTTGAAACCCTATATTCTAATAAAATAGAAGATAGCGAGGATATCGATAAATTTCTTAAGGCATATGATTTGCCCAGATTGAGACAGGAAGACACACACAATTTAAACAGACCAATAACAAAGGAAGAAATAGAAGAAGCCATCAAAAGACTACCAACCAAGAAAAGCCCTGGACCTGATGGGTATACAGCAGAGTTCTACAAAACCTTCAAAGAAGAACAAATACCAATACTTTTCAAACTATTTCAAGAAATAGAAAAAGAAGGAGCTCTTCCAAATTCATTCTATGAGGCCAACATCACCCTGATCCCAAAACCAGACAAAGACACTTCAAAGAAAAAAAACTACAGACCAATATCTCTAATGAACTTGGATGCAAAAATTCTCAATAAAATTCTGGCGAATCGAATACAAAAACATATCAGAAAACTTGTGCACCATGATCAAGTAGGATTCATCCCTGGGATGCAAGGCTGGTTCAATATACGGAAATCAATACATGCTATTCACCACATCAATAGGCTTAAAGACAAGAACCATATGATCATCTCGATAGATGCAGAAAAAGCATTTGACAAAATACAACATCCCTTTATGTTCAAAACATTAGAAAAACTAGGGATATCAGGAACTTACCTCAACATTGTAAAAGCTATATATGCTAAACCTCAGGCTAGCATCATCCTAAATGGAGAAAAACTGAAGGCATTCCCTCTAAAATCTGGAACAAGACAGGGATGTCCTCTATCACCACTTCTATTCAATTTAGTTCTCGAAGTACTAGCCAGAGCAATTAGACAGACAAAAGAAATTAAAGGCATAAAAATAGGAAAAGAAGAAATTAAATTATCGCTATTTGCAGATGACATGATAATTTACTTAACAGACCCAAAAGGATCTACAAAGAAGCTGCTAGAGTTAATAAATGAATTCAGCAAAGTGGCAGGATATAAAATCAACACGCACAAATCAAAGGCATTCCTGTATATCAGCAACAAAACCTCTGAAATGGAAATAAGGAAAACCACTCCATTCACAATATCCTCAAAGAAAATAAGATACTTGGGAATCAACCTAACAAAAGAGGTGAAAGATTTATACAATGAAAACTACAGAACCTTAAAGAGAGAGATAGAAGAAGATCTCAGAAGATGGAAAAATGTACCCTGTTCATGGATAGGCAGAACTAACATCATCAAAATGGCGATATTACCCAAAGTTCTCTACAGGTTTAATGCGATGCCAATCAGAATCCCAAAGACATTTCTTGTAGAAATAGATAAAGCAATCATGAAATTCATATGGAAAAACAAAAGACCCAGAATAGCAAAAGCAATTCTAAGCAGGAAGTGTGAATCTGGAGGTATAGCGATACCAGAGCTCAAACTGTACTACAAAGCAATAGTAACAAAAACAGCATGGTACTGGTACCAAAACAGGCAGGTGGACCAATGGTACAGAATAGAGGACACAGAGACTAATCCACAAAGTTACAACTATCTTATATTTGATAAAGGGGCTAAAAACATGCAATGGAGGAAGGATAGCATCTTCAACAAATGGTGCTGGGAAAATTGGAAATCCATATGCAACAAAATGAAATTGAATCCCTTTCTCTCGCCAGCCACAAAAGTTAACTCAAAATGGATCAAGGAGCTAGATATAAAAACAGAGACACGGCGTCTGATAGAAGGAAAAGTTGGCTACGATCTACATATTGTGGGGTCGGGCTCCAAATTCCTTAATAGAACGCCAGTAGCCCAAGAGTTAATGACAAGAATAAACAAATGGGACCTACTTAAACTAAAAAGTTTTCTCTCAGCAAGAGAAACAGTAAAAGAGGTAAATAGAGAGCCTACATCCTGGGAACAAATTTTTACCCCTCACACCTCAGATAGAGCCCTAATATCCAGAATGTACAAAGAACTCAAAAAATTAAACAATAAGATAACAAATAATCCAATCAACAAATGGGCCAAGGACCTGAACAGACCCTTCTCAGAGGAGGACATACAATCAATCCACAAGCACATGAGAAAATGCTCACCATCTCTAGCAATCAGAGAAATGCAAATCAAAACCACCCTAAGATACCATTTCACTCCTGTAAGATTGGCAGCCATTATGAAGTCAAACAACAATAAGTGTTGGCGAGGATGTGGGGAAAAGGGCACACTTGTTCACTGCTGGTGGGACTGCAAAATGGTGAGGCCAATTTGGAAAGCAGTATGGAGATTTCTGGGAAAGCTGGGAATGGATCCACCATTTGACCCAGCTATTGCCCTTCTTGGACTATTCCCTGAGGACCTTAAAAGAGCACACTATACGGATACGGCCACATCAATGATTATAGCAGCACAATTCACAATAGCTAGACTGTGGAACCAACCTAGATGCCCTTCAATAGATGAGTGGATAAAAAAATTGTGGCAGCTATACACAATGGAGTATTATGCAGCACTAAGAAACGACAAAATCATAGAATTTGCAGGGAAATGGATGGCATTAGAGCAGATTATGCTAAGTGAAGCTAGCCAAGCCCTAAAAAACAAATGTCAAATGTCTTCTTTGATATAAAGAGAGCCACTAAAAATAGAACAGGAAGGAAGAGCATGAGGAAAAGACTAACTGTAAACTAAGACGAATGGGGGGAGAGAAAGGAAGAGAGAAGGGAAAACATATGGAAATGGTAGGAGGCCTTCAGTGATACACAAAATTATAAGAGGTTATGAGGGGCAAGGGGGTGGGGGGAAAAAGGGGAGAGAATTGAACAACAGCAGAGGAGGTAGAGAGGGAAGATGGGAGGGGAGGGGAGGGGAGGGGGGATAGTAGGGGATAGGAAAGGTAGCAGAATACAACAGTCACTAATATGCCATTATGTAAAAATGTGAGTATGTAACAGAAGTGAGTCTGTATTATGTATTTGGGGAGTTCAAAACCCAATTGAGTCGAATGTATGAAAGATGATATGTCTTGAGCTCTGTAATGTTTTGAACAATCAATAAAAAAAAAAAAAAAAACTTCAAGTGAAATTTCTGGGTTGGGTTTAAATAAGAAGAAATAATAAAATAATTTGAAACTTCTTTAGGGCAACCTTTGAGTTTTCCATACATGTCTAGGTCTTAACACAACTAACCAGGGTTAAAAATAGAAGACCATTATCTTCTCCCAGCACACTGCCCCCAAATCAGACTTGTTGAATGGAATGATTTGCAATTACCACAGACTATTGGTCAGAGTGGACATAGGATGATTTGAAATAGTTTTCTTTTGAGGTCTTCCTCATTTGCTCTGATTATTATATTAGCTGTGATGCTCTTGTGTGTGTGTGTGTGTGTGTGTGTGTGTGTGTGTGTGAGTCTGTGCTACTAGGCACTGAGTGCAGGGGCACACCACAAACTGATATAACCCACCCCATGCCCACCCCACTTTTTTAATTCTTAATTTTTAGAGGGTCTCCCTAAGTTGCTCAGGGTGTTCTTAATCTTATTATCCTCCTGCCTCAGCCTCCAGAGTAGCTGGGATTACAGGCAGGCACCCTCACACCTGACTTCTGCTTGTTTTTGTTTGTTTGCTTTTTCAAATTTCAAACAGCAGCTAATGTTCTATGCTAAGTTGTGTGCTGACTGTCCCATGCTCCATGCCTACTGCTAAACCCATTGGGAAATAGCCAAAATGCTGAGTAATGTAATTCCACAAATGCTGAATACTGGCTGTGTTCAGACACAGGACACTGCTATTGTCTTCTCTCTCTTATGGGGTGTGTGCCTCCGGATGTCATTCCTGGCACATTGTTGAAGGGAATACTGTAAATGGTTCTTGTAGGAAGGCGAGTTTGATGACAGTGAGGGAAAATTCATGGTCTTATCCCAACAAAAAGTGAAAGATCCTGCTCCAATGGTGACAGTGTTTATTATCAAGAACGTCTGAAGAGCAACTGCCACCTGCCATCTATTGATTTGCTTTTGACATGGAAAGCCACAAAGCACAGCAGACACCAGGGTTTGGGCAGAGAAGAATGATTGAGCTTAAACAATTCCACTTAAAACCAGTTAGAAATTGTTTTAAAAATCACGTTAAAATAATTGACTCATATGAAATTGGTTTCACTAAGTCTATGTAACATAGGGTAACACCAGTTTCATTGGTAGGTGTGACACATTTGCATCTTAACAGCACATTTATGGATTACTTTCCAAGTAGGCATCAACTAGAAAATGTTTTTATATATCAAACTAAGTAATCACCATCTTAGAACAATAAAATGTGGAATACATCTACTTATACTCTTCATTTACTTAGTATACACAGGAATTTATAACTTTCATTACCAATGATTCCTTTATACAAAATTTAAATTTATGAGGGATATATATCAAAAAAATCAAGTAGATGAGAAAATAATAGTCAACTATTTAAAGTTAATGAGACAAAGATTTGATGAACAATTTACAAGATAAAGCTATAATTCAGTAATAGGAACATAGATTTATTATTTTAAAAATAACATACTAATTTCCTAAATAGATCACATTTAAAAAATACTAATTTTTTTTCAATCTTTAAAATAACTATTTGTTCCATGGTGACAAAATCATTATTTTACAATTATACATATATATTGTTCTCAAGGTGCTTACTGGTGGCAATCCATTTCCTCTGTTTGGGACATCAGGGAGGCATAAAAATCTGGTCCAATAGTCTCGTGAACTCATAACAAACCTCTTCTCCATGAGTAAGCTATCCATGGAAGTGAAGGTACAGTTTTTGTCTGTGAAATGACTTTTCAGGGTAGCTCTTTATTTGGTTGCTTGTGGTAAGCAAATGTAGACTATGGATTTAAAAGTCAAGGCTCCTTGGAGAATACCCTGCCACCTAAATATCTAGGTATAGATATCCCAGATGTCTAAATATCTGTGACGTGAAGACTTTTTGAAAAATAAATTGTTTCTTGTCACTTGAGTGACAGCCCCACACGATGAGACACCTCATCTTTAAATCCAGAAAGCACAAGTGGGCTGTGAGATGACCTCAGCACCTAAGGTTAAGCTTCTAGGGCCCTCGGTGGTCCTGAACTTCTGGTTTCTCGTCATTGGGAAGCTCTGACTCATTCTAGTCTGGTTTGTTTGTCCACTCTGCATCACAGGCTCACTCACTTGCTCACTCATAAATTCAACTCTGTTCTAATTTTCTATTTCTTCCATGATCTTTTTCCTCGACTCACTTTCATCTTCTCTGACCTTATATACATTGGTTAAGCATCTGCTGTGACTTGGCTATTAAAGTTAGGGCTTTATCAGGTAACGGGAAACTTTAACTATCAGCGTACAAAGCCTCTTAACCTATGAACAGTGAGTTAGAATAATTGGGGACTTTTTCTCTTGTGCTGGCTCTTGCTGTCCCACTCAATCTCAAGAATTCCCCTATCTTCTAACCAGATGTGGCGGCACACAACTGTAAACCCATCCACTCAGGAAACTGAGGCAGGAAGATCGCTAGTAGGAGGCCGGCCTGGGATAATTAGTGACACCTTGTCTCAAAATATAATAATAGTAATAATAATAATAATAATAATAATAATAATAATAATAATAATAATAATAATAATAATATAATGGTCTGTAGCTCAGAGATGAAGTGCCCCTGGGTTAATTTAAATTCCCAGTACCAAAAGGAAAACAAAATAAACCAGAATTCTCCTATCTTCTAAGAGAAAAGTACTCCTTGTGTGTTGATATTCTAAAGAACAAGCAGACGAGATAGGAATGTCTCTGTTCAGGATGAGGAGTTCATCAGTGTGTCACCACCCACGTGCAAGGGACCTGCTCTCCACACCAACTTCTCTGCATATAGACTGTGTAGATAGTCAACAGAAAAGAAAGGAAGAAAACCTTTGGATTCAATTCATCTTTGAAATAAGGTTTTCCAGCCCTTCTATTTTAGTAATCTCCCACCTCCCTCCCTTGACAGGTATCTCCAGTTCTTGAAACTTCCACCAGGTCAGTAGTGGAAATCAGGCTACTCCTTTTTGATTCACATTTCTAACTACTAATGACTCAGCTAACCCTGGCTTTGGAGAAAGCTAACATATTCATCTGTTTCAGTTTTCACATTACTGACTTGTCCTTGAAATAATTATTGATCGAGCTTCTGTAATCTTTTTTTAAGTTTATGCTGTTTAATCACTTTTTTAAAAAAAAATTGATAAAGTTAACAACAAAAATATGTGTTCTTGAAGGCAGGTTTTGTTCATTTTTCAATGTGATTCCAAAGGATCAATTTCAAGAAATTTAATTATGGAGCCAAACAAAGCACAGGTGAATGTTAAAAATAACTTTTAGGACTTATTGACAAACTAAATGCAAAGCATGCATAAAGATGCACCTCTTCCAGAAATACGTTAAGATCACTTTATAGTCAGATTCTTGTTAGTAATAGATGTTTAGCTTTTAAGAACATATCTCATGATAATTATTTCTGGGTAAATCTTAGATGGTTTCCCCACTATTGAGCACATTAAATTTCTCAAGAACCTTGAGGTGAATGCTTTCATCTATAATACTTTTATAGATGCAAATGTGAGGTAAATAAATGGCAGAGTATTAATTCAAGCCACAGATTGTGGCTCCTTTCTTTAACACTTTATCCTTTCTCGTACAAAGGAACACATGCAGTGTCTTGCTTTGATTTCTGGATTGATGTTGACAGTGCTATTTCTGCTGAATCTTCACATATGTGTACCTTGTGTGTAAGTCAGCTTTTTGTTGCTGTGACCAAAAGACCTGATTATGACAATTTGGAGAAGAAAAAATTTATTTGCTGCTCCTGATTGTAAAAGTCCAGTCTATAGGTGGCTGTCTCCGTGATTCTGAGCCTGAGGTGAGGCTGAATATCATGGCAGAAAAGTATGGAAGAGGAAAGCAGCTCCAAACATGGGATCAGGAAACAGAGAGAGCTCTGCTCCCTGGGGACAAAATATCAACCCCAGTAACCCATCTCCTCCTCCAGTCATACCCTATCTGCCTACAGTGATCACCCAGTTAATAAACTCAGTGAGTTGAGACATTGATCAAATCATACTTCTCATAATCTAATCATTTCACCTCTGAATATTCTTGCATTGTCACACAAGAGCTTTTGGGGGATATCTCATATCTAACCTTTTCACCTTGCATGTCTTCATCTCTGCCTTCATTTCAACTCTCTTCTTATTAATCTTAGCATGTCTATTTTTGAGTGCACTTTTCTTATGTTGGTCCCTGAAACATCTGATAGAGGAAGATGTGCCAGACCACAGAGGGTAAGATGACCCCGACATCCTTCTCCACGTCCTGCCAACTGCTAACCTTCTAAGAACTGCACAAGCAAGCACGGGGAATAGCTGGAAAACTTTTATGAATTCTAAAGAGAAATGCTACAAACCCTGGTCCATGGTGTCTTACTTGTCTGTCTGCCAGAAACAGTTAGAGGTCATTAATCTTTCCTAGGAAAAATATTAAAAACACAAGAAGTGTATGCAAGTTTTTAACGCAAACATTACCTTTATCAGAATAAATTCCTGTTTTGTCTAAAAGATATTTAGGCGTAGAAATAGTTCACAAAAATCTACTTAATAGGTATTTTTTCCACTTAATAAATAGGTTGGCTTTCTCTAATTACTAAAACATGATTACTTTTTAGTTACGACAAAGGAGGTAGGAGTAAGACTTCAGAAGCTCTTTCTGGATGGGTATCTACACATGGCATCAATCTCAGGGCTTGTTTACTTTAAGAATAATGAATTAATCATTGTAGCTAATATGCAAATAATACATAAAACATACACAGTTTACATCCATGGAATTTTTGCTTTGACATTGCCATGTCTCTGAAGAAAAAAGTAATAGGCGCTAATTTGCTTTGTACCTTCATAATATGCCCAAATGGTATTATTTATTTGTGTTGAGAAACAGAAGGCAGCCTCTGGAATCCAGGAGTGGTCCCAGCCTTCAAGCAATGTCATGGGACCCTTCCAGGGCCACATTGCAATCTTACAAGCCCTCACCACCAGACGAGTCCCATCTGACACCAGAATGGGTTAAGGGGGAAAAAAGCTTTATTCCATACTTACATTTTAATAAAAAGACAAAATATTTTCCAAACTGCACTATGACTAAAAGTTCCTGTATCCTGGCTTAAGTGACTTCCACTTCTCCATCAGTTACAGCTCTAGTATGTCTTCATTCATCTCAACTTACAGTTAACTTTTATGAAAGCACAGACACATTTTTCCTGAAAGCATCTATGATTGACCAGATTCTTGGTTCCTTGATTTCTCCCCAAAATTGCCTAGCACAGGCCCAAATCTTCTAATTCCCCCCTTCTAATAATTGTGATGTGCAGTTTCTCAGGTGGTACTATTTATGTACTATTCAGTTTCTCAGTTTCTCCTTCATTCACCACAATGAGTTATAAGACCAAATTCTTCACCCTCAGATATGTTCCTGGTAGTCTTTGACTCAAGAGCATTTACCAGAAGTGAGTTTTCTATGAGCTACACACTGAATATTCTAAGGTGATCTTATAATCATTCTAGTCCAATCCTCAAATGCCCACTGCAAAGGAAGCACTATTTCATACTTGGTAATGGACAAAAACAGGCTAGCAATAATGTTGAAGAGTTACCAGAGCTTACAACAAGATAAGTTTACTTCAAAAATCTCCCTTAATATATTTTAGTAAATTTAATTAGTACTGCAGAGTCTATAAAAATTCATATTTAATGGTCCTTACTTTATTTACTCCTAAAAGAGTAATAGTCACCACAAGATACAATACCATTGATTTCACATGTACCTGCTACAAATTAATGAGTACTTGGCATATAAATATGTCTAGCAGGATATAAATAGCAAGCTGGAATGCTTCAGATGATTATTGCATTTGCAGTAAGTTGGGGGTTATTTTTTAAAATATTGTTGGCTAACTTGAGTACAGCTATGCTAGACCCTGACTTAGAAAGGAAAGTTAAGAGTTTCGAATGCTTTTATAGATACACAAAATTCCATTAGGTTGTGGGGTCAAAGAGGTTTGTATGTAGGGAAAGGATCCTGATAATGTGTGTTAATGTATTCAATAAGTCATAAAACTTGCTGTATTAGTACATGTTTACACAAAAATACATTTGTACAATATTGAATCATGATCAAATTTGGATACTTTGCCATAGTAATTTTCAATGTGTTGAATATTTTTTTGTAAACATTTGACTCATATTTCACTTCTGGCCCACCTAAAGCTAGAAATTCATAATATTTTAATTTAATAATGTTGACTTTTTACAGTGCCACAACAATCGTCTGGTCCTGAATATGATCTTACCATTTGGGACTAAGTCCATTTTGATCTTCATTTATTAAAATAATATGTTGTCTTATATATACATCACTTAATACCTGCCACAATAAAAAAGTTGCTCTGTTTATATTTATTTCTGTACTTATGCTCTATCATTTCATCTAATTATTATATATAATTAATTAAGACAACACTAATATATAGTGCTTATAGTATTACCATTGTATTCTTATCAAAGATAAACATTATCACTGGGCACATCTACTAATGAAACATAACTAATATGCATATTTGCTTAACACATAATTTCTAATTTATTCTTTTGAGATAATTACCTCATTCATAGCTTTAATTTTTACTATATTTCATGTTTTTCAGTATTTTAAAATATGGAAATATAATTATTACATCAAGTGACAATTGTCTAAATATTTAAATCCCCCAAGTTTCCAGAGCAAGAATTTTCTTGCCTCAATGATAAAAATGAATTTTATAAAAATATTAGGTTTTATAAAAATAATTATATATAATTCAGTATAGACCCAGCTAATGCCCTTCTCAGACTATGCCCTGAAGACCTTAAAAGAGTGTACTACAGGGATACTGCCACATAGATGTTCATAGCAGCACAATTCACAATAGCTAGACTGTGGAACCAACTTAGATGCCCTTCAATAGATGAATGGATTTAAAAAATGTGGCATTTATACACCATGGAGTATTACTCAGCACTAAAAAATGACAAAATCATGGAATTTGCAGGGAAACGGATGGCACTAGAGCAGATTATGCTTAGTGAAGCTAGCCAATCCCTAAGAAACAAATACCAAATGTCTTCTTTGATATAATGAGAGCAACTAAGAACAGAGCAGGGAGGAAGAGCAGGAAGAAAAGATTAACATTAAACAGAGACATGAGGTGGGAGGGAAAGGGAGAGAAAAGGGAAATTGCATGGAAATGGAGGGAGACCCTCATTGTTATACAAAATTACATATAAGAGGTTGTGAGGGGAATGGGAAAATAAACAAGGAGAGAAATGAATTACAGTAAATGGGGTAGAGAGAGAAGAAGGGAGGGGAGGGGAGGGGGGATAGTGGAGGATAGGAAAGGTAGCAGAATACAACAGTTACTAATAGGGCATTATGTAAAAATGTGGATGTGTAACCCATGTGATTCTGCAATCTGTATATGCGGTAAAAATGGGAGTTCATAACCCACTTGAATCTAATGTATGAAATATGATATGTCAAGAGCTTTGTAAGGTTTTGAACAACCAATAAAAAAAACTAGGGAGAGAGGGAGAGCACGCCAGGGAGTGAGCTTTTATTGGTGAATAAACAATTCAAGGGAAAATCCCATCCAGTGAAGGTTAAGGGGGAGCAGAATCCCAAGGTCAAGGACAATGATTGGGTCTTCAGGTCAGTGGCCAGGAGGCATCTGCAGGGACAAGCCCTGGGACCTTGGAAAGGGTGGGGAATGGCTCTGACACATCTGTGTTTGAGCGTCTCTCACTCTGCCAGGGAGGTAAGTCAAATCACGTAGGAGGATGGCCTCTCACAATTGTCGGTGTTTTTTCTTTTTGTTGCTGTTGTTGTTAGAATGAAATTCATAAGTTGGCAGACCATTTTTTTCAGATGTGTAACTAGATGCCATTTAAATTACCCACTTTTAAATGGTAGACATTTTGTACATGAGCACTGACTGTCTGCACCTTTTTGAACAGCCAGTCTGGGCTCAGGAGCCCAAATACCAATGGTCAGCTGGAACATGTTCTTTATTTGGCCTACCCGTCAGTATCCCCTGAGGTCATCTGTTCAATGAGCTTCGTTACTCCTGCTCCCTCACTGGCTTTCATAGAAACCACATACTGTCTATGAATCAGGGACACCAATCCCACAACATTGTGTTCTTTGAGTATCCAAAGTCCCACTTTTCACTTCACCATGCCTGACATAGGCAGTAATATTTATCAGCAAATGTGAGATTTTCAAAGATCCAATTCTGTGTGCTCCTTTCTCAAGGAGCATTAGGCAAGGATATAGCATACATAAATATTAAAAGGCTGTAGTTTTTAAAATGTCATCCATTGAATAGTTGATACATGTCTGAGATACTTTTTATTTTGGAGGAGGTATTATTTAATAGGGAATTCCAACAGTTACATAATAGTGAAATGAAACACAAAGAATAAAATGCATCCATTTTATTCTTTGTGCCTGATGAATTTTATGAGTAAGGATAAGATGCTTCCTTGTTCCAATGCAGATGTTGCCCACTTCTGTGAATGGATGTGGGGTGTCACCTGCTACTTGCATGTCTGCATGTTGTGCTTGACATTAATATCGTACTTGGAAGGTGGCAGAAAGTCAATACTGAAGTTAAGCTCTTGTGTTCTAGCAGCTGTGCTGCAGATCCTTGGTGTGCCACCTTCTGCAATTCATGCTGCTCTGTTCGAGTCCTTTAATGACTTCCAGGTGATGAGCATCATGGTCTCCTGGTCTTGAGAATGGCCAAGCATTGCTCTGTGAATGTGGAAGATGGGCATGTGGAAGGCTCCAGGGAGGAGGGATCAATGATCATGTACTCTAATCCATGTGCCTGTTTAATGACCTGTTTTTCTTCTTTGGTTTTAAGGGAGACAAGGCCCTCAGACACTTCTGTGCAGCTGGGAATGCAGGCTTCTGCTTCACCTTGAAGGAAGCGAAAATGCTCTCTAAGTGTACATCATGCTTAATTTTATGGAAGAATTCTACATCTAGCCAAACCACACGAGATTTCAAAAGCCAGCCCAATAACATTTAGAAGATTCATTCTCCAAAGCAGAGTCCTCCCTGTTGAGAGACTTCAATGTAGAGAAAGGAGAGCCCCTCTCTCCTCAGACTCCCTGCTTTGACAACAAGTGCACTGGAGAAGTTTGAATCAAGTGGGAGGCACATGGGCAGGCTTCCTGGATGAGGCCCTATTGAAGGGAGGATGGGATCTGAGGAGTGGACCAGAGAGAGGAAAGATGGGAAAGGGAGGGAAGCTGGCGAGGGCAGGGTGGCAGCATCACTGGAAAAGAGGCCCCAGGAGGAAATGCTACAGACTCTCAGCTGAAGACACCCGTGAGGGCTTGAGGTGTTTTCAAGCACAGCCTTCCTTGCCAATATGTGAGCTTCGTGTTCTGCTGGACTTGGATGAGTTTAGTGATAAATGACATGCAGGGACCCACATGCAACAAACACATTTACTGATGGCACAAGGGCTTCAAAGTGAAACTGTGTCTGCCAGTTATTACACATCATTCTGTGGCACTCTAGTTCAAACAGGGACAGCCACAAATTGCTCACTGGGAACCCTCTTTGCTGCCGCAATTGGACGCTGCTTGCATGAACCGCTTCACTTCTGAACTTCTAAAGTTCTCCTGAGCAAGCACATTCAGAACCCACTTCAGGCCCAATAGGAAAAGTGTACCTAGAAGAGAGCCCTTGTAGCTCTGATCACCAACTTTAAAGAGGAAAGCTGCCCTCTGAAGAAAATCCATTTGCCAATGTTTCACTGAAATCAATGGTTCCCCCTTACTCAGAAAACAAAATACAAACGCAGAAGCCTTCATGAGGGGAACCTGCATTTCTAATGGAACATATACTTCAGAGAGAAAGTGAGAGTGCCGGCTCTGAGAAGCAGTTCTGCTTCATGCAGCTTCAACCAGAAACAAAACCCAATGTGCTTACAGAGAACAAGACCGTTCCTTCAATTGGAAGCTGCCTGCACAAAATGCTTCCATTCTGCACTTCCAAGCTTTTCTCAGCCAGCACGTTCAGTCAACACTTTACACCCAAAGTGCAAATTGTGCTACCCAGAGAGCCCTTGGACCTAACATCATCACAAGTATTCACATGGAAAGTTGGATGGTTGACAAGATCAATGGCCCAGAGTTTCATTGAAATCTTTTTCTCAATTTTTTTGAAAACTCACTGGAAATGAAAGGCCCACAAGCAACAAACTCTGCTATATACAAGACACAGAAACTTCTAAGTAAAGCCCGGGACTGCTGGCTCTAAGAAGGGGTTCCAAATCCTCCTAGTTCAACCAAGCCCAAATCCCAATATGCTCTCTAGGAACACTTTTACATCTTGCAATTGAAGCTGTTTGCATACCCTGCTTCTCTTCTGCACTTCACACTTTAGAGCTGTTTGCACACCCTGGTTCTCTTCTGCACTTCACACTCTTCTCACTGAGCACATTCAGAGAGCAGTGCAGGCTCAATATCCAAAGTGCACTAGCTGGAGAGCCCTTGTACCTTGGAGCAGTTGCTCAGATAGGTCTGATGGGTGGTTCAATTCCTCCATGATTCTTTGGAATCCATTCCTCAAACGGATTCTAAAAACCATCTTGAAATTGCATGAGCCTGACTACAATGACCTCTGCTTTATTGAGTGCATAGATGGTTCCAAGTGAAATGGTACCATCATCTCTGACAAGAGGTTCTGCTTCCTGCATGATCAACCAGGGAAAAATCGCCACGTGTTCACTGAGAACAAAGCTACTTGTGCACAAAATTTTTGTTTGCCCCGTACATATGCATCTCAGGATGCACATTCAGAACACATTTCCTGCAAAAAACATGAGAAAGTATCCTTGCAAAAGTCCACTCTGGTCTAGCATCACTAACATTGATTAGGAAATGAATTGCACAGGTTTCATTGTATTCCCTTGGTCTCCTTTTTCTAAAAACTCATTGAAACTGCAGGTGCCTGACAGCAACCAACTTACCATTGACCAAGAGCACAGTTGTTTCCAATGAAAACTGTGCCTGTTAGCTCTCAGAAGCCACTGGATTTAAGGCTACTTCAGCCAGGATCAAAGCTCAATGGGCATGATGAGAAAAATGTCATTTCCTAATGTGGAAGCTGCTTGCCAAAATTCTTCTGTGCTGCACTTCCAAAATATTTTCAGGAAGCACACTCAGAGCACAGTTTCAGCCCATATGCAAAGAGTGCTAGCAAGAGTGCCCTTGGACCTAGGTCAGCAACTTGGAGAACTGTGAGCCCACTGGGAAGAGCAATTCCCCAAGGTGGATTGAAATCCATTGCTCAATTGTTTGTCACAGAATTCACTTGAAATCCAAGTGCCTGCCTGCATTGAACTCGCACTGACCAATTGTACAAACACTTCAAAGGCAAACTGCCACCTCTGAGAAGCGGTGGTTCTTCATGCTAGTTTAAGTAGTGACAAACCCCAATGTGCTCACTGAGAATAAAATGAGCTCCTGAATGTTGAAGCTTCTGAGAGACTGCTTTACTTTTGCACTCCCAAACTACTCTCAGCAAGCACATTCAGAGCCGAGGTCAGGCCCAAAATACAATGTTGGCTGACAAGAGAGGCCTTGCACCCAGGATCACCAATTTTGAGAAGGCAATGAGGACTGCTGAAAAGATGAACTCCACAAAATTCCATGGAAACCCACTCATCGGACCTTTCTGAGAACACTTGAAATGCAGGTTTCTGCATGCAAGGAACTGTGTGTGACAGATGGCAAAGTTTGCCAAATGCAAACATGCCTACCAGCTCTGAGAAGCCATTCTCATTCACACTTCTTCAACCTGGGAAAAATCTCCATGTGCTCACTGAGAACAAGTTAGCTGTGCTACTTGAAGCTGCTTCCACAAACAGTTTTACTTCTGCACTTCTAAGCTGTTCTCATCAAGCACATTCAGAGCACAGTTCAGGCATGAAACACAAAGTGCACCAGAAAGAGATCACCAACTTGCAAGAGGAAAGAGGACCAGCTGAGAAGATCAGTTCTCCAAAGTCTCATTGACATCCACTTGTCACATTTGTTTACAATATACACTTGAAGTGCAGGTACCCAAATGAGTGAACTGTTTTTGATCAATGGCACAGAGGCTTCAATGTGAAAGCATGCCTGTCACCTGTAAGAAGCAATTTTTCTTTCTTCTAGCTCACACAGAAAAAAACACCATGTGCCTACTTACAACAAAGTTAGTCTTGCAAGTTGAAACTGCTTGCAGCAAATGGCTTCCATTCCCCACTTGCAGCCATCAGTGGTTGACAGATGGCACAGAGGCTTCAATGTGAAACCGTGAATGCCAATCATTACAAGTGCTTCTGACACACTTTATTTGAACCAGGGAAAGCCCAAAGTGGTCAATGAGAACACACTTTGTTCCTGCAAGTGGAAGCAGCTTGCATAAACTGCTTCAGATAGAAAATTCCAAGCTCTTCTCAGCAAGCACATTCAGAAAACAGTTCTGGCCCAATGGAAAAAGGGACCTAGCAAGAGGATCCCATACATATGATTACCTTCATAAGGTAGCTTCCCAACTTCTGTGTGGAACTGTGTTTCTCCTTGGCCCTTATGCTGTTTTGGAGACCACTAGCTCAGCTTTGTGCAGGATCATCAGACCTGGACTTTTGGCAAGACATGTACAGCCCTCACACATGCTCAGATGCTACAGGACTTTGTAGACCAGTCCAGACAACAGTAGGCATCCATTCATTGTCTACAGTCTACAGATTCCTAGATGCATGGCATTCATTATCATCAAATGCAGAATTTTCATCAAAAACCATATATATATGTGTGTGTGTGTGTGTGTGTATATATATATATATATATATATATATATATATATATATATATATATATATATATATTTCCAATCTGAATCAAGAAAATCAGAAATATCCCCAAATCCAAAGAGTGGATCTCCATTGAAATGCTACCAGTGGAAAATTCCACAGCTGACCTCATGGGATGGTTCACAGTGAAAACACAGCTGCATGAAAAATATTACATGACATGACCTTCTGGTTATGTAGAAAGTGGCATGTGAAGTACACATGCATGTCTTCTTCAGACATGGGATTCATTTGCAAGACACCTTATCAATGGAAAATACTCCAAAATGGGAGAAATCAGAACCACATCTCCAAAGTATTTCAGAAGAGACCAACTCCATCTGTGTATCTATCGCTCAGTCAGTGTGTGTGCTCTAGTGTGTGTGTGTGTGTGTGTGTGTGTGTGTGTGTGCGCTCTAGTGTGTCTTTGTGTGTCTTTGTTTGTATTTGTACCATGATAGCCGATACTTCATTGCCCCCATTGGAAAACTGACTCAGATAATGCCATCTGCCAAACTCCTAAAACCCAAACTTCTTGCTAATATAAGAAAACATTCCTTCCTGTTGGTTTGGATGTGTCCTTTAGGAATCACTGCTACATTTAGTATACTCAAATCATCACAGTAGATCAGGTAACAAAAACATATATATTTTTAAATAATAATATATTAATGGAAACAACAAATACAGGATAGAGTAACAACTATGTTACTAAACAAGGTCAAGGACAATGGCAAACTATAGATACAAACTGAAGAAAATAATTATCAATGTAAATATTCCTGGGCTGCCTCAGACCTGCCCAGGCACACAGCAGCAGAATGGTTTTGCAAGCATCCTCAGGAGGGCTGCAGCCTTCTTTGTAGGATGAGAGGGAGGTTGAGGCTGGATCCACTCATCATTCTTTTGGGAGAGGCTCCTTTTCCTCAGCACGAAGTTGGGTTTTATGTGAGGGTTCTTTGCATAAAATACGTTGGCCTGAGCTGGAATCCTCAGCTCTGGGGAGAGAGGGGTGTACAAAATAAGGTGGCTCAGGAGGTGCTCTCTGGGACACCCCAACATCTGAGAGCCTGTGCCAGAAAAGGCCAGAGTCACACACCTGAGAGCTCTCCAATTCAGCACCCATACCAACAAGACAGCCTCCACAGTCCTCCCTGAGGAAGAACTAGGCAGAGCACTTCCACAGACCTAATGTCGGTTCCTACCAAAGGCTTTGGACTCCAGAACATCCCAGGTCCTCTTACATCTGCCAAAGTACACCACTAGGGTTTGCATCTGAAATCTCCCACAAAAGGC
This sequence comes from Ictidomys tridecemlineatus, assembly GCF_052094955.1. NCBI lineage: Eukaryota > Metazoa > Chordata > Mammalia > Rodentia > Sciuridae > Ictidomys > Ictidomys tridecemlineatus. The sequence goes on along the minus strand of NC_135485.1, from coordinate 77,699,309 downwards.
TCCTGTGCCGAAGATTCAGTCCACACATGAGCCATCTTCATGAGTAGGTTTGGAGGGAAGCATTGGATGGTGAGTGCTCCGGTGTCAACATAAAATTCTCATTCAAGATGAATACACTACTGGGAGGTGGGAAGGACTGGAAGAAAGGTTGAGCACGGTTGGAGAAAGACCTAAACAGGGGTGCACCCTGGGCAATAATACCTTGTTCCTGTAGGCTCCACTGAACCCTCATTCTCCAAGTAGAGGTCCTCCTTCTCCATCTTTCTCTCTCTCCCTCTCTCCCAGCCTTGTTCTCTCTCTCCCAGTTTATGCCTGTTTGGCAAGGGCTGAGGAGCTCTCCACTGCCACACACTAGAGCTTTATGGACAGCCTCAGTACACAACCAAAGAGAAAGTTGTGAAAGCCAGAGAAAAGGCCTAGGATTCCTCAAGTATGGCCACAGTGAGGACAGGCTGACCAGCACAAATACCACATTAGAGCCATGCTTCTGCATTGGTGGAGCCCGCCTCCATGTGAACCAGGCTTCTGAGAATGGAGGCCACATTCCAAATGCTGCCCTATTGAGAACAATGGTTCCAAAGGCCAGCAAAGGGAATGCTTCCCTCCAACATGGTGTATAATCCAGTGGTGCCATGACCCCAAGTGGGGGAATACAACAGCCTGCTTCTCCTTCCTCTGAACACGTGTTTCCTGTCACCCTCCTCTAACCTAGAGCCTGTTCTCCATCCCTTCTGGGTTGGATGTGAAGATCTCTGCTATGAATTTCTAAGGCTACCAAGGCCCCAGACAGACTTCCTCTTCCATTGATTCTACTAACCTAACAGTAGGTTAAGATAGGAGACAAATGATTCTAGAACTCATAGGGATGGTGGTCTTCAGCATACATAGGCTGGGATAATGGCTGCTGTGGTGTTTGGCTCACAAAAACCAACCAACCAACCAACGAAAAAGCGCTGGCATTATTATCAGATGAGCTTTGTGGCTACGTGCTGAGGAAGCCCTCATCTGACTTTAGTTAGGGATCATAACCTGGCTATTGTGATCACTCCTTGGCAAGTGAACTCAGGTACAGAAGACCATGGAATTTATGCAAAGACAGATGATTCAAGCTGTCTCCCAGGCTGTGTTTTCTTCCCAATTTCATCCTGTTACTGCTTGCTAGAATCCTGGCAATGCTCTGCCAAGGCAGTGGTTTTCTGGTCACACAGAAGGCTTTCAATCCTACTGCTTCAGTCCACAAAATGCCAGTTCCCTCTTTAGCCCATGCATTCCATGTTCCTCTGAAACCACTCCTATCCCGGACCATGAAAGCATACTGCTCCTGGAAAGAGGCTTTCCTCCTCACTCCTCAAAGATGTCAGTTTGGATGCCTGTTCATGTACAGGGGAGGCACCTGGTGGGGAGCCACAATATCCACTGGGGTATACCATTGGACCTCGAGACCTTCCACCAGCAGAAGTGCAGTTGGCTTTGTGCACGAACCCAATACACCTATTGGAGTGTTCTTGGGGGTCAGAGACTACACTTTGGTGCTAAGAGTTGACCTGAGTCCACATCCTGACCCTTGCTCTCTGCCATCTAATTGTCCCACTTACTGTGACGGTGAGAGATGATTTGGCCCAGCTCATAATCCTCCGGCTTCTCCTGAGTAAGCAAGTGCAGCTCGAGGGCCCTGTGGATGACGACAGGAGCCCGATCTTGGCAGGTCACCTGGAGCAGCATGGGAGACAGGCCTTCAGGAAATGGGCCTTGAAGTGACTACTCAAGGACAGTGGGCAGGGGCATTCTGGAGGCACCTCCACTCTAAATACAAGGGCAACATCCATGACCCTACTACCTGAGGCTGACCTCCTGCTCATCGCATGGGCTCTTCCCATAGGCTACTAGCCCAATCCTTGTACATAGGACTTCTTGGACCTGCCATTGCTCTTTGTGGAGCTGCACTCCTCTAGAAGTGAAAGGACCCCACTACCTGCATACAGATGCAATCTCATCCCACAAGTTGAGAGGAATTGGACAATAGCCTCCAAGATCCCAGGTCCGCCCGAGGATGCAGGCGGCATTGGGAATGGCCTAGGCACAAAACCTACAGGCTTTGGTCTGGATTGCCAGGGCCCAAATCAGACCCAGGAACATGACCACACACAGGAGTGACAAAAGATAGCCATGAGAGCTCCTGGCCTCCAGAGGCTCAGTGCTGGCTGGGGTGTAGGAGGGCACCTCATCCAGCAAGGGTGGTCACTGGGTTACCTGGACATTTAGTGTGCTTGCTCCACATCCATACTGACTCTGCAGAGAGACCCTCTCAGCTCCTTGTTCAAGGAACATGCAGAACCTCACACTGCTGTCCTCCTCCATAGACCTTAGCATCCCATAGAGTGGAACCTGCAATCTAGGTCTTGGCCTGTTCTCATCTGTCACCCATACCTGCCTCTGCCCTTCTGGACTGCATGCTGCCACCTGATACAAAGATTCCCTCAGACATGACGGTGGACAAGCTGCTGCTCTCCCTCATCTCAGCTCCAGCCCTTCACACTGACCTCTCCCTTCTTGATTCCCATCTATCCTCCTGATCATCCAGAAGCTCCAAATTCAAGAGGGCATGAGTAGTTAATGGTATTGGACCAGTGTCTGCTCCCCACCCAGGTGTAAGCACCAGGGGACACCCCTGCTCCCAGGCTTACCAGGACTTTCTTGGCCATCTTTGGACTTTGTGTTTCTAAGTGGACATGAATTAAGCAGGTGTCTCCCCCCTGGAAAAGCGGCCTGGAGCACTTGCAGGTTGATTCTGAGAACTGTGGGGGATGGAACATCAGCAAACCCAGAAACAGAAAGCTACCCCAGCCTGTCAGTTGGCTCTATGGGCTTCTAGCACATATGTCCAGGTGCTGAGGCTTCTTATTTCCCCAGGTGGGAGTGGAATGGCAGCACAAGTACAGCTTGAATAAGGTAGGTGTTTACCTCCTTTCTCTTGAACTCGGGGCATTTCCTCACGATGAAATATTTTATCCGCGGATTCATGGACTGATACATGAGTGAGTGGTCAGGGACCTTGATTTCTGCAGAGCAAAGTGGAGAGAATTGTTAAATGGCACTCAAGGATTTTACCACAAAACACACACAACCCCTGAGAGTCTCCACCAGGGCGAGGCTGCACCAGAATTGAGAGCCCTCCAATCCAGCTACAGTGCCACCAAAGACTCCCTCAGTGATTCATCCCTGGAGAAGATGATGTACAAAATTCTAAACCAAAAGAGCACCTGGCAATGGAAACAGCACCTTGGGCCCAGAACTTCTCAGTGCAGGTTGGATCTGCCAAAGGGACACTGCTAGGCTCTGCATCAGGATTGGCAAAGGCTCCTGTGCTTAGGCCTTTCTCCCCAGGGCAGCCATGCTCACACATGGGCATTCAGGGAAGCGTTGGATGGTGGGCAAATTTATCCCCTTGCCCTGGATGAATCCACTCATGGATGACTACACGGAGGGGAGGTGGTATCCATCAGAGGTGTGTTGGGCATGGACATGGGAGGACTTCAGCAGGGTGGTGCCCTGGAGAACTCTATTGTTTTCTAGGTTCGCTCTCCTTCCCCTTGTTTCTCATCATGAGCTGTCTGCTTGGTACTTGTATTCTGGTTCTTGTTCTACTTCTGGCTCTTCTTTCTGTCCTGCATCTTCTTGTAGTTCTTTCTGGGTCTTTTCTTGTTCTTACATGGTTCCTTCTTGTTCTTCTTCTTGTGTATCTCCCTCCACCCTTCCTTCTGTTCACTTCCTTCTCTTTCTTCTTCTTCCTCCTACTCTTCATCGTGTGATCCTCTCCCCACTCAGTTGTGTCCTCTTTCTCCTCCTCCTTCTCCTTCTATCTCTGGCAATGGTGGGGTGTCCTGAGGAGTTCAAATCTATCACACTCTTCTGCCCAGATGCAGCCTCTGTTCAGTAGTCCAAGATGAAATCAGTTCTCAATCAATGGCCAGGAGTGAAACCAAGACCAAAGACAAGTGACTTCCTTTCTTTGTCATTGTCACAGTCAGGAAAGACTTCCTAACAGACACCGTATTCTGGATAGGCTTCTACCTGTGGAAGTCTGCACCTCATCTGGACCAGGATTGCTAAAATAGATTCCACCTCCATAAAGCTTCCCCAATAAAAACAAGGTTTTCAAAATCTAGGAGAGGGCCAGCATCACTGCCACCCTCCTGCCATAAGGCATAGATGCCATCACACCTAGTGGGTTCCAGGCCCCCCGTATTCCTCCCTTTTGACATCTGTTACACACAAACCTCCCCTGGTCTGGAGCCTGCTCTCAACTGATGCTTGGGTTGAAAGTCTGTTTCTGAAATCATCTTCGTAGATTCTCAGTTTGGTAATTCCTTATTGACTGGCTTATTTTTGTACCAGGGATAAAACCAGAGGCACTTAAGCACTGAGACCATTCCCAGGCCTTTTTACTTGGGTACAGGGTCTCCCTAAGTTTCTGAGGCTGTTTGGAAATCCCCATCCTCCTGCACTGCCTCCCAAGTCCCTGAGATTCGCAGACACTGCCCCTTGCCCAGCTCCTTGCACCTCAGTCTTCCTCATGTGTGAGACAGAGGCAACCCAAATGAGGTGGTGTGGGAAAATTGGAAAACTCACTTACGTGCCTGACAGATGGTGGGTTCTATTGTGGACAGGCTGGGATGGTGAAGGCTAGGAGTGTCTGGCTCACAAGAAAAGAAAGAGCACTGGAATTGTGGACAGCTCAGCATTGTGGCCTCTGTTCTTCAGAGCCCTTCTTTGTTGCTGGAAGGAATAATAACCTGGCCATTCTGATATCTTCAGGAGATGGGCACCCAAGCACAGAGGACTTGAAATTGTTCCCAAAAGAACCCAAACAGGCTGTCCCCTAGCCTTGACTTCCTCTTCACTGAGTCCTGTTCCCAGTTGCTGCAATCCTGACATTCCTGTGAGTAGGCATATCCTGGCCATGGATTGGGACCTGTGCTGCTTCTGTCCATAGCAATGCTGATCCAATCAGGACCCATGTTCTCCTCCTCTTCATTTGAAGGCATCCTTATCAGTGAGCCATAAAGCAAACTGATGATGGATTGAGCCTCTCTCTGCCTTGCCCTCATGGATATTAGCTTCGCATTGCCAGACCAGGTCCAGGGGAGAACACATTTAGGGAGGTTCAGCAACCCCCTTGGGCCTCATTGAGCACCTCCACATTGAACACGCCCATCACTGCACTTGGTCTCCTGAACCAGGCCCACAACACTTTGGTATTTTGTGGCCAAGGCCCACTTTCTCTTGGCTGTGAGTTATCCTGAGCCCACACTGGATCATGTCTCCCCACTGTCTGATTGTCCTACTTACTCTCATTCTCAGAAATCATTCTCAGCAGCTCAAAGTTGTCCACATCCTCCTGCTGCAACAAATTTTGGTCCAAGGCCCTTCGGATGAGGCTCGTCACCGTATCCACACAGGTCACCTGGATCAGGGTGGGATAAATGTCATCAGAGAATGGCTTTTAGAGGAGCTACCCAGAAGACTGTAGTCAAACATTCAGGAGAAATCTCAGCTACATATACAAGGGCACAATCTTGTTATCCTGCTACCTGAGTGTAGCCTCCATATACCCCCTGGGTTCTTGCAACGTGCTACTAGAACAATCCTGGTACAAATATCTGCCTGTACCTGCCATCTCCCCTCCCCCTGGGGAGCCACATTCCACTCAGGTCAAAGGACCAAACTGCCTATGCACAGACACACTCTCATCTCACTGAGACGAGAGCAATGGGCCAGGGATCTGCGCACCAAGTGTGCTCTGGGGTGCAGGCTGCCTTTGTGGGTGGAAGAGGCAGACACACTGAAAATTTTGGTCCTGACTGCCACTACACAAAACACACTCAGATACAAGAGGGTGCACTTGAGTGCTTCATGATAGCCTTGAGAGGCCCTGGCCTCTGGAAGCTCGGTGCGGGTCTGGTTGTAATGATGTACTTGACTCAGTACTGGCAGTCACTGAACGTGTCTCCTCTGCAGCTGGACACCTGCAGCATTAGCGTGTCTACTGCACATCCATAGAAATTCTGCCAAGAACCACTTTAGCTCCGCATTTACATACATGCAAAGGCTAACATTCCGAAGCTTTGGCATGACCCCCCAGGTGATCCCGACCCCAAATTCCCACACCTAGTCATGCTAAGGAGGTTCTCTTCCCTGCTACAAGGAACACATCCCCTCCTATACATGTGACAAGTCACTGCCACCTCCTCTGCTCCAATCTCACTCATTGAGAATACCAAGTTCTAGGCATTGCAGCCTGCACCCTGGACATATCTCTGACTTCATCTGTCCACAGAACTTCCGTCTGCACTTCTGGCCTGCAAAACCCACACTACACACACCCACTCACCACTGGAGCTGGGCATGCTGAGGCTCTCCCTCCTCAGGTCAAGCCCTTAAGATGGACCTCTCTCTTCTTTATTTCCCACCACAGCCCCGGGGTTGGCTCTGTCTCCTGCCTTCCACTGTGTGGACACCCAGGAGGCAGCCCTACTGTCGGGCTTACCAGGATGCGCTTTGACTCTCTCAGGCTCTGTCCCTCTAGGAGGACATAAACAAAGCGGTTGTCTTCCACCTGCTCGCTGGAGTAAAGCAGTGAGGAGCTGCTACTGGTGACTTTTCTCATGCACCACTCATTGCTTTGGGTGGCCTGGGGCAATGGTCCTGCAGCCACTGCAGAGCTGCTGCTCACAGCTGCTGGGGTCCTGGATGCCACTGCCACAGAAGGCTCCAAGAACTGTGGCGGATGACAACATCCGCAAAGCCCAGCACCTGCACCCCACCCAGCCTGGCAGTTGGCTCTGTGGGCATTCTACAACATCCATCCAGAACCTGAGGTTCTTGTCCCCTTGGAGGATGTGGAGTGGCACCAGGAGTAAAGACTGAAGAAGGTGACTGTTTACCTCCTTTGGCTTGACCTTCAACGACTTGCTGGCATCTGTTTCCCGAAGAAGAAAGTTATAATGCACTCCTCCAATCAGGCCGTAATATACTTTCGCATCAGCAGGGACCCTCAGCTCTAGAGAGGCAGGGGCAGAGGTGTGGTAGGTGACACTCAAGGAATACACTACCCAACATCCCCCACAACTGAGAGCCTCTGCCAGCTCAGGTCTAACACAGACCTGAGAGCCCCCGAATCCAGCTACTGTTGCACCAAAGACTCCCCACTGATTCCTCCCTGAGGACCCTCTATGCACAGGAGGTCCAGTACAGGAACACCTTTCAAGGAAATAGCCCCTTGTACCCCAGACTCTCTTAGTTCACGTTGGACCCAACAAAGAGAAACAGCTAGACTTTGTATCTGGATTGGTCACCAAAGACTCATGTGTTGAAGGTTTTCTCCCCACTGCAGCAATGATCACAGGTGGGTTTGGGGAAAAGCATTTGATGGTGGGTACCTCCACCTTGCCAGTGGATTCATCCACTCATACAGGGCTACACTAATTGGAGGGGTATGGTTTGGAGGTGTGTTGAGCATGGGTGGAGGATGTCCACAGCAGGGCTGTGCCATCCAGAGCAATATATTTCTCTTGAGTTCCCCACTACTGCATTTCCTGCTCATGAGTATAATTCTCATTCACATTTTTAATCAATGTATTGTTATACTTCTTGTTCACCTTGTGTTCCTCCTTCTTGTTCTTGTTCTTCTTCATCTACTCCTCATGCTTCTTCTTATAGTCATCTTGAACTTCTTATTCATGGTCTTCTCCTTCAACTTATTTTCATTTTTCTACTCCTCCTCCTCCTTCTCCTCCTCCTCCTCCTCCTCCTCCTCCTTCTTCTTCTCTCTCTCTCTCTCTCTCTCTCTCTCTCTCTCTCTCTCTCTCTCTTTCTCTCTCTCTCTCTCCCTCCCTCTCTCTCTCCAAGAACAGTCTACAAGCTGTGAAGGGTTCTATTCTACTACACACTTCTCTCTAGAAATGGCCTCTGGTCCTAAGTGGACTCAGTTTGCAATGAATTGAAAGATTGGAAGCCAGAAATGATTCTTCATTGAACTGCTTTTCTCATGTACTCATCTAGGTCAGGAAAGGCTGCCAAAGTAGGCACCCTGTGGTTGTCTGTCTTCTTTGACACAAGACAAAGAAGCCTCTCTTCTTGGCCCCTTGTGGATAATAGCTTTGCAATGCCTCCTCAGGCCAAGGAAAGAACACGATAGGCAGGTCCACAGCCCCTGGGGAACATGAAGAACCTGCAGATTTATGCCCCATAATTACACTTTGTTTTGTGCACAAGTCCCACCATACTCTTCCTGGGCATTGGGCCAACGCACACTGTGTTTTGTCTCCCAGTTATCGTGAGCCCACTGTGACTCACTGCTCCCTACCCTCTGATGGTTCCACTTACTCTGATGGTTCCAGACAATATGCAGAAGCTCATAGTTTTTTGGATCCTTCTGCTGGAGCAAGTGTACATCTAAGGCCTTGCGGATGACGACTGGAGTCCTGTCCTGGGAGGTCACCAGAGCAGAGTTGGAGAAAGCTCATCAGAGAGGAAATTTGGAAGTAGCTACCCAGAGGACAGTGCTCAAGGACAATCAGAGACAAGAGAGCTCTCAACACAAGGGCACCATCTTGATACCCTGCTACCTGAGGCCTTCATGTGATCATGTGGGGGTCTTCCTATGAGCCTCTAGTCCAATCTTGGTACAAGAGTTTGCTTCAACCTGCTATGCCCTACAGGGACAAGAGAATAAGGACCAAAAGGCTTTGTACAGACACATTCTAGTCCCATCAAGATGGGACGAATGGTCCAGTGGACTTCCATATCCCTGCTCTGGTCTGGGATGCAGCTGCATTTTTGTGTGGACAAGGCACAAACCCTAGGTGCTTTGGTCTTGACACCCAGGCACAACACACACTAGGACTCTTTAATGATAGGCATGGAAGCTGCTGGGCTCGAGAGTGTCAGTGCTTGCTGGGGTGTCAGGAGTTTTGGACCCAGCAGGTGCAGTGGTTCAACATGGCTCCCCTGGAGGTGGACACCAGAGTCTCATGATGGATACTCCACACCCAGGAAGATCCTGCAGAGAGACCTGCTAAATCTCTATTCATATACATGCAAACTAGGACACTAATGGGCCCCTCCAAGGCCCCCAGTTCTCTGTGACCCACACCTACCCACCCTAATCATTCTACAATGGCTCCCTTCCCTTCAACCAGCAACATATCCCCTCCCACACACAAGAAAATGACTGCCAACTCCTCTGCTTCAACCTCCAAGGTTCAATATACTCCTCCTCAATACCAAGATCAGTAGAGGATGGCCTGTACCCTCTATATTTCTCTGACCTCCTCTGAACCCAGCACTCACTCCTGCACTTCTGACCTGCACACCCCAAAACACGCAGGCCCACTCGCACCCAGACCTGGCATGCTGCTGCTCTCCCGCCTCTCTCTTCCTCACTTTCTGCTCTCCTTCCTGGCCTTCCAGAAGCTCCAGTTCAAGAAGACAGGCCTAGTCCAAAGTGTTTGCTGTGGGCTCGGTCTTCCCCACTGTGGGCTCCCAGGAGACTCCCCTTCTCGAAGACTCACCAGGATGTTCCTATACTGTGTTGTCCTTTCGTTTTCCAGGTAGATGCGAATGACGCACCTGCCTCTCATCGGATTGGTATATTTGGGCCATGGGGAGTACTGAGTGGAGACCCCTGATGTCCTGGAATCCAGCTCTGCCCCTTCCCTGGGAGAAGGCTCTGGCTCTGGGGTTGGCTTAGGAGCCGTGACAGGAACTGAGCTTGTAGCTAGAGGAGAAAAGATGCCAACATGACTGCCTTGCCCTGACCTTCACACAGACAGACAATACCCCTGCTGCCAGGAAGAACTCAGGCCCTTAGCCCACACAGGACCTCTTTTCAGACTAGGGTCACTTCCTGAATGGACAAAGGCTTATCCTAATTTCCAACCCAACACCAGGCATACAGACTCCCTGCAGTGGAACAACAGTCGAACCTTTCCTCATATACCCTTAGGTACTCACCACAGTCCACCTGGCTCTCAGGCTCTGCCTGGCTTGATATACCATCTTCAGTTGGGGCCAGCAGGTGGTGTGCTTGGTGCTCCAGGTTAAAGCCACTCAGGAGGAGCCACACATACGGCAGCAGCTGCTGCAGACTCAGAGAGCCTGGAGGCTGATGGGAAGCCTCAGTGTGGAAGTTCACCCAGGTCCCCAGGAAAGAAGATGAGGCACTGTGGGGAGGCAGGTGTGGAGTCAGCAAAACCCTGGCCTTGCCTTCGCCATGGCCTCCAGAGCAAACCTCTGACCCTACCCTCCTGAACCGTCCCTGGTTCTGAACACACCAGTCCACCTCAGGCAAGACACAGTGGCTGTTCAGGCAGGGACAGGACAGGTCGCTAGGCAAAGAACCTTCAACGAAGGAGCGTTAGATTCATGGTATGACCAGCTCTCCCCTCCTCTGGGCAGGCCTGACACTCTACTTCCTCTTGGCTACCTGCTCTCCAACCTGGAATGCACCTTCCGGGAGTGTCTGTCCTCCTGCCCACTCTTCTCAGGGCTCAAGAGACACCTCCTCCCCTGGCGAGGGCTGCAATGCTACCTCATTCTCTGTGAGCTCTCACTGAGTCCCCCTGAGTAGCGGTGGACCTCTCTTTTCCCATGAGTGCAGACCACATCTCTGTGGCCCTGAGGGAGGACAGGGAGGTGTAGAGTAGGGGATCCATTATCCCAGGGCCTTCCCCAGAGGACCATGACTACCTACAACTCCCTGCCTTACCCCTCCTACTGTTGAAGCCCCACACCTTACACTGCAGGCAGAAAACTGAATTAGGGAGAGCAGTCTTTCCTCAGCCTTCCAAAGTCAAATCACCTTGCAGGTCCCTACTCTAGAAACAGGAGCCCACCCTCTTGACCCCAAGCCCATTCCATGTTGAAGTTGGTCCAAGGGTCCACCATAGTCACTGAAGAGGACAACGTGCAGTTATGCCCCATGGAATCAGGGATGCAGTCACATGTAGGATATGTACTCATGGCACCTGCGGTTTGAGGCTGACCCCCATGAAAGGGGACACAATGGCAGTCATTTGCACCCCATTTTTCACTGAATTATGAAACGTGACTGGAAACGTGTCTTCACACAGTGGGTGCTTTCTCCATGTTCATCAGTGAATGAGCCCAAACTGCTGATTCCCACATATCTCTGGGTGTGGGAGCTGCCATGTCCAAAGCCCCTGTCCAGCTATGACCCAGCTAGGACGCTCTGTCCCACTATAGAAACTAACATGTCTTTATTAACCCAAAAGTGCTTTAACAAGGCCCGAGTTTTGAGACACCTCTGGCACAGATCTACGTTCTTCACAAAGCCAACATCACACCAGAAAGACCACCTGGCCTCGCTGAGTCCACCTGGGAATGAGCTCAGTGCACACCATTGAGCTGTGGTGCTCACTGTGTGGGGACTGCTCCACAGACCTCTGTGGATCAGCTGGAGTCAGGATGGTTTCTCTGCCTGAGAGGTGAGTTCACTCCCCTTGCAAGGCTGTGGCAGGCACCTCCAGGACTCGTCCCATTTGGGGCTGACATTCCACTATGAGTGTGGTCCTCTATCTCATTAGGTATCACAAACCTTTGGGTCCCTGAGAGGCACATGGCAGCCGCAAGACAGGCATGAGGGGGCTACACACTTGGGCTTGGTGGTCTGGTGCTTACCTTGGGAAAAAAAGATCCAGCACCTGCTGGGTGGGGATGAAATCCCAGGAGATTAACCCCATGTTGCTGCTGAAATGTAGGTTTCTCCCACAAATGACAGGCAGGAGCTCATTCCTAAGCTGGTCCTGCCTGTAAGGTTCAAGGCTCTGTACCCTGAAGGGCTCCTCCGTGTTCTCATCATTTTCACCCTGGGTTGGGACCAAGAATGGTGGGTTCAAAATGGAAATGGTGACAAACAGAAAAATGACTTGTGCCAATACACTAGAGTCAAAGCACAATGGGACAGTTCCCATCAGTACAAACACACACACACACACACACACATACAGAGTCAGAATAGGAGTCCTGGGCCATTCATCAGGGATCAGACTAGAGGGCCTGCTGGGCTCACCTGCCCTGTGCTACTTACTGTTACTCTTGAGCTCCTCTGCGACAATCTCCAGAGGCTCTGGCATCTAAGATGAAGCCTCACCCAGTGCATCCACAAAAGGGCTAGTTGGCCCCCCTGAGATTCCTGGGAGCCTGAGGCTCGGCATTGTTTGCAACCACAGGAGAACATCCTTCTCACTCCAGTTTCTCCAACCAAATGAGCTCGGATGGCTTGGTCAGTTAAGTGGGTGCCTGGATACCAGGGTTCCATGTTCTGTTTGATCCATTGTCAAGGCAATGATGTCATTTCCTGTGCCCATACCTGAGCCTCTTTTCACATAAGACCACTTTCAAAAGCCCTATGGGTTGCTGATTTCTCCTCCATGCCTACCCATCTCAGGTGCGCAGGTGTTCACCAACAACTACCCAAACATCCCCACCAAAATCTGCCCTGCTTGGTGCCACTAGAGTTCCAGCTTGGAGCCTTCAAAAATGCATTCACAACCAGTCCTTCCCTCTCAGCAGCTTTTGGACCCTGGTCCCATTAATGTGCAACTCATGCTGTGCCCAGTCTTTTCTGGAAAGTAGGGTAGCATCTAATCTCTAGGGTTTATTGTGTCTATTGGCCCATAACATCCTCTATTCTCCTGAAACCAGAGATGGGACTCACAGGTGGCTAAAGCACAAATGTAGAGATGGGACAATCACAAGAAGGGGAGAGACAAAGAATGCACCCCAACTCAATCAGGCCTGTGTCCCACACAGGGACGTGGCCAATGTCCGTCCCATCGTGGCTGCAGTTCCCTCTCTACACCATGGCAAGTTGGAGGGGACTGAGATGCAGAGGCTGCTCCCCTCTGCCATACAACTTCCCAAGGCTTCTCCTAAGATTTCAAAAGGGCCAAGTGTGTCTAGTGTTGGGGTCTCACAGAGACTCCAAGGTACCACAGCATCCTGCTGCCCAGAACCGGTTCACCCCTCACCTCAAGGGGGCTCAGCCTCTGGATTCATAAGAATTGAAGTGGGTACAGGTGATGGGATATCACCTCCAAGACTGAGTTATGCCAAGTCCATGACCCCTGTCTGCATCCCTGTCTCCAGCAACACTCCCCTCTCTCTCTTTCCTCCTCAGAGCAAACAAATCCATTTAGCAAGTGTGTCCTGTGATAAAGACATGACAGTCACCCATCCTCTCATTACAAAAACACTGAGGCTCAGCCAACATGGATCCTACCAGGAACACTGGCATAAACTCAGAGTCCGATCCTCCCAGCCGAGCCTCAGTGAAGCCTGGACTCCCAGCCTCCTGAGAAGAGGAAACAGAGGTGCCTAGCCAAGCCACCTTGGATGCAGCCACACACAAACTGAACTCATCAATGCCCCTTGCTCTCAGTTGTGAGTAAGAGGGGAGATGGTGTTTCACAACCCTGGACAACAAATGCAGTCTCCAGGCTTTGGGGTGTGCCCTGGCCTCTCTCTATCTGCCCAGGCCCTCCAACCCATACTGGCCTCTTACCCAACCTCCTCCTAGGGCCAAACTCAATCCTGCCTCTCAATTTCTGCTGCCTTCCCCAAATGGAGAAGGGCTGGCTCTCTGTTATCATGCTGGTGTCAGCAGCAATGCCACCCCACTGACATAATTCTGAGTCCCAACCTAGGCACTCCAGCTGTCTTTGCCACACCTGGCCTGTTTGGGCTCTGGCTCTTGCTCTTTTCTTTCATGTGCATGTGTTTTGAGGTTTTGAGTTTCTCCCACTGCAGAACTGCAGCTGTAGCAGGGTAGAGCTCATGAGGGTGACATTCTGAGACACATCCAATCCCATCAGGACTGTTAACTTGGGTGATGCTGGAACACAGAGATGAGTGAACACATGGGAGGTGGTTGGACCCACCTTGCCTCTGAGTGGCTTCCTTTCAGGACAGGAATGTAGGGATGGGAGCCCCTGGCGTGGGATGCTTTGCACAAGGCGTGACCACGGGCTCTCTTTCCTGGCAAAAATGGCTCCAATCAGCATGGAGAGCACTGTCATTCCTGGTGGCTAACAACAGCCCTGGACCCCAGAAAGGAACCCACACTCAAGATTAACGTCCGAGTGTGCGTGTCCTTGAGGAAATGAGGTCTCCTCATCCCAGGTGCAAAGAGGTAAGTCCTCTAACTCCAGGGGCCATGAAGGGACATCTGAGTTTCCCTTGTCCTTCTTTCCCTCTCTGAACCCAGTGTGTCCTCACACTAACCACAGTTAGGACCCTGGCCTCATTCCCCAATGAAGATCATTAGGCTCCATAAAGGACAGTCTCTAAGATGCTCAGTGGACCAACACCCTCTGCACAACCCATAACCCTATTCACCCAAGAGGCAAGAGGATTTCTATTCAGGAAAACCAGGAAAGGGAGAGCCTTTCTCAAGGACACAAGGACATTAGTGAGTGAGGGAGTGATTAATGGATGGATAACTATTTCCACCACCAACTTCCAGGAGCATATATGGCCCTTTGGAGAATTCTGCAGTGTGTTGGTGATTAAGGAGAATGTGTGAATCCAGGGGTCACTAGGTCCTCTCAGCCATAAGGAGGGAAACTGCCATAAAGGAACTAGGACAAGGGTGCGAGGAATGCTCACTGGTGGGAGATCAGAAGGAAGGAAAGTTTACTCATTAGAAAAGTGTAGCCTGAAAATTCTTAGCCAGCCAAAAGTCGTGCAAACTTGTGTGGGAAAAGAGTCTTTGCACAGTGATGAAGCTAGGAGCTCACATGATGGAACACAGCATCAACTGGGACCAAATCCAATATCTGATATTCTTGTAGGAAGAGGAGAGTCTGGACCAGATACCAGGGAGACTGGGGGATACCGGCTATGTGAGGTTGGAGCCAGGACGGGATGCCCATATGGGAACCACAGATCGTGGGCAGCAATAGGACAGTGGGCAAGGGCTGGGAAAGTTGGGGGACAGTCCCCTAGGAACCTGTGAGGTGTTTTGGCAGTGGGACCGCCCAACACCTTGTGTGTTGAGCTCCTGGAGCTTGAGAGAAGGCCCTTCCTCTGTTGTTGGCCACCCAGTTGACAGAGTTTGGTTGTAGCAGGCCTAGGACCCAGATGAAGGTCTGAGCATGTTGGCCATGCAGGGTGGATCTGGACCT
Organism: Ictidomys tridecemlineatus; assembly: GCF_052094955.1. NCBI lineage: Eukaryota > Metazoa > Chordata > Mammalia > Rodentia > Sciuridae > Ictidomys > Ictidomys tridecemlineatus. The sequence continues at coordinate 77,684,103 of NC_135485.1, read as the reverse complement.
CAGACACACTCTGATGACTGTAGGGTCTCAGCCCTGCATCAACACAAGCACCAAGTCAGGCCAGATGGGGAAGGGCTAGGAACACACTCTGGGGGCTGGTGCCTATATTACTAGGAGCACTTCTGACCCCAATTCCCTGATCTGCTGCCAACACAAGCTACAGAGGAGGGTAGAGGGACACAGAGCATGGATCGTCCCCACTCAGTGGGCCCAGGCATGTACCATGGCCAGCAGCCTCGTGCCTTGCCCGGTGAGTCCTGAAGCGGCCCCCTCTTCCCAATCTGAGAGCTCTACCCTTCCTCATGTGCTACTACCTTTCCACTGTCTCTGGAAATATCTACTTGCTGTGGTCCTCAGGCAGTTTATGATTTAAGTTAAAAAAAAAAAAACAGGTCTTGGTGCTCAAAAATATTTTATTTGCCCATCCTCATCCCCCAACCCCAATATTTTCATTATTTCCTCAACATATGAAATTTTACTAGCAAAAAGTTAATTTTGAATTATACAAAGTTGATTCAAATAACATTGATATACATAATCAATCCCCGTACTTTCAATGTTTGTTCTCCTTTCCTGTTAGAAACTGCTCGGGAAAAAAGAGAACAGAGGGGGCTGGGGATGTGGCTCAAGTGGTAACATGTTTGACTGGCATGCGCAAGTCAGTGGGTTCGATCCTCAGCACCACATAAAATAAAATAAAGATGTGTCCACTGAAAACTGAAAAAATAAAACAAACAAACAAAGAGAACAGAGGACAGACTCATGGAAGTGCTTGAACTGATAAGAAGCTGCCACTCAAGCTCAGCATTCAGTCCTGGACAGAGTAAGACTGGTCCATTTTGACATCTACTCCAAAGAGTCTACCAGACAGAATCCTCTGACTGATCCCTGACTGAGCCATAGGAACTGGCTAGAAAAGCCTTCACATCCTCAATACATTCTTCACTTCAGAATACTGGACAAGCATTGATATCCATCTCTCATTACCTTGCTCCCCAGCCAACCATTCTTCAACAAATTCAAAGGAGCAACGCATGCAAGCACACAGAAAAAGATGTTCACTACACACATCCATGTGCGAAAAAGACAACTGGTATTTTTTGTTTTGGGCTATTTCAAATGAAATCACTTCTGCATGACCTCCACAAACAAAAAAAAAAATTGTGAAATTCCCATGTAGAAGACAAGATACACTTGCCAAGGAGGCAGTGCCAAGAATTTTGACACTCCAAATGTAGAGTGTGTGTTTAGGAGGCAGTCACAGTTTCCATGAGAGAGTCCCATGAAATCAATTAGAAAGATCCATGCTCTAGCCCTACCATGCAAGTGATGTGACTTGAAAGAGTCACTTAGTCTCAGTAACCATCATCACTAACCACTAAGTCAATGAATAAAGGTCCTCAGGTGTCAAGCTACAAAATGTGGGATGAGCATGGATCAGGATGGGTGGGAGAAGTCTCCCCCTCTAACACAATTAGGGAAGGCTGTGCCTGTCCTCAAGTGGCTGGGGGGCCTGGGATCCTGCCACAGAGGGGGATTCCAAACCTCACATCCCCTGACCCAGGCCAGAAGACCAGGTAGAGTCCAAGAATCCTGGGGTGGCCCAATGGCAATAAAGGTTAAAAGGAACTAGGGATCTGCCTGGACCCTCAATCCCCTACTCTGAGCAGGGCTGCATGACGAGGCCAGAGGCCATCCACAGCAATCTGCCTTTACAGGAAAACAGGGACTGCAGGCTGCCTCTGGCTCACTGAATCAGGGTGGTGTTTTCATAAAGCAAGACCACTTCCTCACATTTGACCAGCAGCTCATGTGCTGACAGCACAATGACTGGCTTGACTCAGGCCCTGATGAATGAAATAGAAAATTCATAGCAAACCCATCTTTAGCTCTTCCACATCATCAGGGGCTCTGATTCAATTCCGTCCAGAAAGGTATCTGAAATGATTTCTAAACATGCTGGGGACTCACCCGTGTGTGGAACTTTTCAGGAAAATGGGGATCAAATCTCATGAAGCAACTCTTCTCTCTTCTAACCCATGGGCAATGCAAGGAACCTGCATGATACCAGAGGCTCACTTCTCTCTTCTCGTGTCTTCTGGAAATAAATCATTAATGCGTCCTTCAAGGTGAAGCAGAAGCCTGCATTCCCAGCTGCACAGAAGTGTTTGAGGGCACTGTCTCCCTTAAAACCCAAGAAGAAAAAACAGGTCATTAAACAGTCACATGGATTAGAGTACATGATCAATGATCCCTCCTCCCTGGAGCCTTCCACATGCCCATCTTCCCCATTCACAGTGCAATGTTTGGCCATTCTCAAAGACCAGGAGACCATGATGCTCATCACCAGGAAGTCAGTAAGAAACATGAACAGAGCAGCATGGATTGCAGAAGGTGGCACACCAAGGATCTTCAGCACAGCTACTAGAACATAAGAGCTTAACTTCAGTATTGACTTTCTGACACCTACCAAGTACAATGTTAGTGTCAAGCACAATATCCAGCATCCAAGTAGCAGGTGACTCTCCGCATACATTCACAGAAGTGGGCATCATCTGCATTGGAACAAGGAAGTATCTTATCCTTACTCATAAAAATCGTCATACACAAGGAATAAAATGGATGCAAGACTTCTCATTTCACTATTACGTAGCTGTTGAAATTCCCTATTAAATAATACCTCCTCCAAAATAAAAAGTATCTCAGACATGTGTCAACTGCACAATGGATGACATTTTAAAAATTACAGCCTTTACTTAATAATTATGTATTCGATATGCCTAGTAAGACTCTTTGGGAGAGGAGCACATAGAATTGCATCTTGGAAAAGCTAACATTTGCTGATAAATGTTACTGCTGATGTCAGGCATGGTGAAGTGAAAATTGGATTACTTTAAATACTCAAAGAATGCAATGTTGTAGGACTGGAATCCCTGATTTATAAACAGCATGTGGTTTCTATGAAAGCCAGTGATGGAGCAGGAGGAATGAAGCTGATTGAACAGACGACATCGGGGGATACTGAGGGATAGGCCAAACTGAAGAACATGTTCCAGCTAACTACTGATATATGGGCTCGTGAGCCCAAACCTGTGTTTGATAAAGCACTCATGTAAAAAGGTCTACCATTTAAAAGTGTGTCATTTAAATGGGATCTAGATGCACATCTGATAAAACGGCCTGTAAATTGATGAACTTCATGCAAGCGAAAAAAACAGATGATGGTAGATATAAAGATAAATCCTTGTCTTCACCAGGATGCCTAGAAATAGATTTTATTTGGCTAAGATGCAAATATCTTTAAACAGAATTTCTGAGTTCTCAATGACTTTATTCAATATTATACTGCACAGATCACAATGTTTTCTTTACAGAATAGTCTCTTCTTCTTCAAGCCTCACATAGAAAATGTCTCACAGGACATATGAGGGGAATGATCCAAGGGATGAGAAAATGGCTGGAACCATTCTCAAATGTGCACATTGAGCCTGAAGGTTTGGAAATGGGACAGACACATTGCCTCTTCAAGACTGCACTAGGGTTGCAGGTTACCAACAACTGTCATGACTCCATGTCACTAACTATGCCTAGCTCTCCTCAGAAACCTGAGGACAGCCAACAACCTCAGTTTGAAGGCACCTAAGGTAACCTAAAAGAATTATCACCCTATTGGATCCATGAATTAATACATATCACAACTTGACCACTTAAACCAAATCCCAGAAAACTGGAAACAGATGATCATTTCCTCAGATACCCTGACTTCCATTTCATTGCCCAGAGATATTTTGGAAAGAATAAAATAGAATTTCATGCTTTGAATATATCATCCAATACTTTTCTTCCCAAAATGCTAGCACAATGGGTTCACTTTCTCTTTAGGAATTTTACTAATTGTTTGAAAGTTCTAGAGGGCCTGTGTTGGTCTCATAATGGACAAACAATCCAACATCCCCAGAGAACTTACACGTGCGATAAGAAGAAAACAAGGTCAAGCGGAGGAATGGGCAGGGGGATCCAGAGGAAGCTCATTTTCATGGGAGAGAATTCCCCCAATGAAAAGCATCAGAATAGAAACTAAGAAATATACCAACAAAAACAGTATGCTAGCTACTCAACATGCACAAGTCAGAAACCTAGAGAAGAGAATGCTGGCCATGTATGGACAGGTTGAGCTCTTCAGAAGAGCCACCTGGCACTGCTTAGTCAAAGACGTAAACAGACATTCTTTTACCCAGAAATTCCACCTGTCGTACTTTACCTACATATTGCTTAAGCAAGGGGACATGCATAGGGATATTTATCCTCATGTTCCTTATAGACTTGTCTGTGTTGACAGGGAGTTGAGGGCCATCAGGATGCCCACAGCTGGGAAAGTCAAAAGCTAAACTGTGACAGCTGCCAATCTGGATCTATTCAAAGAAATCAATGAAAAACAGATGGACACATGACAGTCAAATCCCTGAATTCAAGTTCTTGCTATCCTACCTACCAACAATCATGCTTGGTCAACACAGTGGCATACCTCAAGACAAAAAAAAAAAAAAAATTTTAAAGAAAATATTGTGTCATGATTACTTTTCTTCAATGCAACAAAGGAAATGGCAATTTTTCCCCATCCGAGATCTGTTACTCTCTTATGCATACTACATGAGATTATTGTGGACATGCTTACAAATAATTATCTACTCAGATACTTTCTGTGACTCACCAAATGCAAATATCTAGGAAGAATTAAAGTCTCCATACGTGAATTCATCATCAAAAGCCTTGAGTCAACAGGTGCTTCACAAAATGGCTTCTTTGCCAACTTGATGACCTCCTCCTCTGGCAATGTTTCCACCTGAAAGATGTCACCAACTTGTTATCATTCGTATTTCCACAGTGCCAGTAAAAAGAAACAAAGTCTGATATTCCATTGAATAAATCCTCAAGTGGACCAACCTCCATACTTCCTTCCATATTTTAAAATTAACAAATGCAACTTCAAGTCAATAACTTGTATTACGCAAAATGCAACCCTAACCTCTTACACTGTACTCTTTTATAGACTCACATGTCCTAGGTTCTGATTTAACTGTCCATTGAGCAGTCAGAACACGTGCTACTTCACATTCCTTATGGTGTCCAATCCATTCTCTGCCAAGCTGAATACAAACCCCTGGTCACAGGAGAAAGAAAGCATATCTCCTCCAACAACATGCATCAGGAAATAGGACTATCCATCTCATGGTTTCCATGGAGTTTCCTAAAGGAATCAGTGCTTAGGCTAGTGTCTGAAACCAAGCATGCAAACAACACATTTTAGCAATCAACCGCCATCACTGGGAATCATCCCATGGCACATATTGCAAAAACTGTCCTCAGGCAACTCTCTCACACACAGTGCAGAAACTGGAGCCCGCAGGACTCACTCCCTTGATTCCTACCCAAAGTCGCTGCTCTTTCCATGGCACTTCCAGGAACTACACTGCTTTGTAGAATCCTTAAAAGACCTTAGGATCTCTTCCCAGTGTTCAACAGGAGCAGGAAGTAAACACGAAAGGGTTTTTAAAGGGAGGACTTAAAACAAAACCCACAGGTGCCACAGGAAAACAAAAGGACACAGAGTCAGAGACACCTGACACCCCTGGGCGGGTCTCCCTTCTAAACCACCTCCTGCCCCCAGGTCACCTGGGCTCCCCCGTCGCCCTCCCCTCTCCAGGGGCCTGCGGGTCAGGCCACCTCTTCTCCTCTGAGGTCCACGGCGCAGGCCACACTGCTGAGGCCACCGCGTCCTGAACAGGACCCTGCAGATCAAACTCACCCGCTGTGACCAGCAGCTCCGCGGAGGAGGGCCCTCAGGTGAGAACCGGGACCGCGGGGTCCGCGGTGGGCGCTGAGGGGACCGCCCCAGCGGCTCCAGGGGACAGACAGCCGGGACCGAGGCTCCAGGGCGGCGGCAGAGTCCTCCGGGTCCCCCCTCGTGTGGGCGCCTAGACCGGGGCGGCTCCCAGCAGCGCACCTTCTCCTGTCACCGACCCCGCGAGCCGGACCCTCCATCCGGGACCTCCAGTCCCGCGGGCGCTACTTCCGGGCTTCTCCCCCTCGGAGCTCCCCGCGATCACAGCTCAAAGTTCCCGCCCTGCATAGGCCCCGCCCCCGTCTCCCTGGCGACGGCTCCGCTTCCCCTTTAGGGTTGGCCTGCTGGGGGCGGTGCCCTCCGCGCGCTCCGCCTGCTGGCCTGTCCCCTCAGCTGGGGACCTAGGTTGCCACAAGATCCTCACCTGGATACACACTCCCTGGTGTGAGGCCTGCGGCTGCCCCCTCGTGGCCGTGGGGCCGTGTGACTCGCGCGGATGCTGGTCTGAAAGAGCTCCTTACACAGGGTGATAGGACTGCTGCACAGGAGGACAGGGCCCTGGGAAGGCACAGCAGGACCATCTATATCATTGTGTTTGTCTCTGCTTAGTGGTTTTATACTTTCAATGTGTGTCTCCTGAATATGTTGTGTTAACAGGTGGGGACATTAAGAGGTCATTAGGCCATGGAGACTCCTTCCATGAGAATGGCATTAAGGTCTTTACAAAGGAGGCTTCTCAAAGCAGCCCTTGTCCCTCCCTGTTTTACCTTCTGACACAGGAGGTCACAGCAAGAATGTTCTCAGAACGTGGTACCTGATATTGGATTTCCAACCCCCAGAACTTTGAGAAATAAAATCTTTTCTATAAATTACACGGTTTTTGCCATCACAACACAAACAATCCCAAGAGAGTAAATTAACAATTTCTCTAATTTTGTAATTGTGTAAAATACACAAAACATCCATTTTGTAATTTTAGCCTTTTTTACGTGCACAGTTCAATGGCATTAAGTACATTCATGTTGCTGCACAGCCATCACCACCATACATCCCCAGGACTCTCATCCTGCTGTCAATACTGAATTCTAGTGCCCTCCCCAGGCCCAAGAAAAGAAAATTCTACTTTATGTTTTTATGAACCTGATTACTGGGAATGTGAGATAAGTGAAATTCTAAAAGTAATTATGTTTTTGTGGAAACCATCATTGAAATTGGATGCAGTTTACCCCTACTCCTGGGAATGCCAGATCAATTTCAATTCTGCAGGTGTCTCAATTGAATTCTCAGTGACAGGTAGTGGTGACTATGTGCTATGACCTGTTTGTTCATGTCAGGGAGCAGCTCTGATCATGGGATCAGCCTGTGGGTTCCTTCCTCCTCCAGGTGTCTACAGGCCGATATACAGACATGAGCATGCTAAGAAGTGGGCTGGAGCCATCCCCATGGTGCAGAGGAATCTGATTTTGTCCATCCACACACTGTCTTGTGGGTCATGAAGGCTAGAGGTAGAAACACTACCTGGATTCTCTTGGGATCTGAGTGGGCCCAGTCTGTGGGCTAAGAATTGGTATTGTCTCCTAAAGAACAGGGACTAGGGAGTCCAGAGGGCAGGGCTAATTCAGACCTGAGTGTCTTTAAGCCCACTTTCAGAGGGGGTTACACTGTTCTGATGATCCCTGAGGCATATACACATGCTTCAAATCCAGATAGAAGTGCCCAGGTGCAGCCTGGGATGTTATGTGGACTCCCCACCTCCACACACCTGGGATGTCCCAGGGATCTGAGAAGCAGAGCAGCATGACTAGACTGAAGGAGTCCAGTCTCTTTGCATAAAGGTAAATAGGTTTTCTTCAGGGTCCCCAGAAATTCCACATGAAACTAACTCTGCACCCAGAGACCTGGGCACCTTTTTGAGGCTCAGTCAGTTCTCACACCTGTCTCTATCTGGCAGAACCTTTCTGGCTCCCTTTCTACACATTACCTTGAAGATGAAAACCTGGAGGGTGGGACTTTCCATCATACAAAGGTTCCCAGACATATTCCACAGTGTCACCACTTTCTCTATAGATCTCAACAGTTGACCCCAGCCAGGTAGGGTGGGCCACAAGCCCCCTGGGTTCCATGAACTAACCATAGAAGGACAATCAAGGAACTGTGGCAGGAAAGAGGTAGGACTGTTCAAGGCACATGACAGGGGCAGAGTCCAGAGTGGAATGTAGGGCTCTCACCTGGGATCTTTGCATGTGAAGTGGAGAAATGCTATGGTGTTTGTGGGATGTCCCCCAGGTTCCCGAGGGTCAGGATGGGCTGGGGATGCTCTCTGCATGCTCTTGAAAGACATGGTATGAGGTCCATTGCCCACCACTTGTTCCCATGGAAGACGCCTTAGTGTTGGGGTGCCACATGAGAAAGCCTCACTTCCTTTAAAAAATCAATGTGGAAAAAAAAAATCCAGGTGCACGAGCCAGGGATGCAAGGTCCATATATGCTCCCAGTAGTTTCTGGTGGTGACAGTTCACCATCCATGAATCACTCGCCTATCATGATCCTTGGAAAATTCTCATCCTTTCCTGGTTTTCTCAAGAGCAAGAAGCTTGGGGTTTGGGGAAAGAGGGACCTGGATTATGCAAAGGGTATTGTTACAATACTCTTCCTGGTATTGTGGGGCAGGTCACTCAGAAAACACACCACGTCCCAGTTTTGTCCCAATTGAAGAGTCTTTATTTAGCCAGACAGCCAGTGACTCTCCCCGCACTCCTATCACTGTCTCTGCAAGGAACAGCCCCGAGCCTGAACATTTTAGGATATTTAAAGGCAAAAAACCATCTGGGGTGATGTAGCTGCAAGCAAGCAGGTACAGAAACTGAATTAGGCAGTGAGCAAGACAATGCAATAGGCACGTTGGTATTTCCCATGGGACTTTCCAGGTTGGCATAGCAGCAAGCAAGCAGAAGGGAAGTGGGTCAAAATGACCCTAGTTCAGACAAGTTAGAAAATGGTTACTAACGTCTAGACAATCGATCTCTGAGAAGGTACATTGCCCAAGAAAAATACAAACAAACAAAAAAAGCCAATTTTACATTGTATAAGAATTGCTATTTTGTTTGCCAAGTATGTTGTGCTAGGTAATATTAATAGGTACAGAGGCAGGGCTTTCCCATGGAAGAAGCATTTGTTACATGATATGGAGTCTCACTGTAAAATGGCATCTGTTTGGTCATTGCCCATATAGCCTGGCCCATAACACTGGGTCCAGTGAAAGGACTGTCCTTTAGAAATCTAATGATCCACATTTGGGTATGGGGCCAGGGTCATAGCCCTGGCTGAAGTGAGGACAACACTCTGGGTCCTGCAGAGGGAAAAAAGAAACAAGGGAGACTCTGATTTCCCTTCATTTCCCCTGGAATTTAGAAGATTTACTGCTTTTTGCTAGGGACCCTGAGACCTCATTGCCTTGGGAATACCCACACTCAGGTCAAGGTTTTGATTTGGGGTTTCCTCCCTGGGGCATAGTGCTGATGCTGGCCACTAGGGGCTGCAGTATTGTCCATGCTCAGAGGGCCCTGGTCATGGTATGTCCAAAGTGTCCCATGCCATGGGACCTCCCATCATTAGCATTCCTGTGCATAGGAGGAGCAACTAAGAGGCAGGGGGTTTCTGAATTCATTTCTTCACTCATCACTGTGTTCCAGCGCTCACCCTACCTAAAGGGGTCATGTTGGGCCTGTGCAGGCTCTGAAAGTCACCACCATGAGCCCTACCCTCTGGTAGCTGCACATCTGCAGCTGGAGGTGCATAAAATCACAAAGCAGATGCAAGTGAAAGAAAAGAACAAGAGCCAGAGCCAAAATAGGGCCCGGTGTGAAGGAAAGCTGGAGTCACTAGGTGGAGACTGAGAACCATCTCAGTGATGTGGCATTGCTGCAGGAACTAGAATGACAAAAGGAAGCCAGTTCTGCTCATTTTGGGAACAGTGTGTTGAGGAAGGCATGGCCACATAGAAATTGGAAGTCCTGATTCAGTGTGGCCACAAGAGGATGATGGATAAAAGACCAATATGGCTGGAGGGTCTGGGCAGATAGGGATAGGTTAGGGCACACCGCACAGCCCAGAGACTGCACTCAATATCCAGAGTTGTGGATCACCACCCCCTAACTCACAACTGAAAGCCATGGGCATTTATAAGGTCAAGTTTCTGTGCAACTGGGTTCAAGGTGGCTCAGCTGGATGCCTCTGTCTCCATGTCCCTGGAGGCTTTGACTGCAGACCCCACTGAGGCTTAGCTGGGAGAATCTGCCCCTGAGCTCTCGCCTGTGATCCTGGTAAAAAACCAGTTTGGCTGAGACTCAACACTTTTCTGATGGGAGGACTGGTCTTTATCACAAAGTTGTATACAAAGACAGCATATCATTTCATTCCTTGGATCAAGATTGGAAGGGAGACAGAGTGGGGGAAAATGCTGGAGAGGGAGCCAGACAGAAGTCAGGCTTCCCATAACTCAATCTTGGAGGTGACAGCCCATCACTTTTGCCCAATTCTATTCTTTAGACACAAGAGTGAAGAGTATGATCCACCTCCAAGTGAGGGGTGTACTGCCTTTGGGAACCAGGAAGCTATGGTATCTTAGAGTCTCTGTGGGTTACCTATCTCCTAGACTGAGAAGAGGCGCTTGGGCCAATGTGAAATCTCACAAGAAGTCTTGGGAAGTTCTATGCTAGAGGGTGACAGTCTCTGAATCCCAATTGCTTCAAACTTGCTATAGATCAGAGTGGGAACTGCAAACAGGAGGGAAAGTGACATTGCCCAGGTTCTTTAATGAGTTAGGTTTTATTCTTTCTCTCCTTCTTGTAATTGTGAATTCTGTCTATGGGTTTCACAGACAATACAGGCATTTATGGGCACATATGCCCAATTCCATCCTAGGAAGTGGTGTGACAGTAATTCCCAGGGAAGAGTTGGAGACACTGGAGCACCCATGAGAGGCACAAAGGTAGGTCTAGCATCACAAAGCTGGTGAGGAGGGGGACTGGTTATGGAATCCAGTTTTTGAATCCTCAAAGCAGGAGCTCTAGCTGAAGCCAAGCTGGGCAAGGGATGATGGGAGTTGTTAGTGAAAATCTGTTCAGTTGTGTACTTGATGTGGTGTGGGGGACAGTCAGCAGTCCATGGGACTCTGGAGTGGTCTCGTGTGAATAAAAGGCTCAGGTACAGGGACTATAGAAAGTGCTTTCATTGGTTGATGGTTCAAACAGAACATGAAACCCTGGTTAAAAATAAAAAAGGTACCCACTTTCCTCAGAAAGCTGTCCCAGCTCTCTTGCTTGGGGAGGCTGGAGTAAGAGGGATGTTCTGTTCCACAGCATGCTGAGGCTCAGGCCTCAGGAAATCTCGGGGGTTCCCCATCGCCCAAGTGTAGGAACTCTGGTTGGGCCTTTGCCCTAGTTGCCAGAGCCTCTGGCGATTTTTCCAGAGAAGCCCAAGACTAACACTGAGCAGCAAAGGGAAGGTTAGCTGAGGCAGGCCTTCATGTCTGACCACTCATTCATGGCCCAGAATTCCAACTCTCTCTCCTCCCCCACCCTGTATGTGTGTGTGTGTGTGTGTGTGTGTGTGTGTGTGTGTGTGTGTACACACTGAGGACAACTGTTCCGCAATGGTTTTACTTCACTTTATTGGAGTCATGTTTCTGTTTGCTGCTATTTCCATCTTTAAACCCACCATTCTTGGCCACCCCAGTGTGAAAATTAGCCCACTCAGAACACGGATGGCATCTGTAGAGACCATTGAGTCAAATAGGGAGGAAGAGCTCATGAAGCAGTCCATGCCTGTCTTGTACGCAGGAACCCAGACTTAGGTACCACCTTTGTGTGCAACTACTCAAGGTTCATCACGACTCAGCAGGTGCTGCGCCTGCGGAGCTCCCAAGCTAAGCTCCCAACCTTCTAACCCAAAGATGCCACCACCTAGCTGAACTTGAGAATGGCCTGTAACTTTCTAAGTCCTAATTTGCTGTGTGAAAACTGAGGAGTTTAGGAGACCATCCTCATAGGGTATTGTCAGGACCAATGGGATGAGTCCTAGAAGTGTCTGCCACAGCCTTGCATCAGAAAGTGGATTCACCTTCTCAGCCAGACTAAACCACCCTGTCTCCAGCTGGGCCACAGAAGTATGTGGAGCAGCCTACTCACACTGGGCCTCACTCCTTGATATTGTGTTCCCAGCTCATTTCCAAGTGGACTCAGTGAGGGCTGTGGGTTTCTCTAGTGTTTCATTCCCATCTGCAAGAAGAAGGTATCTGCCAGGGGCCTCACTTAACTTGGGCAAAGCAATTTTGCATTCATAAAGGATGTTCCAGATTCCATAGAGAGAAATTCCCATCCTAGTTATAGCCAGAGAAGGGCCGGTGGCCTGGCAGCTCCCATGCCCAGTGAGATATGTGGTAAGCAGCTGGTTGGGCTCATTCTTTGAGGAGCATATATAAGAAGCACCTATTGTGTGAAGACGTTTCTCAGCACATCACATAATTTAGTGAAAAATGGGGGGAATCCGTGCCATCTTTCTTCAGAAAGCTGTCCCAACTCTCTTGCTTGGGGAGGCCAAGTAAGATAAAATTGGCATATAATTTTATCAGTTAGACAGAAACCTCGGGTGTCATATTCTAATGACCACATCAACCTGTCCTCTAGGAGACATGGCTACATCTTGTCCTACTCCAGTGAAGATGGTGGACCACTGGATCAACTAAAAATGGAGTGGACTTGGGGTCAAGATGGAGGGCTCCTATCTCCAGTGTGGGGATATATAAAGTTTTGTGGCTTGGGAAGACTGCAAAAACATTGGTTCTCACAATTTTTTTTAACATTTTTATTATTATTTTTGAGTTGTAAGTGGACACAATACCCTCATTTTATTTTTATGTGGTGCTGAGGGTCGAACCCAGTGCCTCACACATGCTAGGTGAGCACTCTACCTCTGAGCGGCAACACCAGCTCTGGTTCCCACAATTTTGAGTCCTGCTTGCAGTATAAGGTCTGGAGCCTCAATTGTAGAAGAAGGTAAAAGATGTAGGTGGAATCTTGGTCATTTGGGGAACTAAAAAGACTGTGGCCTCAGAGCCAGCTCATGTGCAAATCAACCCCCCACGCCCATCCCATTCTGAATGCACCACCCCTGTCCTCTCCCCTAGGGCCACAGAAATTTGGAGAGTAGTAGCTCTCATCCCAGGCCTCACTTTTTGGAAATGAGAGCTACTGTCTTGCTCCCCATGACACTATTCTTCAGAGAGTGCCCTCTAGAAGAATAGTGTCACTTGGGAGCAAGATATACAGATCACAAAGAGTGAGATAGCATGGCAGCAAAAACCTGGGTATGAGGTTCAATCAAGCCCTGACAATGATGGACAGGAGGACAAACCCTCCTGGAGATTGCCAGAATGCAAACAAAAAGAAGAATGTCAGGCCTCTCCCACGGTAGGGGAGAGCTGGTCACACCATGGATCCAGAGTTTGGGTTTTTTTTTTTTTTTTTTTTGGAAGGAGAGAGACCTGTCTTGTCACTGCCTGTATAGCCACTGTGTCTTGGCTGGTGTGGACTGGCCTGTGGAGAGACAGGGGAGTTACAGAAGTCAAGGTCCATAGGGGTGCTATAGAAGGCTGTGGGAAGGAAAGGCCAGGCTTCTGCTGACTACACACCTGCCTCCCCACAGTGCCATGCCTTTCATTCTGAGCACTGGGATAGAGAGGATTTCCATCAGCCTCCAGGCCTTCTGTGCCTTCAGCTGCTGTTGCCTTTCATGCAGCTCAACATAGGTGGCTTGAACCTGGAGCACTGTGCCCACTACCTGCAGGCCCAGCTTGAGGACATGAAGCGTAGGCTACGAGGCAGAGCCTGAAGTCAAGGAGGCTTAGGGTAGGTACAGAAGGGTAAATGAAGAAACAGTTATATTTTAGCCCCACTGGATGGAATCTCTTAAGTCTGGTGTTGGACTGGGAACAATTATAAGGCTTTGACCACTCAGGCAATGGCCCCAATCTGGGAAAAGGTCCTGAGTGGGCTCTGGGGCTAAGGTCTTCCTTAGCAAAAACAGATAATACAGAGGTATTATCTGTTTTTGCAAAGCTGAAGGCAAGGCAGTCATGCTGGAATCTTTTCTCCTATAGCTGCAGCCTCAGGTCCAGTGCAAACTCTAAAATCACCTGCAGAGAGAGAGCCTTCTCCAGGAGCTGCACTGCTGCCCAGTCAAATGGCAGCACTAACGTCAGATCCAGAGCTCAAGTCAGCTCCAGCATCTCTTTGGAAGCAAGAGGCGGTTCCAGGGTTAGATTTAGTGTCAGCTCCAGAGCTCCAGGTAGCTTCAGCTCTTGCTCCACTGCTGGATCCAAGTCTGTCCCCAACTCTAGATCTGGAGTCCACCCTAGTGCCAGTTCTATCAGTAGAGGCTTGCCAGTCTTATCCTTTGGCCACAGAGAAAGCGCTAAGGGAAGAAAAGCCTCATGTGTTAACATTCCCTCCAGACCTGGGGGCAGAGAGCTTTGTGCTGATGGATGAGGTGTCTTGGCATGGCTGAGCAGGGCGGTTGAACTTCCTTCTGGTCTCTGCTGCCTAGACCTGCTGTTCCCTGCTCCAGAGCCTGTGTTCCTGCCCCAACCCCAGGTTGCCATTGCAGCCAGGGATGCTCACTCCTGGGAGGTGATGAGGTTCCAAAGGAAATGATATGTCCATGAACTCTGAGCATGGCAGGTGAATCAGGACAGCATCAATGGCAGTAAAGTGACAGTCCTCCGAATGTCAGTGGGGTAGGTGTGCCTTTGTACCTTCCAGAAGGAGCAGCATGCAGAGAGAGGCAAGGTAACCAAAAGTACAAGCAGCATTTTGGGGGATAAAGAACCTTTAGAAGCAGACCCTGTGCAAAGTTCAGCTTCCCTGTTTGGTGGCAGACTGTGAGGACAATGCTGTCTCTGACTGCATCCTCAATCTTTGTCTAACCCAAGGAGCCAAGATGGCTCAGTGCATGGGTATAATTTCCAGAACTCCCCAAACAGAATTGTGAACCTATGTATCCCGCAGTTTCTGAGATTCTACTGATGTTGCCATCCCCATGTTTCTTGGAGTCAAATTCAGAGTTCTCAGCAATGATGTCCAGCATCACTGCATCTTTGAGCAGCACCTCTTCAGTGTCATCCAGGACCTTTCCCATGGCCATCAAAAGCAACATTGAGTCCAGTATCTCAGGGGTATCCACTAGCACTTCCTCACTACCACATATCCAGTTAGAGGAGCAGAGCATGGAGCGCAAGAGCATCCTAGTGTGACTGACAGCAGGGGTGTCACCTGGGTGCCCATACTGGAAAAGGCAGAAAACATAGCAAACACCATGGACGAGCCCTGTCCTCAGGAGTGTCAGAGTCTGCATATCCCTTGAACGGGGAATCAGAGGGTCTCTTTGTAGAATTTTTATGGATATGCAGTATATTCCCAATATTCCAGGTGTCCAGCTGCAGAGGAGCCATGTTCAATCCTCCCCCTGCTGACTCACTTGTTTGGTGTCTTGGCTGTCAGGACCAAAGCCTTTAGAGTTTCTACCTGTGATAAGCACAGATTCATCCTGCATCCCAGAGCAAATCTGGCATAGAGGGTGCCACTGGCCCATTCCTCTGATCTCAGTGGAAGTGGAAAGTAGAATGGAACTTCTACTCGAGTGAAATATGGCTTCACATAGGACAATGGCAGGTACAGGCAGTCTTTTGTATGAAGATTGGGCTAGTAGCCCATCAGAAGACCTCATATAATTACATGGAGGCCAGATGCTAGTAGCAGGATAACAAGAAGGTGCCCTTGTATTCATAGCTAAGGTGTCTCCTGAATGTCCCAGGCCACTATCCAGTGGGTATCGCCTCCGGGGCACATACCCTGATGACCTGTCTCCCACCCTGATCCAGGTGACCTGCCAGGGTAGAGGGCTTTGGACCAACACTTACTTAAGGAGGAGGGTCTGGATAAATTTGAGCTTCTGCAAATCATCTCCAAGCATTAGAGTAAGTGGGACAATCAGATGGTTGGGAGAAATGATCAACGAGCAGGCTCAGGACAACTCACAACCCAATAGAAGAGTGCCTTAGCCTAGAAAAACAGGCAGAATGTGTAGTGAGCCTTGTGCACCAAGGAAACTGCACTGAAGTGGGCCGAAAATCTGTAGTAGATTCTCTGCGCTGCCCCAGGGCCTGTTGGACCTCCCTAACATGTATCCTCCCCTGCACCTGATCAGCCATTGAAAAGCTAACATCCATGAGGGGCAAAGAAGAAAAGCTCCTTCAAGCAGCAGTATACACCATGGGTCACTGATAGGGATGATTTAACAGTAACATGGGAAAAAATGGGCTACAAGTGGAATCAGCACTGATGTGGACTGAAACAGCACATGTTAAAAACCAGGGGTAGGACCTGAGAAGCCCTGCATATGGGGAGAAATGTCAGTATTGTAGCAACTGGGAACAGGACACAATAACACATAAAGGCCAGGAGACAGCCTGTTTGGGCTGTGTTTTGAAAATTCTAAGTCCTTTGTGCCTGTGTGCCCATCTCCAAATGAGATCAGAACAGCCAGGTTATTATCCCTTCCTTTGTCAGCTAAGGGCGTCCTAAACACATAGGCCAAAAAGCTGATGTGTAAGTAATTCCATTGCTGTTTTCTTACCTGTGAGCCAGGAACTCATAGCAGCCACGATCCAAGTCTGTCCACAGTGAAACATACCATCCCTATGGCTCCTATGACCAGTACTCTAACATTTTCATAAATAACCAAGTCTGAGGTTGGAGTGTCTTACATGCAAGGCCAAGATTGGCTAAGTTGCAGGCATGGTGTCTCATGCCTGTAATCCCAGCCTCTTGGGAGGGTGAGGCAGGATGATCACAAGTTTCAAGCCAGCCTCAGCAACTTAGCAAGACCCTGTCTAAAATGAAAAAAGCTGGGAATATGGACCAGTCATTAAGGGACTCTGGGTTCAACCCCTGTACCAAAAAAAAAAAAAAAAAAGAATAGGCTAAGAAAGTGGAATCAAAAGTAGACACATCCAATCCATCATTGATTGAGAGCAAGCTCTGGGCCAGTGAGGATTGTGGGTAACAGATGTCCAAAGAAAGGACAAGCTGGATGCATGAAACCCACTTTGTGTTATGACATATGAATTATGGCAGGAGGGTTGCAGTGATGCCAGACCTCTCCTGGTTCTCCTGGTTGTTGGAATGCTTGTTTGCATTAGGGAAACTCTGGAGATATGGCCTCTGCTTTAGAAAGCCTGGTCCAGTTGGAGGTGGTTACCACCAAAAAAGGAAGCATGGTCACAGTGGGGTGCCTGGTTAGGCATCCTTTCTTTCATGACTGTGACAAATATTTGAAAAAAATACTTAAAAGAAGAAACATTTCTTTTGGCTTCTGGGTTCACTACTTTCCATTCTTTGTGAACTCATTCCATTTTGGGGTCCTTAACAGAGGCCATACATAGGCAGAAGTGTGTGGGAGAGGCAAGCTACTCAGAGCAGGTCAATAGGTCATAGAGAGAAAAAGAAGAAGGATAAGGGGAAGCAAGATGTGAAGGGGAGGAGAAAGAGGAGGAGGAGGAGGAATATAAAAAGCACATGAAGATATAAAATAACCAGAATAAGATTACAAATCAGAAGGATAATGATGAGGAGGAAGAGGAAGTGGAGCTCATCTAAAAAAATATATAGTTCCTTAAGTCATCCTTCATCCATGCACGAAAGACTTCCAATTTATACCACCTCCCAGGACTGTATTCATTTATGAATGGATTAATCCCCTAAGAAGGTCAAAGCACTCACCATCAAATGCTTCCCCGAAAACCCATGTGTGAACATTGCTTCACTGGGAGAAGAGCTTCAGCACATGAGCCACTGGGGCAAATCCTGATGCAAACTCCAGCAGTGTCTCTTTAGCAGGTCCAACCTGAACTGAGACATTCTGGAGTCCAAGGTGCTTTTTCATTGAAAGGTGGTAGTTTGGTTTAGTTCCTATGCACAGTCTTTCCTCAGGAAAGAATCATTGAGAAAGTCTTTGGTAGAACTGTAGCTGGATCAGAGGGCTCTCAGGTCTATGGCTCAGGCCTGACCCTGGCAGAGACTCTCAGGTGTTGCAAGTGTCCTGTGGTGTACCCCTTGAGAGTCACTTACCACCCACTGGCCCTCTCTCTTCAGAGCTGAAGATCCCTGACAAAGGAAATGTCTTTTATTCCATGAATACTCAAGTCAAATATTCCTTCAGAGAAACAACCCACCAGCAAGTGAGACAAGGTAAAGGGAAGGAAGATAAACACCCTCCTTATTCACTCTTTCCTCCTGGTGCCACTGCACATCCACACGAGAAGGTAAAACCCCTCCGCTCCTGGATATATGTTCTAGGAGCCCCATAGAACAGGCTGGGGTGGGTTACGGTTTCTGGGCTTTGCTGATGTTGCCATATCCCACAGTTCTTCAAATCAACTTTGGAGTCCTCTGCAATAAAACCTAGGTTCATGGCCACCAAATGGATCAAGAAGTCCAGTGTCACTGGAGTCATTATTTGCAGATCCTCAAGGACCTTCTACAATAAGCGGGTGGGAGACAGCTGTTTGGTTCATTTCAGCTCAGAGGAGCAGAGCAGAAAAAAGTACAAGAATGTCCTGGTAAGCCTGGCAGCAGGGGTGTCTCCTGGTTGGCCCAGGGCAGGAAACTAACACATATCAAAGGCCATTTAGAATTGAAGCTTCTGGATGGTCAGAAAGGACAGACAGAAAAAAGAGAGAGGTCAATGTGAAGGGCTTGACCTGAGATGAGGGAGAGCACCAGCATGTCCACCCCACATCTGGGGGAGTCTGTGGTTTAGATCCTGTGCATAATCTTCCTTCAGGGAAGAATCACTGAGGAAGTCTTTGGTGGAACTGTAGCTGGATCAGAGGGTTCTCAAGTCTGTGGCGCAGGCCTGCCCTGGCAGAGACTCTCAGGGGTTGGGGGTGTCTCGTGGTAGAATCCTTGAGTGTCAGCTACCAATCCTCTCCACCTCTCTCTGCAGAAGTTGACCATGCAATCATCTATTTCTCCATGCATCCTCAAATGAAGTATCATTTTCTTGTAAGAAAACATCCCACCATGAAGAGGACCCAGGTCAAGGGAAAGGAGGTAAGCACTCACCTTATTCGTACTGACTCCTGGTGCCATTCCACATCCACACAAGTGATAAGAAGCCTCATATGGACATATGTTCCAGAATGCCCGTAGAGCAAACTGGCAAGTTGGGGTGGCGTTCAGTTTCTGGGCTTTGCTGATGTCCATCCCCCACAGTTCTCAGAATCAACTTCCAAGTTGTCAAGGCTGCTTTTAAACAAGCAGGTGGGAGACACTTGCTTGATTTGCATCCGGTTAGAAAAACAAAGCCAAAAGAATGCCAAGACTGTCCTGGTAAGCCTGGGAGCAGGTGTTCCTTCGTGTTTACCCCTAGGCCGGGAACACTCATCCAATACCATGGACTACTCATGCCCTTTTGAATTGGAGCTTCTGGATGGTCAGGAAGGATAGATAGGAATAAAGAAGAGAGAGGTCAGTGTTAAGGGCTTGACCTG
This sequence comes from Ictidomys tridecemlineatus, assembly GCF_052094955.1. Classification (NCBI taxonomy): domain Eukaryota; kingdom Metazoa; phylum Chordata; class Mammalia; order Rodentia; family Sciuridae; genus Ictidomys; species Ictidomys tridecemlineatus. The sequence continues at coordinate 77,664,652 of NC_135485.1, read as the reverse complement.
AGATGAGAGAGAGCACCAGCATGTCCACCCCCGTGTCTGAGGAAGTCTGTGTGTCAGGTGGCAGTGTGTAGGCCAGAAGTGCGGGGGCAATATGGGTGGGCTCTGATTCAGTTCAGTAAAAAAGATATCTTAAATGGTTTCTAAGCATGTTGGAGACTCACCTCTGTGTAGAACTTTTCAGGAAAAATGTTATAAAATCTCATAAAGCAACTCTTCTCTCTTCTAACCCATTTGCAATGCAAGGAGCCTGCATCATACCAGAAGTTCAGTTCTTTCTTCTCGTGTCTTCTTGAAATGAATCACTACCACTTTGTCGAAGTAAAGCAGATGCCTGCTTTCCCAGGTGCACAGCAGTGTTTGAAGAAACCCTGTCTTCCTTAAAACCAAAGAAGAAACAGCAGTTCATTGGTGGGGCACATGGAATAGAGTACATTATCAATGATCTGTCCTCCCTGGAACCTGCTACATGACTATCTTCCACACTCAAAGACCAGGAGACCATGGCGCTGATAACCAGGAAGTCAATAAGGAACATGAACAGAGCAGCACGGATTGCAGAAGGTGGCACACCAAGGATCTGCAGCACAGCTGCTAGAACACAAGAGCTTAACTTCAGTATTAACTTTCTGCCAACTACCAAGTACGATATTAGCGTCAAGCACAACATGCAGACATCCAAGTAGCAGGTGACACTCAACATCCATTCACAGAAGTGGGAACTATCTGCATTGGAACAAGGAAGTATCTTATTCTTATTCATAAAAATAATCAGGAAACAAAGAATAAAAATGGGTGGAAGACTTCTCATTTCACCATTATATATCTGCTGGAATTCCCTATAAATAATAATATATTTTAAAAACAGTGTTCTTTACTTAATTTTTATGTATGCTATATACCTACCTAATGCTCTTTTGGAAAAGTTTACATTGACTTTGTGTGTGTGTGTGTGTGGTACTGGGGACTGAACCCATGGCCTTGGGCATGCAAGGCAAGCACTCTACCAACTGAGCTAAACCTCCAGTGACACACTGACTTTTAAAAAACTAGCATTTGCTTGTAAATATTACTGGCTATGTCAGGCACAGCTAAGTGAAAAGTGGGACTTGTGATATTCAGAGAATGCAATGCTGTAGAACTGAGGTTCCTGATTCATAAACAGTATGTGGCAACTATGAAAGCCATGAAGGCAGAAGGAGTAACGAAGCTGACTGAACAGATAACAAAAGGAGATACTGAGGGATATGCCAAACTGAAGAACATGTTCAAGCCAACCATTGGTATGTGGGCTTGTGAGCCTAGATCTTCTGTTTTGAAAGAAAAGAATACAGTGTTGATGCAAAAATATCTAAGAGTTAAAAGTGGGTAATTAAATAAAATGTCATCAAAATACACAACTGATAAAATGAGCTGACAATTTGTGAATTTAGCTCAAAGAGAAAAACAGATGTTTATAAAGAGAGAAAACCTTTGTCTTGTCCAGGATACTTACAAATATGTTTCATTTAGCTCAGATGCAAATAACTTTAAATAGATTTCTGATTTCTGAATGAACCTATTAAATATTATACTACACAAATAACAAGGTTTTCTTTATAGAGTATTCTTTTATTCTTAAAGCCTCACATATAAAATATCTCAGAGAACATATGAAGGGAATAAGCCAAAGGATGAGAAAATGGCTAAAACCCATTCTCAAATGTGCACATGTAGCCTGAAGATTAGGAAAAGTGACCAGACACATTGTGTATTCAATACTGCACTGAGGCTACAGGTGTATCAGTATGGCTATCCTGATAGTGATGGCACCAAGTCACTAAACATGCCTAGCTTTCCTCAGAAATATGACGCAAAGCCAACAGCCTCAGTTTGACAGCACCTAAATGTTTCCTAAAACAATTACTGTTATGGTTTGGATGTGAGGTGTCCCCCCAAAGTAAGACAATGCAAGAAGGTTCAGAGGAGAAATGATTGGGTTGTAAGTATCTTAACCCAATCAGTGATTTAATCCCAATAGGGATTAACTGAGTAGTAACTGAAGTGGTAACGGGTGGCTAGAGGATGTGGGAATTGGGGAGTAGCTTTAGGTTATATATTTGTTTCTAGAGAGTGGAGTCTTACTCTCCCTGCTTCTTGATCACCAAGATGTGAGCTGTTTCCCTCTGCCATGATGTCCAGCCTCATCTCAAACCCCAACAAATGGAGCCAGCCTTCTATGGATTAAGACCTCTGAAACCTCAAATAAACTTTTCCTCCTCTATAATTGTTCTGGTCAAATCCATTGGTCACAGCAGTGATAGAGCTGACTGAAACCACCATCAACCTATTTAATACACTAATTAATACAATACCACATTACCACTTACTCCAGAAAATACAATTTTAAACTGACAACCATTTGCTTTGATACCATTACTTCCATTTCGTTACCCAATGTTGATGAATTCAATACTTCAAGTGATACAGTTTTATTACAGAATGTCTAAGATCTTATATTTTAGCTCTGCCCATGTTATTGTTTAATTATTTTATAAATAATAAAATATAACATCCAAGATCTGTTAAGTCAGATTGTTGTGAACATTTCTGTAAGTCATAATCTACTCAGATACTTTCTATGACTCACCAAACACAAAGATCTATGAAGTATTACAGTTGCCATAAATGAATTTATCACCAATAGCCTTGATAGTCAACAAGAGCTTCACTAGCTGCATGTGTACTTGGCACCCATCCAGCCCTGGTAAAGCAGAATCTGTAGTTTTATAAATTCCCAGGGGAGTTGAGTAAACATTGCAGCCAAAATTTCCAGCAAGGAACATTCTGATGGTGACTCGCATGTTACTAACAGAGTTTCTTCTTCTGTGAGTAGATGTGACAGACCAAGATGTAAGTGAAGAAATTGTGCATATTAAAATTAGAATAAGAAAACTATTTCCAATTAATGTCCACCTACCCTATGCATGGAAGCAGTGTCAGAGGATATGTGATTAGGAATGCATAAAACTCACTATGAGTGTCAAGAAAAAACCTTTATTACAATAGGCAATTTAACACTGACTCCCTAAAATCTTCTAAAACATTTCTGTGATCACATTGTAGAACACCCCTTGACCATAGTTCACACACAGCTCACAGTTTTCAGTATTCGTTGTGAGTCTTATTCTGTGATTCCAGGGAAATTAAGCACAATTGCTATTCACAGTTTAGAGCATTAGCCCACCACAAACACAGTGGTCAGCCTAGGCCTTTCTACTTTCCCTCTCCTCAGGGGATTCCCACAACCACAGTGGTGTCACAGGGTTGTGTGTCCTTCTGATGAACAATCAGTGGCCATGCTGGAACTGACCTCAACACCAAATCAAGCTGGGCCCAAGAGTCACTAGTCTTGGGTACCTTGTCAGAAACATAAAATATCTCCCCCTGCCTCCTGCCACCACATGATATGGCTACTGCCATGGTCTGGGGACATTTCTATCAAAGTTAGAAATACATTACAATTCCTTTGGGTCAGATCTATGGGATCTCCCCGTTAGATGTCTAGCTGACTTAGATGCCCTGGCCAGAGCAGGAGTTCTGGATAGAGCTCTGGACACAATTCCATACTGAGATATTGACCAGGTACCTTATGTCATTGTCTGGTAAACATTTCAATGAACTGAACTAGTTGATATTTAAAACTTACTAAGAATAAAAAATGCTTCATTATTCCCAATAAAAACAAAATAGTTATCAATTGCCATGTTAAAAATGATTCAAAGTTCAAGGCCAACCTCATAAACTTAGCAAGTCCCCATGCAACTTAGTGTCACCCTAATAAAAAATGAAAGGGGCTGGAGATGTGCTCAGTGGTAAAGTACCCCTGTGTTCCATCCTTAGTGTGAAAATTAAAAAAGAAAAATGAGTTGTTTCTGGAAGGTTGACCATTTGTGAGATAAGTGTTCTTTTTTACTAACTCATGATATCTTACTGGTTATTGTCATTAATCAATTTCAATATCCTTTCTACCCTCTTTTGTATCAAGTCTTCACTTTTCTCTTGACTATGATTGTAGAATATAGAACATGAAACTCAGAATCCAGCAGAACTTATTGGAAAGAAATCAGATGACAAAGTTCCAGATAAAGCTATCCATTATACCACATTTGATGTTAAAAAGCAGAAACCATGCCAAAATATTCATCATGTCCTGCTGAAATCATGATATAATTTATGCCTTTATCATGGGAAAAGGTTTTCATATTTTCTTTTGGTCAAAATAATTTTTTAAAAAAATTGCTGAATCTATTATTGATTCCAACATGGTGGTGGGCGCGGAGAGATCAAGTCTCTGACCTCTTCAGCTGTGCAGGCATAGGGAGTCGTAAACAGCCTAATTCTGTTTGCTCAGGATCACTAGGCAATGCTGAGCTGACGTGGATCTGGAACGAGCAGTCTGGGCCTCTCAGAACACACACTGAACCTGGATCGGCTGAATTCAAGCTCCCGTTTGCCTGCTTCCCACAGACAAACAGCTGTGACTCAGCACTAATCCATCCGGCTGAAACAACCGGTCAGCCCTTCTGATCCTACAGAGGTAAATGCCAACCGAGCCTTCATAGGTAGTGGCCACAGGTTTGAAACGGGGCTTGGGAGAGACAGTAAGGACCCACCCGTTGCATTGGTCACCCGGCAAAGGGAAACGAACTGTCGCCATTTGCAAGAGATACCACCATGGCAGACAACTGACGTCATCAGACTGTGGCGGAGGAGATAACTTCATTGAAACCTGCGGCTACAGGTGTGTAATTCCCTAGCCTTCCCTCTCCACACATCGGGGAAACCTTAAGGGCCAATCTCAGCTCTCCTGTAAGGGCCCCTCCCAGCTCTCCCGTGAGCATGGTACCCATACCGAGGGAATTAGAGGTGGCGCGGGACCTGCGGCTCAGGACTACCGCTCCCACCAGTGCTGACAGCTGAGGTCTCTTGCACCAGCTACCGGGGGTGTGGCTACCGGAGGGGCAGTAAAATTCGCTGAGGATTCTCAGCCCCAAGCTCTACAAACTTAGGGTCTGAGGGATTGGCAAACTGGAAGAGTGTGCCCAGCCATTCATGACAACAGGGCTCCCGGGAGCAGAATACCTGGCGTGTACCCAGTATTGTGGTGAGCAGCACCCGTGAGAGGGGCCTGGCTAGAGGAAAAGTGGGGAAGTGACTAGACACAAGAGGACGCCCTAGGCACCCAGGATTGGAGACTCGCCCAGTCTGGGAGGAGGAGCTGCTGCACAGTGATTGGTTTCTGCGTATTGATAGGAGAAACTTGGCCTGGTGGTCACAGCGCCACCTACTGGAAGAGAAGTTAATCAAACTCTAAGACTGCATTTATTAGTTTTGTTGTTGTTGTTGTTTTTGTTGTTGTTGTTGTTGTTGTTTTTAATTTTGATTTGGGGTTTTCTTTCATTTTCATTTTTCTTTCTTTTTTTTAAAATTTTTTTTTACAATTTTTTTTTAAATTTTTTTTTCCAATTTTAATTTTTTTTATTATTTAAATTTTTTTTCTTTTTTTATTTCCTATTTTTTTCTTCTTTTGTCTTTTCATTTCTTTTCAATTATCTTATCCCCCCTTCCTTGAATTCTACCTGCTTACTCTCATTCTCTTTAGTGACTTTTTCCCTTCCCTTCTAATACCTTTCCTCCCAAGCATCAAATAAATTTATAGGAGTAAACAGTAACTCAGCAGTCAAACAGAACAAGAAGTAACATGAGCAGCTTCAAAAAGCAAGGAAGAAAAGGAGTACAAACAATGCAGGAAAGCCTAAATATTCAGGAGGACCTAGAGTCATCAGAAAAATGGTCATATAAAGAACTCAAGGAACACCTTAGACAGATGGAATGGAACCTTAAAGAGGATACGAGACAGCAAATTCAAGCAGCGAAAGAACACATTGAGAATGTATTACACAAACAGATAAAAGAAGAAGTTAAGCACCTTTAACAGGAGATAGAGATTATAAAAAAGAATCAAACCATAATCTTAGAAATGAAGGAAACTATAAACCAAATTAAAAACTCAATTGAGAGTATCACTAACAGAGTGGAGCAAGTAGAAGCCAGAACGTCAGATAATGAAGAAAAATTATTTCATCTTGAAAAGAGTCTAGCCAACTCAGAAAGGCTGGTAAAAAATCACGAGAAAAACATCCAAGAGTTATGGGATAACATAAAAAAGCCAAACTTACGAGTCATCAGGATAGAAGAAGGTACAGAGATTCAAACCAAGAAAATGAGTAACCTGCTGAATGAAATAATTACAGAAAACTTTCCAGAAATAAAAAAGGAAACAGATATACAAATTGAAGATGCATACAAGACACTGAACACACAAAATCACAGTAGACCAACGCCAAGACACATTGTTATGAAGATATCCAATATACAGAACAAAGAGAAAATATTAAAAGCTACAAAAGAAAGGAGACAGATTACATTCAGGGGTAAACCAATAAGGTTAACAACGGATTTTTCATCACAGACACTGAAAGCAAGAAGGTCATGGAACAATGTATTTCAAACACTGAAAGACAATGGATGCCAACCAAGAATTCTGTATCCAGCAAAATTAAGCTTCAGGTATGACAACGAAATAAAAATCTTTCATGATAAACAAAATTTAAAAGAATTTGCAGCCAGAAAACCAGCATTGCAAACCATTTTGAGCAAAACACTACACGAGGAAGAAATGAAAAACAATAACCAAAACCATCAGAGGGAAGTGCCTCGATAAAGACAGAGGGCGAGGGGAAAAATAATCATGGAGAAACAAACTAAATTTTTTTTTTAAAAAAGGATAAATAATCAAACATGGATGGAAGTACAAACCATATATCAATAGTAACTCTGAATGTTAATGGCTTAAACTCTCCAATAAAGCGACATAGGCTGATATCATGGATTAAAAAAACAAATCGAACAATATGCTGCCTCCAGGAGACACATCTGATTGGAAAAGACATACACAGGCTGAAGGTGAAAGGATGGGAAAAAATATACCACGCACACGGTCCTCGTAAGCAAGCAGGGGTGGCCATCCTCATATCAAATAAAATCGACTTCAAGACTAAGTTAATCAAAAGGGATAAAGAAGGACATTATATACTGTTAAAAGGAACCATTCACCAACAAGACATAACAATTATCAATATTTATGCACCAAATAATGGCGCTGCAACATTCATAAAACAAATTCTCCTTAAGTTCAAGAATCAAATAGACCACAACACAATAATTATGGGTGACTTCAACACACCTCTATCACCATTGGACAGATCCTCCAAACAAAAGTTGAATAAGGAAACTATAGAACTCAATACCACAATCAATAACCTAGACTTAACTGACATATATAGAATATATCAACCATCATCAAATGGATATACTTTTTTCTCAGCAGCACATGGATCCTTCTCAAAAATAGACCATATATTATGCCACAGGGCAACCCTCAGTAAATATAAAGGGGTGGAGATAATACCATGCATTTTATCTGATCATAATGGAATGAAACTGAAAATCAATGATAAAAGAAGGAAGGAAAAATCCTACATCACATGGAAAATGAACAATATGTTACTGAATGATCAATGGGTTACAGAAGACATAAAGGAGGAAATCAAAAAATTCTTAGAGATAAATGAAAATACAGACACAACATATCGGAATCTATGGGACACAATGAAAGCAGTTTTAAGAGGAAAATTCATCGCCTGGTGGTCATTCCTCAAAAAAAGAAAAAACCAACAAATAAATGAGCTCACACTTCATCTCAAAGCCCTAGAAAAGGAAGAGAAAAACAACAGCAAATGTAGCAGAAGGCAAGAAATAATTAAAATCAGAACGGAAATTAATGAAATTGAAACAAAAGAAACTATTGAAAAAATTAACAAAACTAAAAGTTGGTTCTTTGAAAAAATAAATAAGATCGACAGACCTTTAGCCATGCTAACAAAGAGAAGAAGAGAGAGAACTCAAATTACTAACATATGGGATGAAAAAGGCAATATCACAACAGATGCTACAGAAATACAGAAGACAATTAGAAATTATTTTGAAAACCTATATTCCAATAAAATAGAAGATAGTGAAGACATCGATAAATTTCTTAAGTCATATGATTTGCCCAGACTGAGTCAGGAGGATACACACAATTTGAACAGACCAATATCAATGGATGAAATTGAAGAAGCCATCAAAAGACTACCAACCAAGAAAAGCCCAGGACCGGATGGGTATACAGCGGAGTTTTACAAAACCTTTAAAGAAGAATTAATACCAATACTTTTCAAGTTATTTCAGGAAATAGAAAAAGAGGGAGCTCTTCCAAATTCATTCTATGAGGCCAACATCACCCTGATTCCGAAACCAGACAAAGATACCTCAAAGAAAGAAAACTACAGACCAATATCTCTAATGAACCTAGATGCAAAAATCCTCAATAAAATTCTGGAGAATCGAATACAAAAACACATCAAAAAAATTGTGCACCATGATCAAGTAGGATTCATCCCTGGTATGCAAGGCTGGTTCAATATACGGAAATCAATAAATGTTATTCACCACATCAATAGACTTAAAGATAAGAACCATATGATCATCTCAATAGACGCAGAGAAAGCATTCGACAAAGTACAGCATCTCTTTATTTTCAAAACACTTGAAAAACTAGGGATAACAGGAACATACCTTGACATTGTAAAAGCTATCTATGCTAAGCCTCAGGCTAGCATCATTCTGAATGGACAAAAGTTGAAGGCATTCTCTCTAAAATCTGGAACAAGACAGGGATGCCCTCTATCACCACTTCTATTCAATATAGTTCTCGAAACACTGGCCAGAGCAATTAGACAGACGAAAGAAATTAAAGGCATAAAAATAGGAAAAGAAGAACTTAAATTATCACTATTTGCAGATGACATGATTCTATACTTAGAAGACCCAAAAGGGTCTACAAAGAAACTACTAGAACTAATAAATGAATTCAGCAAAGTGGCAGGTTATAAAATCAACACGCATAAATCAAAGGCATTTCTGTATATCAGTGACAAAACTTCTGAAACGGAATTGAGGAAAAACACTCCATTCACAATATCCTCAAAGAAAATAAAATACTTGGGAATCAACCTAACAAAAGAGGTGAAAGATTTATACAATGAAAACTACAGAACCCTAAAAAGAGAAGTAGAAGAAGATCTTAGAAGATGGAAAAATATACCCTGTTCATGGATAGGCAGAACTAACATTATCAAAATGGCGATATTACCAAAAGTTCTCTATAGGTTTAATGCAATGCCAATCAAAATCCCAATGGCATTTCTTGAAGAAATAGATAAAGCAATCATGAAATTCATATGGAAAAATAAAAGACCCAGAATAGCAAAAGCAATTTTAAGCAGGAAGTGTGAATCAGGCGGTATAGCGATACCAGATTTCAAACTATATTACAGAGCAATAGTGACTAAAACAGCATGGTACTGGTACCAAAACAGGCGAGTGGACAAATGGTATAGAATAGAGGACACAGAGACTAATCCACAAAGTTACAACTATCTTATATTTGATAAAGGGGCTAAAAGCATGCAATGGAGGAAGGATAGCATCTTCAACAAATGGTGTTGGGAAAACTGGAAATCCATATGCAAAAAAATGAAACTGAATCCCTTCCTCTCGCCATGCACAAAAGTTAACTCTAAATGGAACAAGGAGCTTGATATCAAATCAGAGACTCTGCATCTGATAGAAGAAAAAGTTGGCTCCGATCTACATATTGTGGGGTTGGGCTCCAAATTCCTTAATAGGACACCCATAGCACAAGAGTTAATAACAAGAATCAACAAATGGGACTTACTTAAACTAAAAAGTTTTTTTCTCAGCAAGAGAAACAATAAGAGAGGTAAATAGGGAGCCTACATCCTGGGAACAAATTTTTACTCCTCACACTTCAGATAGAGCCCTAATATCCAGAGTATACAAAGAACTCAAAAAATTAGACAATAAGATAACAAATAACCCAATCAACAAATGGGCCAAGGATCTGAACAGACACTTCTCAGAGGAGGACATACAATCAATCAACAAGTACATGAAAAAATGCTCACCATCTCTAGCAGTCAGAGAAATGCAAATCAAAACCACCCTAAGATACCATCTCACTCCAGTAAGATTGGCAGCCACTATGAAGTCAAACAACAACAAGTGCTGGCGAGGATGTGGAGAAAAGGGTACTCTTGTACATTGCTGGTGGGACTGCAAATTGGTGCGGCCAATTTGGAAAGCAGTTTGGAGATTCCTGGGAAAGCTGGGAATGGAACCACCATTTGACCCTGCTATTGCCCTTCTCGGACTATTCCCTGAAGACCTTAAAAGAGCATGCTACAGGGATGCTGCCATATCGATGTTCATAGCAGCACAATTCACAATAGCTAGACTGTGGAACCAACCCAGATGCCCTTCAATAGATGAATGGATAAAAAAAATGTGGCATCTATACACAATGGAGTACTATGCAGCAATAAAAAATGACAAAATCATAGAATTTGCAGGGAAATGGATGGCACTAGAGCAGATTATGCTTAGTGAATCTAGTCGATCCCTAAAAAACAAATACCAAATGTCTTCTTTGATATAATGAGAGCAACTATGAACAGAGCAAGGAGGAAGAGCAGGAAGAAAAGACTAACATTTAACAGAGTCATGAGATGGGAGGGAAAGGGAGAGAAAAGGGAAATTGCATAGAAATGAAGGGAGACCCTCATTGCTATACAAAATTACATGTAAGAGGTTGTGAGGGGAATGGGAAAATAAACAAGGAGAGTAATGAATTTCAGTAGATGGGGTAGAGAGAGAAGAAGGGAGGGGAGGGGAGGGGGGATAGTAGGGGATAGGAAAGGTAGCAGAATACAACAATTACTAATTGGGCATTATGTAAAATTGTGGATGTATAACCGACGTGATTCTGCAATCTGCATTTGGGGTAAAATTGGGAGTTCATAACCCACTTCAATCTAATGTATGAAATATGATATGTCAAGAGCCTTGTAATATTGTGAACAACCAATAAAAAAAATAATAATAATAAATTGCTGAATCTTTCAGAAGATTTGGAGAGTTTTCTGTGGGTCAGAAAGATAACATATGTGATGAACAAGTCAGTGAAAAGAACTATTTAAAAAACAATAAATGTAACAAAAGTGTTTCATCAGCCACTACAGGAAAGGGAAGTTTGTGGTCTAAAACCACAAATCACCTGTCCCCAGTTTCCCTCCAGAGTTCTGGCTGATAAGGTAAAAATACACAAAATTTAGCCAGAGGTGGTAAAGACACTTCACAGAAGGCTTTATATATCAGAAGGATTCATTCATTCAAAGATACTTATTGAGGGGTCGTTGTGTACTTGGCAATCTTCAAGGTACAGTTTAAGGCAATGAACACAATCAAACTCTTTTCTTGTGAAAATTACATTGTACTGATGAGAAAAATGAACATGAATAATATATGTTAGCTGGATGTTTTAATATGACACAGGGAAAGGTACTAGGGATTACAATAAAATAATTGAAGGAATCTCTTTTATTCTTCCTCAAAATTATACCTTCGACTTCCTAGGCTTGGTCAGATGATATGCAACAGGGAACCAGAAAAAGACAACAGAGGCCTCTGACCACTTATTCTTCACACAGTGGTCTCAATGCCCAATACCCTTGGCCAGCCAGGCAGTAGCCTCTCCCTGAGTCACAAACCAGTCTCCCATTGATTTGGGTTTGAATGAATGGAATCACAAGGCCACCTGCCTCCTGGCTATTGGTGAACACAATGAAAAGAATAGGCCAACTCTGGACAGGGCAGACGGGTGAGAGGGGAAGAGAGGGCACAGGGTGATGTGGAATGATGGGGACAGCAATGATGGTGGAATGTGATAGACATCATTATCCAAAGGACATGTACGAAGACATGAATCGGTGTGAACATACTTTATATCCAAACAGAGATATGAAAAATTGTGCTCTATGTGTGTAATAAGAATTGTAATGTTGTAATGCATTCCACTCTCTCGTTGTTTAAAAAATAAAATCAATTAAATATTTTAAAAATAAAAAATAAATAAAAATAAAAAAGAAGTATATGTCATAATAATTGGAACTTAAATCTCATGAAAGAGAAATAAAAACTCATTCTCAGGGCCCAAATGACCTGGAGAAGAGGAAAACTGCAACTTCAGGCTGTACAGGCTGGCATGGGGGGAAGGGAGATTATGAACCCCTCTAACCTTCCATGTGGAGGAAAAGAAATTCTAAACATGAATCCCCTCTAACTTAGTCCTCTACAACCTAAGGGAAGGGTGGAGGAGGAAGTAAATTTCACTGAGGATGATCAGAATCCCACACACATGCTCTCCAAAACACTAAGTTATAATCCCAGGACCACAGAAAATTCCCTTTCTTCGACATCTTACCCACACATTACTCAAGGCCTATGTATCTGAATTCCTTTAACAAGTACATCATGTCCAGATTTCAAGAAAAAATTATTAGGCAAAAATCACAGCTTGTAGAGACAGTGCATGCATCAGAAGCTAGACTCAGATGGCAGGCAATGATCAGACCAGGACTGTCAAGCAACTGTGACTCATAAGCCAAGCCTGATGATCTGCTATTTATGCCTATGCTAACTCAGGTCTTCGGGAAAAGGGGTGAGGGAACTGAGATCAGGGCAGGCAGAGGGAAGAGGCCTCATTAGCATGAGAGGAAAATACACCTCCTAGGTCAGGGAGAGAAAATATTGAAGGGACATGAGTATCTAAAAATAAGTGAAACTGAGAGGACCAGGAGACCTGTAAGTTTCAGGGTTTAATCAATGCTTAACTTGTATATGTACTGCACTAGAGGAGAGTTAGGAAAAAGACAAAAGGCTGGTCAGTTTGTGTGTTCATTGCACATTCTAATACATATTATGTCCCATGTGAGCATGTGGCTTAATAAACATTTTTCTGATGTCCATCTGTTACAATTCGGGTATGAAGAATTGTAACAGATGGACACACACACACAAAGCTTCTATGTTAACACCACAAATTTTCAGAAGTGAAGTGATTGGATTGTGAGAGCTCTGACCTAAAGAGTTCATCCTAGTTGGAATGACAGGGTAGTAACTCTAGGCAGGTGGGATACTACTAGAGGAGCAGGGTTACTGGGGCTGTGCCCTGGCAGGATGTGTTGAACACATGTCCCCTTCCCACTTCTCTTTGCTTCCTGATCCTACTATGCGCTGAGCAGCTATTCTCTGCTGGGCTCTCCTCCATGATGAGCTGCCCCACTCCAGAGAAATCGAGTCAGCCATCTAAGTAGGGACTGAGTCCTCTGAAGCCATGTGACCCCAATAAACTTTATCTCTATCAGTTGTTCTTATTGGCTGCTTAGGTGACAGTGGGGAACAGCAAATGACTACAACAACAACAAAAAATCCAATAGACTGGAGGCAAGTACCAAGATTTTACATAGGTTTGCTAGATTATGGGTCCCCCTGCTGGACACAAAGGATGCAATAATTCTGAATCACCAGATCCTCCCAACCACTTGGAGTCACCTATAGGGATTAAATCTGGAAAACCAAAGTCCATTTGCAGAGGATTAAGAAAAAAAAATCCCATAGACATTTCCTGTCCCTGGAGTGTTATGCAGTGGATGCTTTCTTCTTTCTATAGAGTCATGCTAATTCTCAGGCTTTTAAGTTAGCCTCATTTGGATAAGACACATCCAGAGTGCACATTTTCCAGCACTATCTGGAAAGCAAAGATTTCTGGACACATGTACTAAGTCCCCAGACATTTGGGCTTATGGAATACTAAACAATGACTAATTGATGAGTCAATAAAGCTGTCCAGGTCATGTTTACATCAAAATGGGAAAAATCTTGATTATTCCAATTAGTGAAAAAATGCACACGGACACAATGTCAGATATAAGGAATCCTTAGTCAGAGGAACATTTTTGCATATAATACAAAACAGAGAGAGAAAAAAATGCAACACTCATGTACCCACTGCTTAAGATATCACCAGCACAAGGGGAAGCCAATGGATACCATCTCAGAGAGCATTCCTTTTCCTTCTGTCTGATATTTGTGATTCTCATTCCCATGTAGTTTTGATACTTATTATAACCAAGCTTACAGATTTAAATCATCATACTATAGATACATATTCTTCCCCAAATTTCTTTTTCTGTTGGACACTATGTCTGGCATATTCATCCATGTTCAAACAGAGTCCTGGTTCTTTCACTGCAGTTTAACATTTCAGAAATGAGTAGAATAAACCCGCTTCTCTCTTGGTTTTATCATAAATCATAATTTATTTAGATATCTATTCCCCTATTGCTAGGTGGTTAGGCTGATTCCAAGACTTTGCCCTACCCTCAATGCCACTCTGATTTTTGCGACCATGTTGCCTTGGGAGTTTATATCCAGTTTTCCTGGGTATAAACCAAAGTAGGAAATTCCTGGGTCACAGTGCTATATATTTACATACAGCATGACCAGATATTGAACAAAGGCAAAGTAGATTGAACCAGTTTACACTCCCAAAGTTGAGAAAGGTAACCTTTTCACTTCTTGACTGGTCAGTGGTTTAAAGATCTCATTAAAATTCAATACTTTTTTATGATTCTATACCCTTAATATGAATTCTTGTTTTTCAACACTTTCCTCTTTGCAGACATCATTGCCCACACTAAAATACCCTCCTCCCTTTTTAGACCTTAACGTTATTTCACATTCAAATATCTCCTGCTCTTTTTCCAGTAGAGAATGTCATAGACTATAAACCTAAGATACACAGAAATATAAATCTTCAAATTTTTCTATAATTAAGCTTCACTTCTGACTATGAGCCTCATGTTATTAAAAAATAAGAAATCAGGCTGAAATCATGTCCTGGTGAATATGATTAAGTTGACTATTGCTAGATCACTTTGAAAATTATTACCCAAATTCAGAATTTTACCATTCCCTCTCTGTCTTCCAAGGAGAGAATCTATATTAAGGGATGGAAAGGAAATAATTGATGTTACTGGGGAAAAAAACTGCATTTAGAAACATGGAGACTACTTGGAAAGAAAATCAGACCAAGATAAAATGGGACAGCAGCAGCAAAGACAGTGAAGGAGATCAAAAAATTTTGCCCCAACTGTGAGCTGAAAACCATGCCAGAAAGGTAAGACATTTTATATAGAATCTACAGCTAGTCAGCCTCCACAGAAGCAATTAAATAAATCCAACTTATGCCTATGTATAAGGAATTACAAATAAAACCCAAGGTAATGCCTCTGAAATGGGTTTTCTCAGTAATCTTTCTAAAAGGAACTCATTGAGGGATCCTTGCTGGATGAAGGCTATGGAACACCCTTAGTGGGGTGGAGCTGACCCCAAAGCAAATGGTTCCCAGGCAGTGCTAACCCCACCTCGTGCTACAGTCACCACAGGACTCAGGTGAGGGCCAGCCAATTGACACCCTATCCACTTCAGGATAAATGGTAAAAACCAGTGATCTGCAGGATCCAGCATAGAAGCTTCTAAACCACAGAATGCCTGGCCAGCCTGCACCCACAGGTCCTGCACTTGTACACAGGTAGCAAGCACTTAGCACTGCTACACAGAAGCCCCACTGGAGGGAAATAGGTGCACAAGTTCAAAGCTGCCAGTCTCAGGAGCTCAGATAAGAGCAGGTAAACGGACACCCCACCCTAGTCACATATTGATACCCAGGTGATCCTCATCAGCTAGGGTGCGGCTATTATGCCACAGACCACCCACAGAGAGCTGGCATTCACAGGGCCCACAGTTGCAGTCAGACACCAAGGCTACTGCTACTAAGTCGCCCCTGCAGAGGGAATCAGTGCTCAATGTTCCACAGCAGCCAGGGACAGTCCTGCACCCCGCACTCCTGCCTCCAAGGGAAACGCCAGCAGATGTGAGGCCCTCCAAGTATGCAGACTCAGGACGCTGGGCTGACTATCAAGCACCAAGTGGCAGGAAAAATCACAGAAGCCAGGGAAGTAGCTCCTATGATCCAGCACCTCTAAGATGGTCCATGGCTACAAGCCCCAGAATTGCTAGTCAACTTGATTCTCATTCAAACACATGAACTCACAGAAGGCAATGGCTGAGGAGAACCCCAAGCAGCCAGCGGAGAACACTGCACAAACATAACAGCAGTATACCCCACAAAAAGGCTCACAGAGGAGCATCACACAGAAAACAGCCACCACCCAGTGTGCCCAGATATAAGCCCACCAACCTGCATCCTCTGCACTCCAGAGGATGCAAAAACTCAATTCATAAAGGAGAAAACACAACTTTTCAAGCCCAAGTTCAAGGTTTAAAAAACTCATCCAGGAACTGCATGAAAAGAGAAAGGGAGAAAACAGATGAGTCCAGACACTAGATGATGTGGAGCCAGATCCCATTGCTGCAGATGAGGCTGCTCCCATGAAAGCAGCAAAAGTTCCTCAAAACCTGGAGAACTTCAACATGAAATGCAGTTTAGAGGAGCAGAACATTCTTTGGGCAATATCCTTTTACACTTATTAAGTTGTCAACATTTAAAACCTAATGAGACGTGAGAAAACCTATAGCTGGTGTAGATATGGATCCTTAGGTTCCCCGTACATTACTAGTTGAGGTGAAACTTATTTCAAATACTTTGCCATTTGGCAATATCTTCTAAAGCTGAATTGTCATAAATTTTCATGCAGCAATTCATCCCATTTTCCTGTGAGTATACTTTTCACATTCATAAAGAAGACACATATTACAAAGTTCATGGCCAAGTACTCTAATTGCATGAACTCTGGCATGACACCAGTGCCAGTAAGCAGTGTAGCAATCATGGTGAAGTACAATGATACAGATGGGCTTTAGGGAAATAGTAAATGCAAAAAAAGCCCTAATACATCAGAAACAACATGACATGCTATTCATGAAGTTAAAAACTAACATGGAAAAACATTTTCAATGATACTTACAGATGCAACGAAACTTCACACAAGGCAAAGAAATCATGAGCATGAATTTAGGATGATGGTTACCTTGGGTGTGGAAAAGTAGTGGGTGGGATAGGAAGGGGTGGAGACCACAGAGGAAGATGCATATCATTTTTTACATCCTAGCCTTTCTTTTGCATTCACAGCTGATTCAATTACAAATATTTCACTATGATGGAATCAGAGACTGCAAAAGTAAAAGTCAACTTTAGAAAACATGAACTTATTACTTCAGAAAGACAGAACATGTTCTATATTTTAAAGATATATGAAAGAATATTCAGATATCAAGAATGAGCTTTTTAAAATTAAACATTTAAATCCCAAAATAGAGTGGTAAGAAATCAGAAGTCAGTGACATTTCTTAGACAAAATGAAAATGAAAATCAAATGGACAGGGCCCCTGAAAAGGAGCTTGCCATTCTCCTTGTCTGCAAGGGGATGCTGTGACATAGGCCAGGCAGGGAGAGTGGTGGCCCAGAGCAAGGCCCAGACAGAGCGCTGGATGGGCATTGCTTGTAAAATGACTGCTGTGGGTCAGGACGCCAACAACCAATTGCCATCTGCACTAATAGTCATTAGGAAAATATCACTCACAACCATTTTTCTACCTCTATTTTGTGACTGTATTCCATTCCCCATGAGCAAGGTCATGGGCATGTGTTATTCTGTGCTTGCTCTGTTTCTTTGGGCTCCAGGACTGGAAGCTCTCTTACCATATTGTTTTTTTTTTTTAATTCGGTATACGTGAAAGCAGAATGCATTTGGATTCATTGTACACTATTGCAACACAACTTTTCATTTACCTAATTGGACACGATGTAGCATTGCATCCTATGTTACTCATCCATGTACCTGGGGGAATAATGTCCATCTCATTCCACCATCTATCCTGCCCCTATGCGCCCTCCCTTCTCTTCCCTCCTCTTTGGTCAAAATTTCTCCATTTCTCACATTCCCCCTATTTTGGATCAGCATCCAGTTCTCAGAGAGAACATTCAGCCTCTGGGTTTATGGGATTGGCTTACTTCACTTAGCATGATAGTCTCCAACTCCATCCATTTACCTGCAAATGCCATCATTATATTTTCTTTTAATGCTGAGTATTAGTTCATTGTGTTTATATAGGACAATGTTTTTGTATCCACAGCAGAACATCTAGGTTGCTTCCACAGTTTCGCTATTGTGAATTGAGTTGTATAAACATTGGTGTGGCTGCGTTACTACAGTATGCTGGTATTAAGTTCTTTGGTTATAGATCCAGGAGTGGGGTAGCTGGGCCAAATGGTGGTTCCATTCCAAGTTTTCTAAGGAAAGATAGGGTTTTGAACTGGCCATTGGTCACCTGATGGTACTTCATGGGTTCCTCCAAGCCTGGCTTGCAGCTGCCTCCCCCCATTCTCTGGGATGAGCCAGATGCTCCATCGTGTCATCTGCAGTAAAGATGGCTTTCCTATGTCCTGTTCCTCATCAGCTTGCAGTGCTGGGTCTGCCCCCAAGATGGAACTGAGCAGTGGATGCACAGGCATTGCTCCAATGTCCTGCTACCTCCTGAGATGGAAGGAATATCTCTGAGGTTTGTTGTATATCCACCCCTGCCCCTACATTTGCTGTCTCTCCTTGAAGTCTTAAGTACCCTAATTCCACTTGTTCTAACTTGTTCCCCTTCTCCAAAACAATGACTTTTCTACTCTGATAAATACCCCTCATTCAACACCCACATTTGCAAGTTGCTGCAAAGATGAAAAAATTAGGTGCTGTACTAAAATTCTCAGAACAGATGCTCTAGCATTGAAAATGCTGCAGAGACACTTGGCTATACCACGAACTAGCTCTGCCATTGACTTCAGATCCTTCCCTGCTAGGAAAGGAGGCCAAGTGCTATCCAGGTGCAGCTAATAGAATTATCTCTGTTCTCTGGCTTTGATTCTTCAGAATCAAACACACACACATTCTCTCTCTCTCTCTCTCTCTCTCTCTCTCTCTCTCTCTCTCTCTCTCTCTCTCTCAATGAAATACAATTTGGACCACAGCACATATATCAATATGTTAAATACTAATTATTTACAGAAGAAGGTTCTAGACTGTGTGTTTGCTTGATGTTGTTTTTATTATTTTCTCAAGAGGCTAGGAGCAAAGAGGATCCTGTGGCTGTCCTCTTTAAAGTCTTCCTTGGCTCTTCCTTTCTGGAAAATCTCATGGGTTGTACAGCCAGGAAGGGGAATGACTTTGGAGACTAGAGCTAAGGACAGCCCAGCCTGTGAAATCAGATTTGGTGTTTTCTGGCACAGTTTGGAACACTGACCACCTGAGTCCAAAGATTTGTCCAGAGAGTCACCTTTGAAAACACTTGTCATTACACATGGAAGGCACATCTTCAGGGAAAGATTAAAAGAAGGAAATGTGACTTATAATTACTGTTAAGCATGTGTTAACATGGCCCTTGATGAATGCCAAATTTATGCCCTTTTTCCAAACCACACACACACACACGAAAAAAAATTCTAACACTTAAAACATCCATGACATCTTTTCAAATAATATTCAAAAATAGGTAAAATTAAATGTATAGCAAAGGAATTTCAGAATAAGCTGCTGAATTTATAAAATGAATCAATTTTTAAAACACATCAATATGATGTCTCAGGATAAACTATATCAAATATATGTTTATTCAGTGCAAAGTGTTCATTTCCTTCAAGAAAATGTTTCATGATACATATAGGCCAAGAACCAAAACCTGGAGATTTTTTCAGTTGAGAGAAGCCAGGAACTTTGTGTTTCATTGGAGAATTTCTGCCTAAATCTCAGAAGTTGGACCTCAATGACATGACCAGATAGTGGGTTTATTGGAGAATGTCCCCCATTCCTAAAATGATAGTATGGACTATATCCCGCTAGGCCAAGGGTAGTTTTGGCTTCTGCCTTCTATTTGATAATATTTTCCCCTCTCTGCTCCCCCCAGCTCACTCTTGAAAGGCCTTCTGTTCTGCCAGCCATAGTGACATCTGCTGGCGGACATGGGAAGTCACAAATCTGGGGGACCCTCTCAACCAAACCTTGTTAATGTTGCCATTTATCATAGGGGCAGGGGTACGGGCTCT
Source organism: Ictidomys tridecemlineatus (assembly GCF_052094955.1). Lineage (NCBI taxonomy): Eukaryota > Metazoa > Chordata > Mammalia > Rodentia > Sciuridae > Ictidomys > Ictidomys tridecemlineatus. Next base: position 77,644,479 of record NC_135485.1, on the reverse strand, counting down.
GGAGGGCTGGGCGTCCTGTCATTTCTCCCATACCCTCTCCCAAGAGAGCATCCATGTCTCAAGCAGCCAGTTTCCACCTTCGATTCGCAGAACTGAAAGTCAGGCAGATGCAAACCCCAATGCTAGCGTGGGCCCTGGAGAAGAAGCCACCACTCCAGGTGACAATAGACTTGACTGGATGCTTGGAGACTGAAGCAAGGCAGTTCTCACCCACCTCTTCTCCCTCCTCATTTTCAGCAGGCCTCTGCCTGCGGTTAGGAGAGGAGTGGAGCTCTGTCCCCCACCTGACCCCACTGTCTCAGCACTGCTTTAAGGGCAAACTTGCAACTAGGTGAGTCCAAAGAGGATTATTCCAACTCAGAGTTTCTTTTCTTCTAAATTAACGCAGTAGATGTCCACTTTGCGTTTCTGAGAAGTTCATGGTGTCCTAAGAACTCCATGTCACTTTTGCTACTCAAAGTGGGGTCCCTTGGTCAGCAGCACCAGCATCCCTGCTCAGAGCCTGTGAGAAACACTGCTACTCAGAGGTGCTGGCGTTTTGCACTGACAGAAGACACTTTGAAAGAAGCCCCGAGGCTATATCTGCACATACCCAAGTTCATGTGCTTGTACTCCACACTGGGTTCCTCACCTTGGCGCCCTTGGCTCATCAGGCCATATCCTTCTTAGTCTGTAGAGGTTTTCCCCGTGCAGTGTAGACATTCAGCAGCACCCATGGCCTCTACCTGAGTTGTGCACCAACACCCCTGACTTGTGATAACTCAAAAGGTCTCCAGGCATTGTCAAATGACCCGAGGGGAGGGGGAAAGTCACCTGTGTTGAGACCCATCAGCTTCAGGGTCACCTGAGACCTTGTTACAAACACACATTCTCAGACCCCACCCCAGACTGGCAAAACCAGGAGCTCCAATGGGGACCAGGAATCTGATTAAACTCTCTGCAAGACACAGGAACTCTGAGGTAGATGAGGACTCAGGAAAGGCCCTGTAGTGAATCACTGTTTGGTGACAGACAAGTCACAGGGGTGCCAAGGTCTGGGCTTGGCACAAGATTCAGGAGGCACCCACACTTTGTAGGTTCAAACAGCAATTCTTTATTCCAGCTCTCACACCGCCTCCACACAGGTCCAGGGGCAATCGCGTTCTGCCGTCTCCCGCACAATCCACCTACTCCACGAGGCTATCTCCAAATCCCATTTTAATCTCACGAGAACTCAACGGGAACAAGCAGCAGGAACACCCTAATCCCAGCAATAATCTTCAACCACCAACTTCCCTAAAACCCATTATCTTAAACTGGCAACGCCTTAAACTCAAGGAGCCGGTTACTTCCTCAAACCTGATCAGCTCTAAACTCGGATCCGCCTTGGTCCTTGAGCAAGGTCACCTTATTAAAGCATGCATGCAATGTCCCATCGAATGTCCTCTAAGCAGCATGGGGTACGCTTGGCAAGGAAATTTCGATGCGTCATTCCTACTTGGTAATGGCCCTCAGCACAGGGGCCACAGCATGACCAAGAGGTTGCAGGCTGTGGGGGATAAAGAGCCCAAAGCTGGAGCCACATGGGAGGGTTTGCAGCCACACTTCCCCCTGTACTATCTCCATGACCTTGGCCAAGCGACCTGATCTGTCAGTGCCTCAGTTGCCACCTATGGACAACAAAAGCACTGTTCCTCCTGCAACTATTGAATGATGAGGAAGTTTTTACGTTAAGGTGCTTAGAAGAGTGCTCTGTACCAAGAGCTTCGGACACGTCACCTACTGGTCTCATCTTCACCATCACTTTCCTGTCTTGACCCGGATTGTTAAGTCCCCTACAAGCCAGCCAGGCAGGTGCTTCATTCTCTGCCACATCCTCGGCCGGGAGCCCTAGCCTGGGCTAGATCAGGCTCTCAATGAACATCAGTGGAGAAAGGCATTGCAGTGTGGGAAGTCGTTCTCGCACGTGATTGGGCAGCTCCCTGACTAGGTGTGAGGCCTTCCGGCTAAACTGTGTCAGAACTAATCCCCACCCTTTCTAGGTGCGAGAGCCCATCCGTGTGGGGGTGTGACTGACCACTGACCCTGAGACCAATCACTGACCCTGACCTTGGAATGCTGTCCCCCTCGACCTTCATTGGATGGAATTTTCCCCTGAATTTCTTGTTCCCCAATAAAAGGCCATCCTCTGGCGTGCTCTCTGTCTCTCCTGATAGTCTTGTGTAACCTCACTGCCCACCCGGTGGCTCGAGGCAGGAGCCAGAGGGAGAGCCGTCTCAGACCTGTTGAAAAAAAAAGGTAAATTGAGTTTATGTGTGTTTATTTTGATCTCACTAGTTAACTTCTATGCTTAGAACCTCTAGTATGAGGCTAGCGTGCTGGTTGCGCGGCTGAATTTGCAGTGCCCCCAAGGACATGAGGACACCAGCAGAAGCCCTCTGTCTCAGGGACTTGAACTTTGCTATGGATCCTGTATGTTCTGCAGAGGGACCCCAGCTTCCTGGATCTGATTCTATTAGAAGGTGGCCTTGCAAATGTGGCAACTGGGCAAAACTGAGCTTTTCCGTCCATGTGGATTAGACGGAACCTCAGGTAGATCTACAGGCATGCTGTAACCAACAGTCAATCAACACACGCTTAGAAAATCATGGAAAGGCTAATGATGGGGGCGGGGTGCTTCACAGATGCTGTGTGTTTTCTTCCTCTACTTCTAGGAGTCTCTCTACACTCCTCCTGAAGTCAGTCATACAACTATCCCCATTTCAGATATGCAAATACTGAGGCCCCAAGAGGTTACAGACATGTCCAAGGTCATTGTCTAGTAAACAGTGAAAGTGTTCTTCTCATGCTGGTCTCTGATTCCAAACCCACACCTGCCTTTCTTCCCAGGGCACTTCCTGGTCTGCACACAGGGATTATATGCCTTAAGATTGGGAGGACAATCCTACTTTCAAACCTTCTACCTCATGTTATGCTGAAGACAATCCTAAGCAGCAGAGCACGTGTCTTATTTGGTTTAAAAACTCCATCTCTGGTAGTAATGAGATCTCTCTGCCACAGCCCCACCAGACAGCCACCTGGGATGAAGGCAGAGTGACCACAGGAGTGTGAAGAGAGAGGACAAGATTCAGGAAATTGCGAGACATAGAAGCAAGAACTGAATACACTAGCACAGACAGGACTTGCAGAGAGTGCAGCTGAGAGACCTGGAGCAGGGCGGGAGCAAGCCAGCGCATTCCACGGGTATTGATGAAGGTCTGCTGTGTTCCTGGCACTATGCTGAGAAGTAGATGCTGCATTGAGTACAGTCTCTGACCTTGCCCTGCTAAAGATCCCAGTCTGGGAATTTAAAGCTGGATGATATTGTCTAGCACTATGCCATTTCTTCACACTCCAGCTGACCTCTAGCCCCCAGCACCATGGCCCATTTGCCTACAGTGAAGGCCAGCAGCAGCTTTCCGTCATGGCTAGCAGGAGTGGGTGGAGAACCCCAGCTCTCTCACTCTGTAGGAAGGCTTCTATTAGTAGCATGATCTACATGGACCCCCAGCACTCCTTAGCAGGACTGTGCTTAGTGGCTCAGTGACAACAACTGGCTGGTACACCCTGTCTTCCAGTTCCTAATCACTTCCTGTTCCCACCTGGAGTTTTCTAGCATCACCTCCTAAGAAAACTACTTGCTAACAAATCTGGATCACAGGTTCCCTACACTTTAACCTCAGGGAAGCCAGAGCACAAAAGAAGGTTCTAGAAATGTTTGCAGTGATCCCAGTCTATCTAGCCATTTTACCCCTGTTGTTGGTTCTCCTTGGCTGCTCTGACTGCCCTGATAGGTTTAGGAGAAAAGACAAGCTGTATTTTGGCATGTAAAAAGAATTCAGGACAAGTCTCTTTCACACAACTTACCAAGTAGGGGCATATGATGTACCAGAGTTTAGGACTTCAAGGCTGCTGTCAGGTGGTTCCCGGGCTCTTCTGGTCCTCACCCTCACTCAATGTCTTTTTGTTGGTGATGTAGTTCAGCAATGGATTACTGGCCCAGAGACTTGTTCAATATTCCTCAGCAGTAGCAAAACGCTGTTGCCATTATAGGTAGCCAACTCCAGTAGTAGCATGATCTACATGGACCCCCAGCACTTGCCCACAATCTGCCCCGCAAGCAACCATGCTGTCTAAAATATACATCATGCTTAATTGTGTGGAAGAATTCTACATCTAGCCAAACCACAAGAGCTTGCAAAAGCCAGCCCAATAACATTTAGAGGATTCTCTCTCCAAAGCAAGCTTGCCAATGCCTGAGTGCCCACACACTCTATTGGCACCAACCTCACTTCCTTTTACAATGCACATCCACCAAGATATCATCGCCTGTGGTGGTTGAGCAGGCCTCTCCAACAAACAAGGTGTTTTCAGATGCACATGAATGAACTTACCAAAAATACTGGAAGAAAAAAATTCACTCTCTAAGATATGATGACGGAGCTGCTCTGTGATCTAGACCATCCCCCTCTCCTGCATTCTTTCTGTTTTCCTCTGTCTGGCTGGACCTCCACCTCAGCCCAGAAGGATGTGTCCTTTCTAGTCAGAAGCCCTGTCATGGCTTCCATTTCCAGGCCCTGCTTCCTGGTTATCTGCAGCCAGGTCTCAGTTTCAAGGTAGTCTCTTCAGATCCCTTCCCTACCCTAACCACAGTGTGGGCTTTGGCCCCATCCTTTACTCTCTACACCACCATTCTACATTATAGTCTTTCTGTCCCTCTCTTTGACCCAGGACTACCCATGACTGACTCCTCCAAACAACAAGCTGTTGAACCAGGTGGCATCAGAAGGTAGAAATGACCTGATTGCTAACTTGAAGATTTCACAGAATAGTTCAAGAGACAAGGAATATCCTGAACCAGTGAAATGACATAAGAGGAAGTCAATGAATTCTAACCTCAAGGATAAATTCTACAGTACACTGGCTGTCAAATTCAGCTACACACTGGAGCCACCTGGGAGCTGTGCATAGTACTGACCGCTGGACCACCCACTGGCCCTGGGCTGATGGAATGGCTCTGGGCTAAGATGGGACAGTGGGGTTTGTAAATTACCAGTTGAGTATAATATAAAGCAAACTTTCAGAACACTGCTTTTTCCCCACATGAAGAACTGTGTGCATACAGATGCAGAAGTACACAAATCTGCAGCATAAGGCTCCTTGAGGGCCATAGATTAAAAGCACTGTAGTTACCAGCACCCTGGCTAGGCACACCACCAGCCCCCTGGAAGCCTCCTATTTCCACCTTCCAGGTTTTTGCAGCCCTGCCATCCAAGCATGGAGGAGTCCTCCCTGCTGAGAAATTTCAGTGTGCATAATGGAGAGCCCTCTCTCCTAGGAGTCCCTGCTTTGACAATAAGTGCACTGGAGAAGTTTAAATCAAGTGGGAGGCACATGGGCAGGCTTCCTGGATGAGGCCCTATTGAAGGGAGGATAGGATCTGAGGAGTGGACCAGAGAGAGGAAAGATGGGAAAGGGAGGGAAACAGGCGAGGGCAGGGCGGCAGCATCACTGGAAAAGAGGCCCCAGGAGGAAATGCTACAGACTCTCAGCTGAAGACACCCATGAGGGCTTGAGGAGTTTTCAAGCACAGCCTTCCTTGCCAATATGTGTGAGCTTCCTGTTCAATAGACACTTTACAATTTTTTTTTTTTTTTTATTCCAAGAACCACTACCGTGTGGAACTTGAATGAGTTTAGTGGTAAATGACATGGAGGGACCCGCATTTAACAAACAGGTTTACTGATGGCACAAAGGCTTCAAAGTGAAACTGTGTCTGCCAGTTATTACAAGTCATTCTGCGGCACTCTAGTTCAAACAGGGACAGCCACAAATTCCTCACTGGGAACACACTTTACTGCCAAAAGTGGAAGCTGCTTGGATGAACCACTTCACTTCTGAACTTCTAAGCTGTCCTGAGCAAGCACATTCAGAACCCACTTCAGGCCCAATAGGAAAAGTGTACCTATAAGAGAACCCTTGTAGCTCTGATCACCAACGTTAAAAAGGAAAGCTGCTCTTTGAAGAAAATCCATTTGCCAATGTTTCACTGAAATCAATGGTTCCCCCTTACTCAGAAAACAAAATAGAAACACAGGAGCCTTCATGCACGGAATCTGAATTTCCAATGGAACAGATGCTTCAGAGAGAAACTGAGAGTGCCGGCTCTGAGAAGCGGTTCCACTTCATGCAGCTTCAACCAGAAACAAACCTCAATGTGCTTACAAAGAACAAGACCGTTCCTTCAGTTGGAAGCTGCCTGCACAAAATGTTTCTGTTCTGCACTTCCAAGCTTTTCTCAGCCAGCAAGTTCAGACGACGTTTACACCCAAAGTGCAAATTGTGCTACTCAGAGATCCCTTGGGACATCACCGATATTCACGTGGAACATTGGACGGTTGACAAGATAAATGGCCGAGTTTCATTGAAATATTTTTCTCATTTTTTTTCTGAAAACTCACTGGAAATGAAGGCGCCCACGAGCAACAAACTCTGCTTTATACAAGACACAGAAACTTCTAAGTAAAGCCCGTGACTGCTGGCTCTGAGAAGGGGTTCCAATTCCTACTAGTTCAACCAAGCCCAAATCCCAATATGCTCTCTAGAAACACATTTACATCCTGCAATTGAAGCTGTTGCACACCCTGCTTCTCTTCTGCACTTCACACTCTTCTCACCGAGCACATTCAGAGAGCAGTGCAGGCTCAGTATCCGAAGTGTGCTAGCAGGAGAGCCCTTGTACCTCGGAGCACTTGCTCAGATAGGAAGCCATGGGACTGCTGGGTGGATCAATTCCTCAAAGATTCTTTGGAATCCATTCCTCAAGCAGATTCTGAAAACTATCTTGAAATTGCATGAGCCTGTCTGCAATGATCTGTGCTTTACTGAGTGCAAAGATGGTTCCAAGTGAAACGGTGCCATCAGCTCTGACAAGAGGTTCTGCTTCCTGCATGTTCAACCAGGGAAAAACCGCCACGTGTTCACTGAGAACAAAGCTACTTTGTGCACAAAATTTTTCTGTTTGCCCCCTACAAATGCATCTCAGGATGCACATTCAGAACACATTTCCTGCAAAATCATGACAAAGTATCATTGCAAAAGTCCATTCTGGTCTAGCATCACCAACATTAATTAGGAAATGAATTGCATAGGTTTCATTGTATTCCCTTGGTCTCCTTCTTCTAAAAACTCATTGAAATTGCAAGTGCCTGACAGCAAGCAACTTACCATTGACCAAGAGCACAGTTGTTTCCAATAGAAACTGTGCCTGCTAGCTCTCAGAAGCCACTGGATTTAAGGCTACTTCAGCCAGGATCAAAGCTCAATGGGCACGATGAGAAAAATGTCATTTCCTAATATGGAAGCTGCTTGACAAAATTCTTCTATGCTGCACTTCCAAAATATTCTCAGGAAGCACACTCAGAGCACAGTTTCAGCCCATATGCAAAGAGTGCTAGCAAGAGAGCCCTTGGACCTAGGTTCAGCAACTTTGAGAACTGTGGGCCCACTGGGAAAAGCAATTCCCCAAGGTGGATTGAAATCCATTGCTCAATTGTTTGTCACAGAATTCACTTGAAATCCAAGTGCCTGCCTGCATTGAACTTGCACTGACCAATTGTACAGATGCTTCAGAGGGAAACTGCCACCTCTGAGAAGCGGTGGTTCTTCATGCTAGTTTAAGTAGTGACAAACCCCAATGTGCTCACTGAGAACAAAATGAGCTCCTGAATGTTGAAGCTGCTGAGAGACTGCTTTACTTTTGCACTCCCAAACTACTCTCAGCAAGCACATTCAGAGCCGAGGTCAGGCCCAAAATACAATGTTGGCTGACAAGAGAGGCCTTGCACCCAGGATCACCAATTTTGAGAAGGCAATGAGGACTGCTGAAAAGAACAATTCCACAAAATTCCATAAAAACCCACTCATCAGACCTTTCTGAAAACACTGGAAATGCAGGTTTCATGCAAGGAACTCTGGGTGACAGATGGCAAAGTTTGCCAAATGCAAACATGCCTACCAGCTCTGAAAAGCCGTTCTCATTCACACTGCTTCAACCAGGGAAAATCCCATGTGCTCACTGAGAACAAGTTAGCTTGTGCCACTTGAAGCTGCTTCCACAAACAGTTTCACTTCTGCACTTCTAAGCTGTTCTCCTCAAGCCCTTTCAGAGAACAGTTCAGACATGAAACACAAAGGGTGCCAGAAAGAGATCTCTTGAATCTAGCATCACCAACTTTCAGGGGAAAAGAGTACCAGCTGAGAAGATCAGTTCTCCAAAGTCTCACTGACATCCATTTGTCACACTTGTTTACAACATTCACTTGAAGTGCAGGTGCCTACATGAGTGAACTGTTTTTGATCAATGGCACAGAGGCTTCAATGTGAAAGCATTCCTGTCACCTGTAAGAAGCAGTTTTGCTTTCTTCTTGGTCACACAGAAAAAAACAGCAAGAGCCTACTTACAAAAAAGTTAATCAACAAAGCAAATTGAAACTGCTTGCAGCAAATGGCTTCCATTCCCCCACTCCCCAGCTATTTTCAGCAATCACATCCAGAGTCCAATTCCAGCCCAATATGAAATGTGTGCTCCCAAGAAAGCCTGTATAATTTACATCACCCAACTTGGGGAGGCAAGGGGAATGCTGAGAAGATCAGTTCTCCAAAGGTTCATTGAAATCCAAAACTCCTATTTTTTCATAAAACTCATTGAAAGGCAGGGGCCTCACCTGCAGCCATCAGTGGTTGAATGATGGCACAGAGGCTTCAATGTGAAACCCTGAATGTCAATCATTACAAGTGCTTCTGACACACTCTAGTTCAACCAGGGACAACCCAAAGTGCTCAAGGAGAACAAACTTTGTTCCTGCAAGTGGAAGCAGCTTGCATGAACTGCTTCAGTCAGGAAATTCCAAGCTCTTCTCAGCAAGCACATTCAGAGCACAGTACTGGCCCAATAGAAAAAGAATCCTAGCAAAAGGGTCTCACACCTACAATCACCTTCATAAGGTAGCATCCCATCTTCTGTGTGGAAGTGGGTTTCTTCTTGGCCCTTATGCTGTGGAGGAGACCACTAGAAGCTCAGCCTCATGCAGGACCATCTGACCTGGACATTTTGCAAACCCTATGAAGCCCTCACACAAGCTCAAATGCTACAGGACTTTGCAGAATAGTCCAGGTAACAGTAGACATTCATTCATTGTCTAGAGTCTACAGATTCCTATATGCATGTCATTCATTATCATCAAATGCACAATTTTGATTAAAAATCATATAGCTAGCTAGATAGATAGATAGATAGAGATATCATTCCAATTTGAATCAAAAAAATCAGAAATATTCCCAAATCCAAAGAGTGGATCCCCATTGTGATGCTACCAGTGGAAAATTCCACAGCTGACCTCATGGGATGGTTCACAGTGAAAACACAGCTGCATGAAAAATATTACATGACATGACCTTCTGGTTATGTGGAAAGTGGCATGTGAAGTACACATGCATGTCTTCTTCAGACATGGGATTCATTTGCAAGACACCTTATGTAATGGAAAATACTCCAAAATGGGAGAAATCAGAACCACATCTCCAAAGTATTTCAGAAGAGACCAACTTCATCTGTGTATCTATCGCTCAGTGAGTGTGTGTGCTCGTGTGTGTGTGTGTGTGCTCTAGTGTGTGTTTGTGTGTGTGTGTGCTCTAGTATGTGTTTGTACCATGATAGCCGATACTTCATTGCCCCCATTGGAAAACTGACTCAGATAATGCCATCTGCCAAACTCCTAAAAACCAAACTTCTTGCTGATACAAGGAAACATTCCTTCCTGTTGGTTTGGATGTGTCCTTTAGAAATCACTGCTACATTTAGTATACTCAAATTATTACAGTAGATCAGGTAACAAAAACATATATATTTTTAAATAATAATATATTAATGGAAACAACAAATACAGGATAGAGTAACAACTGTGTTACTAAACAAGGTCAAGGACAATGGCAAACTATAGATTCAAACTTTGAAGAAAATAATTATCAATGTAAATATTCCTGGGCTGCCTCAGTCCTGCCCAGGCACACAGCAGCAGAATGGTTTTGCAAGCATCCTCAGGAGGGTTGCACCCTTCTTTGCAGGACGAGAGGGAGGTTGAGGCTGGATCCACAAATCATTCTTTTGGGAGAGGCTCCTTTTCCTCAGCACGAAGTTGGGTTTTGTGTGAGGGTTCTTTGCGTGAAATACATTGGCCTGCGCTGGAATCCTCAGCTCTGGGGAGAGAGGGGTGTACACAATAAGGTGGCTCAGGAGGTGCTCTCTGGGACACCCCAACATCTGAGAGCCTGTGCCAGAAAAGGCCAGAGCCACACACCTGAGAGCTCTCCAATTCAGCACCAATACCAACAAGACAGCCTCCACAGACCTCCCTGAGGAAGAACTAGGCAGAGCACTTCCACAGACCTAATGTCGGTTCCTATCAAAGGCTTTGGACTCCAAAACATCCCAGGTCCTCTTGCATCTGCCAAAGCACACCACTAGGGTTTGCATCTGAAATCTCCCACAAAAGGCTCATGTGCCAAAGATTCAGTCCACACATGAGCCATCTTCACAGGTGGGTTTGGAGGGAAGCATTGGATGGTGAGTGCTCTGGTGTCAACATGAAATTCTCATTCAAGATGAATACACTACTGGGGGGTGGGAGGGACTGGAAGAAAGGTTGAGCATGCTTGGAGGAAGACATAAACAGGGGTGCGCCCTGGGCAACAATACCTTGTCCCTTTTGGCTTCACTGAATCCTCATTCTCCAAGTAGAGGTCCTCCTTCTCCTCTCCATCTTTCTCTCTCTCCCTCTCTCCCAGCCTTGCTCTCTCTCTCCCAGTCTATGCCTGTTTGGCAAGGGCTGAGTAGCTCTCCACTGCCACACACTAGACCTTTATGGACAGCTTCAGTGCACAACCAAAGAGAAAGTTGTGAAACCCAGAGAAAAGGCCTAGGATTCCTCAAGTATGGCCACAGTGAGGACAGGCTGACCAGCACAGATACCAAATTAGAGCCATGCTTCTGCATTGGTGGAGCCTGCCTCCATGTGAACCAGGCTTCTGAGAATGGAGGCCAAATTCCAAATGCTGCCCAACTGAGAACAATGGTTCCAAAGACCAGCAAAGGGAATGCTTCCCTCCAACATGGTGTATGGTCCAGTGGTGCCATGACCCCAAGTGGGGGAATACAACAGCCTGCTTCTTCTTCCTCTGAACTCGTGTTTCCTGTTGCCCTTCTCTAACCTAGAGCCTGTTCTTTATCCCTTCTGGGTTGGATGTGGGGATCTCTGCTATGAATTTCTTAGGCTACCAAGGCCCCAGACAGACTTCCTCTTCCATTGATTCTACTAACCTAACAGTAGGTTAAGATAGGAGACAAGTGATTCTAGAACTCATAGGGATGGTGGTCTTCAGCATACATAGGCTGGGATAATGGCTGCTGTGGTGTTTGGCTCACAAAAACCAACCAACCAACCAACGAAAAAGCGCTGGCATTATTATCAGATGAGCTTTGTGGCTACGTGCTCAGGAAGCCCTCATCTGACTTTAGTTAGGGATCATAACCTGGCTATTGTGATCACTCCTTGGCAAGCACTCTGGTACAGAAGACCATGGAATTTATGCAAAGACAGATGATTCAAGCTGTCTCCCAGGCTGTTTTCTTCCCAATTTCATCCTGTTACTGCTTGCTAGAATCCTGGCAATGCTCTGCCAAGACAGTGGTTTTCTGGTCACACAGAAGGCTTTCAATCCTACTGCTCCAGTCCACAAAATGCCAGTTCCATCTTTAGCCCATGCATTCCCATGTTCCTCTGAAACCACTCTTATCCCAGACCATGAAACCATACTGCTCCTAGAAAGAGGATTTCCTCCTCACTACTCAAAGATTTCAGCTTTGGATGCCTGTTGATGTCCAGGGGAGGCACCTTTTAAGGAGCCAAAATATCCACTGGGGTATACCATTGGACCTTGAGACCTTCCTCCAGCAGAAGTGCAGTTGGCTTTGTGCACGAACCCAACACACCTGTTGGAGCATTCTTGGGGGTTCCGAGACTACTCTTTGGTGATAAGAGTTGACCTGAGTACACATCCTGACCCTTGTTCTCTGTCATCTGATTGTCCCACTTACTCTGACGGTGAGAGATGATTTGGCCCAGCTCATAATCCTCCGGCTTCTCCTGAGTAAGCAAGTGCAGCTCGAGGGCCCTGCGAATGATGACAGGAGCTTGATCGTGGCAGGTTACCTGAAGCAGCATGGGAGACAGGCCTTCAGGAAATGGGCCTTGAAGTGACTACTCAAGGACAGCGAGCAGGGGCATTCTGGAGGCACCTCCACTCTAAATACAAGGGCAACATCCATGACCCTACTACCTGAGGCTGACCTCCTGCTCATCACGTGGGCTCTTCCCATAGGCTACTAGCCCAATCCTTGTACATAGGACTTCCAGGACCTGACATTGCTCTTTGTGGAGCTGCACTTCTCTCCAAGTGAAAGGACCCCATTACCTGCATACAGATGCAATCACATCCCACAAGTTGGGAGGAATGGGACAATAGCCTCCAAGATCCCAGGTCTGCCCGAGGATGCAGGCGGCATTGGGAATGGCCTAGGCACAAAACCTACAGGCTTTGGTCTGGATTGCCAGGGTCCAAATCAGACCCAGGAACATGACCACACACAGGAGTGACGAAAGATAGCCACAAGAGCTCCTGGCCTCCAGAGGCTCAGTGCTGGCTGGGGTATAAGAGGGCACCTCATACGGCAAGGGTGGTCATTGGGTTACCAGGACATGTAGTGTGCTTGCTCCACATCCATACTGACTCTGCAAAGAGACCCTCTCAGCTCCTTGTTCAAGGAACATGCAGAACCTCATACTGGTGTCCTGCTCCATAGACGCCAGCATCCCATACAGGGGAACCTGCAACCTAGGTCCTGGCCTGTTCTCATCTGTCACCCATATCTGCCTCTGCCCTTCTGGACTGCATGCTGCCACCTGACACACAGAATCCCTCAGACATGGTGGTGGACAAGCTGCTGCTCTCCCTCATCTCAGCTCCAGCCCTTCACACTGACCTCTTCCTTCTTGATTCCCATCTATCCTCCTGATCATCCAGAAGCTCCAAATTCAAGAGGGCATGTGTAGTCCATGGTATTGGACCAGTGTCTGCTCCCCACCCAGGTGTAAGCACCAGGGGACACCCTTGCTCCCAGGCTTACCAAAACAGTCTTGGCCATCTTTGGACTTTGTGTTTCTAAGTGGACATGAATTAAGCAGGTGTCTCCCACCTGATTGTGGGAAAGCGGCCTGGAGGACTTGCAGGTTGATTCTGAGAACTGTGGGGGATGGAACATCAGCAAACCCAGAAACAGAAAGCCATCCCAGCCTGTCAGTTGGCTCTATGGGCTTCTAGCACATATATCCAGCTGCTCAGGCTTCTTATTTCCCCAGGTGGGAGTGGAATGGCAGCACAAGTACAGCTTGAATAAGGTAGGTGTTTACCTCCTTTCCCATGACCTCGCGGCATTTCCTCACGATGAAATAATATTTTATTTGTGGAATCATGGACAGATACATCAGTGAGTGGTCAGGGACCTTGATTTCTGCAGAGCAAAGTGGAGAGAATTGTTAGGTGGCACTCAAGGATTATACCACAAAACACCCACAACCCCTGAGAGTCTCCGCCAGGGTGAGCCGGCACCAGAATTGAGAGCCCTCCTATCCAGCTACAGTGCCACCAAAGACTCCCTTAGTGATTCTTCCCTGGAGAAGATGATGTACAGGATTCTAAACCAAAAGAGCACCTGGCAATGGAAACAGCACATTGGGCACAGAACTTCTCAGTGCAGGTTGGATCTGCCAAAGGGACACTGCTAGGCTTTGCATCAGGATTGGCAAAGGCTTTGGTGCTTAGGCCTTTCTCCCCAGGGCAGCCATGCTCACACATGGGCATTCAGGGAAGCATTGGATAATGGGCGAATTCATCCAATTGCCCTGGATGAATCCACTCATGGATGAATATGCGGAGGGGAGGTGGTATCCATCAGAGGTGTGTTGGGCATGGACATGAGAGAACTTCAGCAGGGTGGTGCCCTGGAGAATTCTATTGTTTTCTAGGATCGCTCTCCTTCCCCTTGTTTCTCATCATGAGCTGTCTGCTTGGTACTTTTATTCTGGTTCTTGTTCTACATCTGGCTCTTCTTTCTGTCGTGCATCTTCTTGTAGTTCTTTCTGGGTCTTTTCCTTGTTCCTACATGATTTATTCTTGTTCTTCTTCTTGTGTATCTCCCTCCACCCTTCCTTCTGTTCACCTCTTTCTTTTTCTTCTTCTTCCTCCTGCTCTTCATTGTGTGATCCTCTCCCCACTCAGGAGTGTCTCTTTCTCCTCCTCCTCCTTCTCCTTCTTTCTCTGGCAATGGTGGGGCATCCTGAGGAGTTCAAATCTATCACACTCTTCTGCCCAGATGCAGCTTCTGTTCAGTAGTCCAAGATGAAATCAGTTCTCAATCAATGACCAGGAGTGAAACCAAGACCAAAGACAAGTGACTTCCTTTCTTTGTCATTGTCACAGTCAGGAAAGACTGAATGACAGACACCGCATTCTGGATAGGCTTCTACCTATGGTAGTCAGCACCTCATCTGGACCAGGATTGCTAAAATAGATACCACCTCCATAAAGCTTCTCCAATGAAAACAAGGTTTCCAAACTCTAGGAGAGGGCCAGCATCACTGCCACCCTCCTGCCATAAGGCATAGATGCCATCACACCTAGTGGGTTCCAGGCCCCCCGTAGTCCTCCCTTTTGACGTCTGTTACACACAAACCTCCCCTGGTCTGGAGCCTGCTCTCAACTGATGCTAGGGTTGAAAGTCTGTTTCTGAAATCACCTTTGTAGATTCTCGGTTTGGTAATTCCTTTTGACTGGCTTATTTTTTTACTAGGGATAAAGCCAGAGGCACTTAAGCACTGAGACCATTCCCAGGCCTTTTTACTTGGGTACAGGGTCTCCCAAAGTTTCTGAGGCTGTTTGGAAATCCCCATCCTCCTGCACTGCCTCCCAAGTCCCTGAGATTCGCAGACACTGCCCCTTGCCCAGCTCCTTGCACCTCAGTCTTCCTCATGTGTGAGACAGAGCCAACTCAAATGAGGCAGTGTGTGAAAATCGGAAAACTCACTTACATGCCCGACAGATGGTGGGTTCTATTGTGGACAGGCTGGGATGGTGGAGGCTAGGAGTGTCTGGCTCACAAGAAAGGAAAGAGCACTGGAATTGTGGACAGCTCAGCATTGTGGCCTCTGTTCTTCAGATGCCCTTCTTTGTTGCTGGAAGGAATAATAACCTGGCCATTCTGATATCTTCAGGAGATGGGCACCCAGGCACAGAGGACTTGGAATTGTTCCAAAAAGAACCCAAACAGGCTGTCCCCTGGCCTTGACTTCCTCTTCGCTGAGTCCTGTTCCCAGTCTCTGCAATACTGACATTCTTGAGTAGGCAAAACTTCTCATATCCTGGCCATGGATTGGGACCTGTGCTGCTTCTGTCCATAGCTATGCTGATCCAATCAGGACCCATGCTCTGCTCCTCTTCATTTGAAGGCATCTTTATCAGTGAGCCATAAACCAAACTGATGATGGATTGAGCCTCTCTCTGCCTTGCCCTCATCGATATTAGCTTTGCATTGCCAGACCAGGTCCAGGGGAGAACACATTTAGGGAGGTTCAGCAGCACCCTCGGGCCTCATTGAGCACCTCCAAATTGTACATGCTCATCACTGCACTTGGTTTCCTGCACCAGGCCCACCACACCCTGGCTATTTTAGGGCCAAGGCCCACTTTCTCTTGGCTGTGAGTTATCCTGAGCCCACTGTGGATCATGTCTCCCCACTGTCTGATTGTCCTACTTACTCTCATGCAGAGACATCATTCTCAGCAGCTCAAAGTTGTCCACATCCTCATGCTGCAACAAATTTTGGTCCAAGGCCCTGCGAATGAGGCTTGTCACCCTCTCCTGACATGTCACCTAGATCAGAGTGAGACAAATGTCATCAGAGAATGGCTTTTAGAGGAGCTACCCAGAAGACTGTGGTCAAACATTCAGGAGAAATGTTAGCTACATATACAAGGGCACAATCTTGTTATCCTGCTACCTGAGTGTGGCCTCCATATACCCCCTGGGTTCTTGCAACGTGCTACTAGAACAATCCTGGTACAAATATCTGCCTGTACCTGCCATCTCCCCTCTCCCTGGGGAGCCACATTCCACTCAGGTCAAAGGACCAAGCTGCCTATGCACAGACACACTCTCATCTCACTGAGATGACAGCAATGGGCCAGGGATCTGGGATGTAGGCTGCCTTTGTGGGTGGAAGAGGCAGATGCACTGAAAATTTTGGTCCTGACTGCCACTACACAAAACAGACTCAGATACAAGAGTGTGTACTTGAGTGCTTCATGATAGCCTGGAGAGGCCCTGGGCTCTGGAAGCTCGGTGCAGGTCTGGTTCTAATGATGTACTTGACTCAGCACTGGCAGTCACTGAACATGTCTCCTCTGCAGCTGGACACCTGCAGCATTAGCGTATCTACTGCATATCCATAGAAATTCTGCCAAGAACCCCTTTAGCTCCGTATTTACATACATGGAAAGACTGACATTCTGAAGCTTTGGCATGAGCCCCCAGGTGATCCTGACCCCAAATTTCCACACCTAGTCATGCTAAGGAGGTTCTCTTCCCTGCCACCAGGAACACACCCTTTCCTACACATGTGACAAGTCACTGCCAGCTCCTCTGTTCCAACCTCACTCATTGAGAATACCAAGTTCTAGGCACTGCAGCCTGCACCCTGGACATATCTCTGCCTTCATCTGTCCACAGCAGATGCCTTCATCTGTCCGTCTGCACTTCTGGCCTGCCAAACCCACAATACACAGGCCCACTCACCGCTGCAGCTGGGCATGCTGAGACTCTCTCCCCTCAGGTCAAGCCCTTAAGACTGACCTCTCTCTTCTTAATTTCCAACTACAGCCCCAGGGTTGGCTGTGTCTCCTGCCTTCCACTGTGTGGACACCCAGGAGGCAGCCCTGCTGTCAGGCTTACCAGGATGCGCTTTGTCTCTCTCAGGCTCTGTCCCTCTAGGAGGACGTGGACAAAGCGGCTGTCTTCCACCTGCTCGCTGGAGTGAAGCAGTGAGGAGCTGCTACTGGTGACTTTTCTCATGCACCACTCATTGCTTTGGGTGGCCTGGGGCAATGGTGCTGAGGCCACCGCAGAGCTGCTGCTCACAGCTGCTGGGATCCTGGATGCCACTGCCACAGAAGGCTCCAAGAACTGTGGGGGATGACAACATCAGCAAAGCCCAGCACCTGCACCCCACCCAGCCTGGCATTGGCTCTGTGGGCATTCTACAACATCCATCCAGAACCTGAGGTTCTTGTCCCCTTGGAGGATATGGAGTGGCACCAGGAGTAAAGACTGAAGAAGGTGGCTGTTTACCTCCTTTGGCTTGACTTTAAACAACTTGATGGCAGCTGTTTCCCGAAGAAGAAAGTTATAATCCACTCTGCCATCCAGGGCGTAATATACATTTCCATCAGCAGGTATCCTCAGCTCTGGAGAGGCAGGGGCAGAGGCATGGTAGGTGACACTCAAGGAATACACTACCCAACATCCCCCACAACTGAGAGCCTCTGCCAGCTCTGGTCTCACACACAGACCTGAGAGCCCCCGAATCCAGCTACTGTTGCACCAAAGACTCCCCACTGATTCCTCCCTGAGGACCCTCTATGCACAGGAATCCACTACAGGAACACCTTTCAAGGAAATAGCCCCTTGTACCCCAGACCCTCTTAGTTCACGCTGGACCCACCAAAGCGAAACAGCTAGACTTTGTATCTGGATTGGTCACCAAAGACTCATGTGTTCAAGGTTTTCTCCCCACTGCAGCAATGATCACAGGTGGATTTGGGGAAAAGCACTTGATGGTGGGTGCCTCCACCTTGCCAGTGGATTCATCCACTCATACAGGGCTACACTAATTGAAGGGGTATGGTTTGGAGGTGTGTTGAGCTTAGGTGGAGGATGTCCACAGCAGGGCTGTGCCATTCAGAGATATATATTTCTCTTGAGTTCCCCACTTCTGCATTTCCTCCTCCTGAGTATAATTCTCATTCACATTTTTAATCAATTTGTTGTTATACTTCTTGTTCGGCTTGTGTTTCTCCTACTTGTTCTTGTTCTTCTTCATCTTCTCCTCATGCTTCTTCTTATATTCATCTTGACCTTCTTATTCATGGTCTCCTCCTTCAACCTATTTTCATTTTTCTACTCCTCCTCCTCCTCCTCCATGTCCTCCTCCTCCTCGTCCTCCTCCTCCTCCTCGTCCTCCTCCTCCTCCTCGTCCTCGTCCTCCTCCTCCTCCTGCTCCTCCTCCTCCTCGACCTCCTCCTCCTCCTCCTTTTTCTTCTTCTTCTCTCTCTCTTTCTCTCTCTCTCTCTCTTTCTCTCCAAGAAAAGTTTACAAGCTGTGAAGGGTTATATTCTACCACACTCTTCTCTCTAGAAATGGCCTCTGGTCCTAAGTGGACTCAGTTTGAAATGAATTGAAAGATTGGAAGCCAGAAATGATTCTTCATTGAACTGTTTTTCTCATGTACTCATCTAGGTCAGGAAAGGCCGCCAAAGTAGGAACCCTGTGGTTGTCTGTCTTCTTTGACACAAGACAAAGAAGCCTCTCTTCTTGGCCCCTTGTGGATAATAGCTTTGCAATGCCTCCTCAGGCCAAGGAAAGAACACAAGTTAGGCAGGTCCACAGCCCCTGGGGAACATGAAGAACCTGCAGATTGATGCCCCATCATTACACTTTGTTTTATGCACAAGTCCTACCATACTCATCCTGGGCATTGGGTCAACGCACACTGTGTTTTGGCTCCCAGTTATCCTGAGCCCACTGTGACTCACTGCTCCCTACCCTCTGTGACTCACTGCTCCCTACCCTCTGATGGTTCCACTTACTCTGATGGTTCGAGACAATTTGCAGAAGCTCGTAGTTTTCTGGATCCTCCTGCTGGAGCAAGTGTGCATCTAAGGCCCTGTGGATGATGACTGGAGCCCTGTCCTGGCAGGTCACCTGAGCAGGGTTGGAGAAAGCTCATCAGAGAGGGAATTTGGGAGTAGCTATTCAGAGGACAGTGCTCAAGGACAATCAGAGACAAGTGAGCTCTCAACACAAGGGCACCATCTTGATACCCTGCTACCTGAGGCCTTCATGTGATCATGTGGGGGTCTTCCTATGAGCCTCTAGTCCAATCTTGGTACAAGAGTTTGCTTCAACCTGCTATGCCCTACAGGGACAAGGGAATAAGGACCAAAAGGTTTTGTACAGACACACTCTAGTCCCATCAAGATGGGAGGAATGGTCCAGTGGACTTCCATATCCCTGCTCTGGTCTGGGATGCAGCTGCATTTTTGTGTGGACCAGGCACAAACCCTAGGTGCTTTGATCCTGACAGCCAGGGCACAACACACACTAGGACTCTTTAATGATAGGCATAGAAGCTGATGAACTCTAGAGTGTCAGTGCTTGCTAGGGTGTCAGGAGGTTTGGACCCAGCAGGTGCACTGGTTCAACATGGCTCCCCTGGAGGTGGACACCAGAGTCTCATGATGGATACTCCACACCCAGGAAAATTCTGCAGAGAGAGCCGCTGATTCTCTATTCACATACATGCAAACTAGGACACTAATGGGCCCCTCCAAGGCCCCCAGTTCTCTGTGACCCACACCTACCCACCCTAATCATTCTACAATGGCTCCCTTCCCTTCAACCAGCAACATATCCCCTTCCACAAACACGAAAATGACTGCCAACTCCTGTGCTTCAACCTCCACGGTTCAATATACTCCTCCTCAATACCAAGGTCAGTAGAGGATGGCCTGTACCCTTGATATTTCTCTGACCTCCTCTGAACCCAGCACTCACTCCTACACTTCTGACCTGCACACCCCAAAACACACAGGCCCACTCGCACCCAGACTTGGCATGCTGCTGCTCTCCCACCTCTCTCTTGCTCACTTTCTGCTCTCCTTCCTGACCTTCCAGAAGCTCCAGTTCAAGAAGACAGGCCTAGTCCAAAGTGTTTGCTGTGGACTCGGTCTTCCCCACTGTGGGCTCCCAGGAGACTCCCCTGCTCGAAGACTCACCAGGATGCTCCTATACTGTGTTGTCCTTTCGTTTTCCAGGTAGACGTGAATGAGGCACCTGCCTCTCATCCGCTTGTTATATTGGGGCCTTGGAGAGGACGGAGTGGAGACCCCTGATGTCCTGGACTCCGGATCTTCCCCTTCCCTGGGAGAAGGCTCTGGCTCTGGGGTTGGCTGAGGAGCCGTGACAGGAACTGAGCTTGTAGCTAGAGGAGAAAAGATGCCAACATGACTGCCTTGCCCTGACCTTCCCACAGACAGACAATACACCTGCTGCCAGGAAGAACTCAGGCCCTTAGCCCACACAGGACCTCTTTGCAGACTGGGGTCACTTCCTCAATGGACTAAGGCTTATCCTAATTTCCACCCAACACCAGGCATACAGACTCCCTGCAGTGGGACAACAGTCGGATCTTTCCTCATATACCCTTAGGTACTCACCACAGTCCGCCTGGCTCTCAGGCTTTGCCTGGCTTGATTTGCCATCTTCAATTGGAGCCAGGAGGTGGTGTGCTTGGTGTTCCAGGTTCAAGCCACCCAGCAGGAGCCACATGGATAGCAGCTGCTGCAGACTCAGAAAGCCTGGAGGCTGATGGGAAGCCTCAGAGTAGAGGTTCACCCAGGTCCCCAGGAAGGAAGGTGAGGCACTGTGGGGAGGAAAATGTGGAGTCAGCAAAACCCTGGCCTTGTCTTCGCCACAGCCTCCAGAGAAAACCTCTGACCCTACACTGGGGAGAGCAGTCTTTCCTCAGCCTTCCCAAGTCAAATCACCTTGCAGGTCCCTATTCTGGAAACAGGAGCCCATCCTCTTGACCCCAAGCCCATTCCATGTTGAAGTTGGTCTAGGGGTCCACCACAGTTACTGAAGAGGACAACGTGCAGTTATGCCCCATGGAGTCAGGGATGCAGTCACATGTAGGATATGTACTCATGGCACCTGCGGTTTGAGGCTGACCCCCATGAAAAGGGACACAATGGCAGTCATTTGCACCCCATTTTTCACTGAATTATGAAACATGACTGGAAACGTGTCTTCACACAGTGGGTCCTTTCTCCATGTTCATCAGTGAATGAGCCCAAACTCCTGATTCCCACATATCTCTGGGTGTGGTAGCGGCCAAGACCAAAGCCCCTGTCCAGCTATGTCCCAGATAGGATGCTCTGTCCCACTATGGAAATTAACAAGTCTTTATTAACCCAAAAGTGCTTTTCCAAAGGCCTGAGTTTTGAGACGCCTCTGGCACAGATCTACGTTCTTCACAAAGCCAACATCACACCAGAAAGACCACCTGGCCTCGCTGAGTCCACCTGGGAATGAGCTCAGTGCACACCATTGAGCTGTGGTGCCCACTGTGTGGGGACTGCTCCACGGACCTCTGTGGATCAGCTGGAGTCAGGATGGTTTCTCTGCCTGAGAGGTGAGTTCACTCCCCTTGCAAGGCTGTGGCAGGCACCTCCAGGACTCGTCCCATTTGGGGCTGACATTCCACTATGAGTGTGGTCCTCTATCTCATTAGGTATCACAAACCTTTGGGTCCCTGAGAGGTACATGGCAGCCCCAAGACCCAGGCATGAGGGGGCTACACACTTGGGCTTGGTGGTCTGGTGCTTACCTTGGGAACAAGAGATCCAGCACCTGCTGGGTGGGGATGGAATCCCAGGAGATTAACCCCATGTTGCTCCTGAAATGTAGGTTCCTCCCACAAATGACAGGCAGGAGCTCATTCCTAAGCTGGTCCTGCCTGTAAGGTTCAAGGCTCTGTACCCTGAAGGGCTCCTCCGTGTTCTCATCATTTTCACCCTGGGTTGGGACCAAGAATGGTGGGTTCAAAATGGAAATGGTGACAAACAGAAAAATGACTTGTGCCAATACACTAGAGTCAAAGCACAATGGGACAGTTCCCATCAGTACAAACACACACACACACACACACACACACACACACACACACACACACATAGTCAGAATAGGAGTCCTGGGCCATTCATCAGGGATCAGACTAGAGGGCCGGCTGGGCTCACCTGCCCTGTGCTACTCACTGTTACTCTTGAGCTCCTGTGCGACAATTGCCAGAGGCTCTGGCGTCTAAGATGAAGCCTCACCCAGTGCATCCACAAAAGGGCTAGTTGGCCCCCCTGAGATTCTTGGGAGCCTGAGGCTCGGCATTGTTTGCAACCACAGGAGAACATCCTTCTCACTCCAGTTTCTCCAACCAAATGAGCTCGGATGGCTTGGTCAGTTAAGTGGGTGCCTGGATACCAGGGTTCCATGTTCTGTTTGATCCATTGTCAAGGCAATGATGTCATTTCCTGTGCCCATACCTGAGCCTCTTTTCACATAAGACCACTTTCAAAAGCCCTATGAGCTGCTGATTTCTCCTCCATGCCTAAACATCTCAGGTGCACAGGTGTTCACCAACAACAACCCAAACATCCCCACCAGCGTCTGCCCTGCTTGGTGCCACTAGAGTTCCAGCTTGGAGCCTTCAAAAATGCATTCACAACCAGTCCTTCCCTCTCAGCAGCTTTTGGACCCTGGTCCCATTAATGTGCAACTCATGCTGTGCCCAGTCTTTTCTGGAAAGTAGGGTAGCATCTAATCTCTAGGGTTTATTGTGTCTATTGGCCCATAACACCCTCTATTCTCCTGAAACCAGAGATGGGACTCACAGGTGGCTAAAGCACAAATGTAGAGATGGGACAATCACAAGAAGGGGAGAGACAAAGAATGCACCCCAACTCAATCAGGCCTGTGTCCCACACAGGGACGTGGCCAATGTCCATCCCATCGTGGCTGCAGTTCCCTCTCTACACCATGGCAAGTTGGAGGGGACTGAGATGCAGAGGCTGCTCCCCTCTGCCATACAACTTCCCAAGGCTTCTCCTAAGATTTCAAAAGGGCCAAGTGTGTCTAGTGTTGGGGTCTCACAGAGACTCCAAGGTACCACAGCATCCTGCTGCCCAGAACCGGTTCACCCCTCACCTCAAGGGGGCTCAGCCTCTGGATTCATGGGAATTGAAGTGGGTACAGGTGATGGGATATCACCTCCGAGACTGAGCTATGCCAAGTCCATGACCCCTGTCTGCATCCCTGTCTCCAGCACCACTCCCCTCTCTCTCTTTCCTCCCCAGATCAAACAAATCCATTTAGCAAGTGTGTCCTGTGATAAAGACATGACAGTCACCCATCCTCTCATTGCAAAAACACTGAGGCTCAGCCAACATGGATCCTACCAGGAACACAGGCATAAACTCAGAGTCCGATCCTCCCAGTCGAGCCTCAGTGGAGCCTGGACTCCCAGCCTCCTAAGTCGCCGAGCCTCAGTGGAGCCTGGACTCTCAGCCTCCTGAGTCAAGGAAACAGAGGTGCCTAGCCGAGCCACCTTGGATGAAACCGCACACAAACGGAACTTATCAATGCCCCTTGCTCTCAGTTGTGAGTAAGAGGGGAGGTGGTGTTTCACAACCCTGGACATCTAGTGCAGTCTCCAGGCTTTGGGGTGTGCCCTGGCCTCTCTCTATCTGCCCAGGCCCTCCAAATCACACTGGCCTTTTACCCAACCTCCTCCTAGGGCCAAACTCAATCCTGCCTCTCAATTTCTGCTGCCTTCCCCAACACACTGCTCCCCAAAATGAGCAGGGCTGGCTCTCTGTTATCATGCTGGTGTCAGCAGCAATGCCACCCCACTGACATAATTCTGAGTCCCAACCTAGGCACTCCAGCTGTCCTTGCCACATGTGGCCCTGTTTGGGCTCTGGCTCTTGCTCTTTTCTTTCATGTGCATGTGTTTTGAGGTTTTGAGTTTCTCCCACTGCAGAACTGCAGCTGTGGCAGGGTAGAGCTCATGAGGGTGACATTCTGAGCCACATCCAATCCCATCAGGACTGTTAACTTGGGTGATGCTGAAATACAGTGATGAGTGAACACATGGGAGGTGGTTGGACCCACCTTGCCTCTGAGTGGTTTCCTTTCAGGACAGGAATGTCGGGATGGGAGCCCCTAGCGTGGGATGCTTTGCACAAGGCGTGACCACGGGCTCTTTCCTGGCAAAAACTGGCTCCACTCAGCATGGAGAGCACTGTCATTCCTGGTGGCTAACAACAGCCCTGGACCCCAGAAAGGAACCCACACTCAAGATTAACGTCTGAGTGTGCGTGTCCTCGAGGAAATGAGGTCTCCTGATCCCAGGTGCAAAGGGGTAAGGCCTCTAACTCCAGGGGCCATGAAGGGACATCTGAGTTTCCCTTGTCCTTCTTTCCCTCTCTGAACCCATGGTGTCCTCACACTAAACACAGTTAGGACCCTGGCCTCATTCCCCAGTTGGGATCATTAGGCTCCATAAAGGACAGTCTCTAAGATGCTCAGTGGACCAACACCCTCTGCACAACCCATAACCCTATTCACCCAAGAGGCAAGAGGATTTCTATTCAGGAAAACCAGGAAAGGGAGAGCCTTTCTCAAGGACACAAGGACATTAGTGAGTGAGGGAGTGATTAATGGATGGAGAACTATTTCCACCACCAACTTCCAGGAGCATATATGGCCCTTTGGGCACAGGTCCGTACCCTTTTTTTCCAATCAAGTTTTTCAGAGAAGTGAGGCTGCCTTCTAGATGGCACCTCCACACTAAGGGGGTCTCCTACTTCTTCCACATGTACATATTGCAACGGGCCTCCCACTGTGCATCTGAGAACACTCTGTGGGCATCTGTAGCCTTTCAAGACCCCAGAAACCATGCGGGCACCCCAGCACCAGCAGAGCATTTGTGCACATCACAACAATCACCCCAGGTGAGAACTCTCCATTCCACTCTGTACTATGCCCTGCCATCTGTACTGATCAGTCCAACCCCTCTCCTTCCTGTTTCTTGATTATACTACCATGGTTCCCACACATGGATGCCAGGGTGCTTGTGGCCCCCCCAACCATTTGAGTTCCAGGAATAGTGAAATGTGTTTGGGAACTTCTGGATGACGGGAAGTCCCACCCTCCAGGTTTTCATCTTCAATGTAATGAGTGCAGAGGGAGCCAGGAGGGCTCTGTCAGGTAGAGAGAGGTGGGAGCTGATGGAGCCTCAACCAAGTGCCCAGGACTCTGGGTTCAGAGCTGGTGTTATGTGGAATTGTTGAGAGACGTGAAGAAAACCCAGATCACTGTACGCAGAGACAGCAGATGCCCTCACGTGGTCAGGCTGCTGTGCTAATCAGAGCCGCAAGATGTTCCACAGGTGTGGAGGTGGGGAACCCACGTGCCAGCCCAGGCTGCTCCTGAGCACCTCTACCTGGATTCGAAGCACGTGACTCTGCATCAGAGTCCTCACATCAATGTATCCCGGCCCCCCACCCCAAAAGTTCTCTCAGAGACACTGAGGTTCCACTGCTCTGGACTTGCCCTTTTCTCTGGGATTCTGGGAGCCCATTAATTAGGAGGTCACAACAATTCTCAGCACACAGGCTGAGCCTACTGAGATCCCAGGAGTATCCAGGCATTGCTTCTATTTATAGTCCATCATGTCCCATGACACTGTGGACACGTATTGCACTCACCTAAAGAAACCACCAGGCCCAGGGCCTTCATGCCACTGGCCTGCAGACACCTGGAGAAACAGGCAACCTATAGGCTGCGTGGAACCAAAGACCCTAGATCCTGGGATCTGAGCTGGACACACAGCTCATGTGCACACAGTCACCACTGTCACTGAGAGTGCAATTGAAACACCCGCAGAGTTAGCAGTGGACCTGATATGCCCACGAGTGGGGGTGAACTGCATCCCTTGAAAATGATCGTGTCCAGAGAAAGGCAAATTTTGTAGGATTTCACTTATCTCAGATTCTCAATTATCAGGTTCATAAAAAGATAGAATACAATGTTCTTTTCCTGGGCCTCAAGGGCACTAGAATTCAGCATTGATGGCAAGAGTATGTCCACGTGAGTTCTGGAGATGCATGGTGGTGACGCCTATACACCAACATGAACATGCTTAATGCCACTCAACTGTGTCCTCCAAAATGGTTTAATTACAAAACGGATGTTTGGTGTCTATTACCACAATGTAAACCCTTGGGAGACTGCTGATTGACTTATCTTAGCAGAAGTAAATGAATAAAGGTCCTCAGGTATAAAGCTACAAAATGTGGGATGAGCATGGATGAGGATGGGCGGAAATATCCTCCCCCTCTAACACAATTAGGGAAGGATGTGCTGCCCTCAAGTGGCTGGGGGGCCTGGGATCCTGCCACAGAGGGGGATTCCAAACCTCACATCCCCTGACCCAGGCCAGAAGACCAGGTAGAGTCCAAGGACCCTGGGGCAGCCCAATGGCAATAAAGGTCAAAAGGAACTGGGATTTGCCTGGACCCTCAATCCCCTACACTGAGCAGGGCTGCATGATGAGGACAGAGGCCATCCACAGCAATCTGCCTTTACAGAAAACAGGGACTCCAGGCTGCCTCTGGCTCACTGAATCAGGGTGGTGTTTTCATAAAGCAAGACCACTTCCTCACATTTGACCAGCAGCTCATGCACTGACAGCACAATGGCTGGCTTGACTCAGGCCCTGAGAAATGAAATAGAAAATTCATAGCAAACCCATCTTTAGCTCTTCCACATCATCAGGGGGTGTGATTCATTTCCATCAACAAAGATGTCTGAAATGATGTCTAAACATGCTGGGGACTCACCTCCGTGTGGAACTTTTCAGGAAAAAGGGGATCAAATCTCATGAAGCAACTCTTCTCTCCTCTAGCCCATGGGCAATGCAAGGAACCTGCATGATACCAGAGGCTCACTCTCTCTTCTCATGTCTTCTGGAAAGGATTCATGAATGCTTCCTTCAAGGTGAAGCAGAAGCCTGCATTCCCAGCTGCACAGAAGTGTTTGAGGGCAGTGTCTCCCTTAAAACCCAAGAAGAAAAACAGGTCATTAAACAGGCACATGGATTAGAGTACATGATCAATGATCCCTCCTCCCTGAAGCCTTCCACATGCCCATCTTCCACATTCACAGAGAAATGCTTGGCCATTCTCAAGACCAGGAGACCATGATGCTCATCACCAGGAAGTCAATAGGAACATGAACAGAGCAGCATGGATTGCACAAGGTGGCACACCAAGGATCTGCAGCACAGCTGCTAGAACACAAGAGCTTAACTTCAGTATTGACTTTCTGTCACCTGCCAAGTACGATGTTAATGTCAAGCACAACATGCAAATATGCAAGTAGTGGGTGACACGGTGCATCCATTCATAGAAGTGGGCAACATCTTCATTGGAACAAGGAAGTATCTTATCCTTACTCATCAAAATCATCACAAAGAATAAAATGGATGCACTACTTCTCATTTCACTATCATGTAGCTGTTGGAATTCCCTATGAAATAATACCTCCTCCAAAATAAAAAATATCTCAGACATGTGTCAACTATTCAATGGATGACATTTTAAAAACTAGGCCTTTACTTCATATTTATGTATGCTATAGCCCTGCCTAAGGCTCTTTGAGAAAGGAGCACATAGAATTGGATCTTTGAAAATCTCACATTTGCTGATAAATATTACCGACAATGTCAGGCATGGCGAAGTGAACAGTGGGACTTTGGATACTCAAAGAATGCTATGTTGTGAGATTGGTGTCTCTGACTCATAGACAGCATGTGGTTTCTATGAAAGCTGGTGAGGGAGCAGGAGTAATGAAGCTCATTGAATGATGACCTCAGGGAATACTGACAGATAGGCCAAACTGGAGAACATGTTCCAGCTAACATTGGTATTTGGGCTCCTGAGCCCAGTCCTGTTTTAAAAAAAGTTGCAGACACGCAGTGTTCATGTACAAAATGTCTACCATGTAAAAGTGGGTAATTGAAATGTCATCTAGGTACGCATCTTATGGAATGGTCTGCCAACCTATGAATTTCATTCTAAGAAATAAAAAGAAAAACACAGACATGAGACATGAAGATAAAACCTTGTCTTCACCAGGATGCCTAAAAATAGGTTTTATTTGCCTCATGCAAATAGCTTTCAATAGAACTTCTGATTTCTGAATGAACCCACTCAATTTTATAATGCACAGATCATAAGGTTTTCTTTACAGAATATTCTCTTTTTCTTCTTCTTCTTAAAGCCTCACATAGAAAATGTCTCACAGGAAATAGGAGGGGAATGACCCAAAGGATGAGAGAATGGCTGGAACCTTTCTCAAATGTGCCCATGTAGCCTAAAGTTTGAAGGCACCTAATCTAAAACAATGATGAACCCATTTGATCCATTAATTAATAAATATCACCGCTTTACCATTTGAACCAAATCACAGAAAAATGGAAACAGATGATCGAATTCCTCTTCTCCCATCACCTCCTTGCCCAGACTCCCCCCAGAGGTGGATCTAGTCATCTGTTTGTGAGGGAGTCACCCGTGGTCCCCTGTCTCTCAGAAAAGAAAATCCCCTCAGCTACTGTCCCTAAAGCCAAGTGATGGCTGCGGTTTCCACACTGTGTGGATCTGGAGAGATGCACAGTGCCGCTGGACCAGCCTATGTTCAGGGCTGTGTCTGTGTCCCACAGCTGAAACATGTGGTCCAGGGTCTTCTTTCCACCCACAGGTCCTAAGAACTTGCAGTCAGCACGTGCCTCCTTATTCACTGTGGCCACAGACTTCCTGCCAATGGCCATTGCATTGTACATGTCTTATAATTTAACACAGTATTGAAATGAACTTCCTTCTGGGAGCTTCCCAAGACCTGAATTTCTGTGTTGTAGAAAGCATAGCATTGGTGCATTTTTTAAGTTTCATGGATAATGTTAAATGTGCCTCCATAGTGTATGAAAAAAGCTTATCTTCCTATCCCCTCCCAGCACATATTATCAACATCCTTAATTTTTGTAAAAAATAAATAAATAAAACACATCATTTTAGCCTGTGTACATCTTCTTGCCAACTGTGTTCCAGTGACCTCCTCCCATGCATAGTGCTCATCTGTGTTTCTCCTCGTGCCTCCTGTTCTACTGGGTTGCCATTTCCTCCCAATCGGTCCCTCTGTTTTGACAATGTTTGGGGCATATTTCGTTGGAGAGTAGTTTCTAATGTAGATGGTCAATTGAACCATCTTGACAGCTTTGGGTTTTGAGGATTGAAGCCAACCCTCCCCATTTCTAGGCCACAGCCTCTTCTAGATTTCTACCAGTATTCCAGTAAATATTTCATTTAATTTGGTTGGTCTCTGTGTCTGGGTTCAAGACTTAGGTCCTGGACTTGCTAGCAGGGACATTGTGCTTTCTGGTTTGTTGTGTTGGCTTCTTGGGGACACTGTGAGGATCAGGTAGGCAAGGCAGGTAGAGTGGCTGGCCTAGAGCATGGCCCAGAGGGAGCGTTTGATCAACATTATTTGTAAAATGACAGCTGTCAATTATCACAACCAACATGAAAGGCCATCATAATAATCATCATTATTAAAATATTGGTCACAATAATGTTTTCTACTTCTATGGTAAGACTGTATTATACTCTCCATGAGAGAGGTCACAGGCCATGTGTCATTGTGTGCCTGCTTTTGTCACTTAGCCTGGAGGCCCCTGGCATAGTTTGCGCTTCAGGACCGGAAGCTCTTTTACCATACAGTTTTGAAGTGGCCATTGGTCGCCTGATGGTACTCCATGGGGTCATCTGAGCCTGGCTTGCATCTGGCTCCTGCAACTAACATCCTGTTTTGCTAGAAACTCCATCGAAAGAGGCTTGGAACTCCTGCTCTCTTGTTCATCTCTGAAGTTCTGCCATTTCTTCTCAGATGGCTCCATGTCCAAACCTTTCAACCCCCTCCCCTGCTCCAGGGCTTTGAAGTGGTTTCTTTGGGAGCTTCTGCACAGGGTTAAGGACAAGCCATTCCTCACATGCTCCTTCAACAGGAGGAAGGGAGGGACCAGAGGGGCCACAGGGAGCAACTTCCTGCTCTGTTGCATGCAGCCACTTCCAGGCTGGGGCTGCAGCCTGGGGCTGTCAGGATAGCTCTGGCTAAGGGGGAAGCCCTACCCAAGCCTGGGTCACAGCCTCCCATGCCCCAGGGCAGCTGGTGAGCACTGGTGGAGGGTGGAGGGGAAGGCTTGCACCCCAGGAGTCGGGTCTGGACAGCATTTAGGTGGGAAGAGACCACTGGTCACCAAGGGGATGTGAAGCAGGGGGTGACCCAGGGCAGCCATGAGATCTCCTCTAAAGACCACTGTGGTCCCAGCAGTACAAAGGGACTGAGTGACATTATTACTCTTCCCTGTTTTAAGGACAGAGGTGTGGAAGGGATTCCTGAGAGTCACAGAAAACATGGCTCACAGGTTTCATTTTGCCATCTAGGAGTGACCTTGACCACACTGGTGGCAATTCCCTGGACCTTTGATTAGCCCCCTGGCATTCTCCCAGTGAGTCCTCCCAGGCCCAGTTTCAGGGGCAGACAGCTGCTCTGACTGCTCTCCCTGGACCTGAGGATGACATGGGGTTTGAAATTCTTTTTGTTGCTGCACTGGGCATTGAACCCAGAGCCTTGCACATGCTAGGCAAGTGCTCTACTGCGGACCTAACCCAGCCCTGAGGGTGACAGGATTGGAGAGCATTTGCTAACTGAGTCTTGGTGAGGTGAATCCCCATAGCCCTGAAGTCAGCACGTTTCTCTGTTTCTCTACCAGCTGCGTTTGCAGAGTTTAGATCTTAGCTTGAGTTTTGTTTTCCCTTATTTCTTCACTTCTCTCTCTCTCTCTCTCTTTTGGTACCAGGGGTTGAACCAAGGGGTGCTTTACCACTGAGCCAAATCCACAGCCCTTTTTAAAATACTTCATTACAGACAGAGTCTCACCGAGTTGCTCAGAGCCTCACTAAATGGCTAAGGTTGGCTTCAAACATGCCATCCTCCAGCCTCAGCCTCCAGAGTGGCTGGGATTACAGGCATGCACCACTGCCCCCCAGCTCTGCACTATTCTTAATCAGAGAACCTGTGGGGCTATGTTTACTAGGTATGAATTGAGTTGCCCTCCAGAGAAAAGAAAAAGTAACAAAGCACTGCTGTGTGGGCAAATCAGGGATGACCCCAGGACAGGCTCAGCTTTCTCTCCAAGGAAACCCCACTGCCAAAAAGGAGCCCCTTGGCCAACGCAGTGGTGCGCTCCTGTAATCCCTGCACCTCGGGAGGCTGAGGCAGGAGAATCAAAAATTTCAAAATCAGCCTTAGCAATGGCAAGGCACTAAGCAAATCAGTGAGACCCTGACTCTAAATCAAATTCAAAATTGGGCTGGGGATGGGGTTCAGTGGTCAAGCATCCCTGAGATCAATCACCGGTACCACCCCCCACCCCCCCACCCCCCCTGAAATAAAAGAGCCTCTGCTAAGGACTTCCATGTTGGCTGAGGCAGCTGCCTGCAGTGGGTATCCTGCAGAATGCAGTCAATCTCCCCAGGCCTGGGCTGTGGGGAGGGGTTGGCCCGGTGACCAGGGGTTAGCCCCCAGCTAATGATCACTTGGTATTGTGGTTTGGATGTCAAATGTCCCCACTGCCCATGTGCTAAAGGCTTGGTCACCAGCCTGTGGCCCTTGGGACATAATAAAAACTTTAGTAGGTGGGGCCTCATGGAAGGAATGAGATCATTAGGGGTGTGAACTTGAAGGGGATATTGGGACCCAGCCCAGTCCTACCCACCCTCTTCCCAGTTACCCAGAGATGAGCAGCCTCCTCTGTCATGTGCTCCAGCTGCCAGGATGTCCTACTGTGCTGCCACAGGCCCAAAGCAACAGGGCTAAGGTGCCATGGACTGAGACCTATGCAGCCATGAGCCAAAAGAAACCCTGTTTCCTTTTAAGGGGATTCTCTCAGATGCTTTGTCACAGCAACAGAAAGCTGACAGCACCCTTAGTCTGTGACCTTGCTTTATACATAGGGATGCTGAGGGCCCACAGGAAGCTGAGCAGCACCAGGTCACATGGTCCTGTAAAAACAACTATTATCCATTCATTCACTGACTACATGGCAGGAGCTGGACTCCAGATCTCAGTGTTTGAAAAAGTTGTGTTTCCTTCCTGCCCTTTAGTCCCTCACTCTCTCTTTGTGTATGAAACCAAGAAGGACCTTCAGGAGATTGCAATGCCACCCAGTCATCCTAGCCAGCTTTGTACTTGAACATGAAGTTCATGGGATGTTTCTGCTTCACATTGTGTTAGTCACTAGTCATCAGAGAGCTCTGTGCTTTCACTACAGAGTGCCACCCCACTTCCCTGCTGCAAGGGCTCTTCCTGCCAGGTCACCTGCTGGATGGAGGGCACTGCCCAGTGCCCTAGATCTCTCCTGAATGTCCTGTGACCAACCCACTGCAGGCCAGGCAGACATCCACAGAAAAAACAGCGAGAGGGTCTGGCGCCCCCTGCAGAAAGCACCCCTGTCCAGGTACTGTTATATAGATGCCCAAAGAACATTCCCCAAACCTGCAGTAGCTTGGACTGCATCCAAATGCAACCACAGACCGAGCACAGTGGCACCCACCTGTGATAGAGTGACTCAGGAGGCTGAGGCAGGAGGATTGTGGGTTTGAGGCCAGGTTTAGCAACTTATTGAGGCACTGTCTTAAGATAAAGAATTAAAAGGGCTGAGGATGTAGCTCAGTGGCAGAGCCCCTGGTCCAATT
The DNA here is from genome assembly GCF_052094955.1 of Ictidomys tridecemlineatus. NCBI lineage: Eukaryota > Metazoa > Chordata > Mammalia > Rodentia > Sciuridae > Ictidomys > Ictidomys tridecemlineatus. The sequence continues at coordinate 77,611,588 of NC_135485.1, read as the reverse complement.
CCCAGTACCAAGAGGAGGTGGAGACACAAGAGATGAAAATTTCTGAGTTGGGTCAATGGAAAGTCCAAGTCCAATGAGACTGAATGCACAGGGGAAGCTCTAACCCGGAAAAGAAAAGAAGGCAGGGAACTTCAGCTCCAGGTAAAGGACTAGGAATTGAACCCGGGTGCCTTACCACTGAGCACACCCCAATACTTTTTATTCTTGTTTTGAGAAGGAGTCTTGCTACGTTGCTGAGGGTCTCACTAAATCACCAAGTGCCGAAGTCTGGCTTGGCACAAATCAGGAGCCACTTGTCAAAAAGAAACTAACTTTATTTTTAGAACTACAAACGCCAAACAAAACAGCTCCAGGGAAAAACCCTCAGAGCCCAACTGCCACCACCGGCTTCCACAAGCCTCTCTCCCCAACACCAGCCTTTTCCTCCCACAATCCTCCTCCTCTTGAGGCCGATTGGCTGGGTTGCGTGGGCAGAGCCAAAGAAGTCACCCAATGAGCAGCTCCGTGGAGGAGCCAATCAGCTAGATGTTGCTGGGGCAGCTGTGAGCCAATCATCAGCTGGCAGTCTGAAGGGCAGGGAAACAGCCCAATGAACATCACCGCAGAGGAGCCAATCAACTAGATGTTGCTGGGGCAGTCTGAAGCTTGCTGGCAGCTGGAAGTTTGCTGGGGCCCCTTTGGCTGTGGCTCTCAACAACCAAGGTTGACCTCAAGTGATGCTCCTGCCTCAGCCTCCCGAGAATCTCTGGGATTACAGGCATGCACCACCATGCCCAGCAGGAAAGGAACTTTTATCAGTGCAGCCACTCGGGGAAGGCAAGGGGACCCACATCTTAGCCTGTCTTCAGGGAGTGACAATGACTTGGACCTTTTATAGAAAGGGGAATGAGGGCAAGGGCTTGGGCTTTGCACAGTTGCCAAAGCAGTTGGTCCTGACCAGGTGAGGTCTGTCCATCATCCCAGGATTGGCCAGGTGGGGCCTTGTCAGGAGAGCTGTGTCACCTGCTTTGGCTCTCAGATGCACATCAATCAGACCTTGTTCCTGCAACATGAAACAGACTGCATGGGGGCGGGGGTCTGGATTCTGAATGAAGAGCAACTTCCTTCTGCTGAAAATAGAGACGGGCTACAACCCCCACGCCCACCTCAGGAGCCAGGAAAGCTAAGATGGGTCCTGCCCTTCCTCAGGCCTGGGCACAGGCCATCTGCCTAGGCATTTTCTGTGTTTTTCCCATTTTTGCTTTTCTTCAGGCCAAGGAAATTCACGTATGTAGATCACTTGGGTTTTGTTTCTATAAACTGTAACCACTTCTGTGGGTCAGGGGCTTCTTCCAAGCCTTCTGGCTGCTTCTCCCCAGTTTGATCAAAGTTCTTTATTTTTTCCTTTTTCTTTCTTTCTTTCTTTCTTTCTTTCTTTTTTTTTTTTTTTGCCTCTTCCTTTTGCTGGTGGGCACTGATGCAGCCAGCAGCATCCAGTAACAAATCCAAGGTGACTCAGGCAAGGGGGATGGATGGGCCATATACTGAGGCAGAGATGCTGCCCTTCTAATTCTGCCTTTAGCCATCCATTGGACGTCGGCGGGTAGAGGTGGAGGGCTGGAGTCCTCCTTACAAACTCCCCAGGACTCAAGTCAGCAAACACTGAAAGCCCTGTCGCCCTCAGGGACAGGGCCCCAGACAGTTCCTCAGTGCCTCCCAAAGGCTGCCAAAAGAGAAGTCACTTGGGGCCCGACTTCAGGAGGATCAGCAAGGGGCGGGACAGGGGGGCTTCAGTTAAAAAGCTGCAGCCAGCTTGCCCTAAAACACCAGCCCTCACCAGCCCCACCCCGTTCCTGGACAGAAAGTCTTCCTCGAGCATCCTCACTGGGTGTCCCTGCAGCAGAACCCCAAGATTGCCCTGCAAAAAGATCTGTCAGGTGGCAGCGACTGATTTCCATGATAGATGCTGCTCAGCTCCAGTATCCCCTTCTCTAGGCTCGGCAGAGTCCCCTGAACCTGCAATGTGCCCAGATGTGCCTGGCCTGCAGCCCTGGCTCTGAACCAGCCTCGTGGAACACTGGGTGCACAGTGGAGGCCCGTGTGGAGTGTCCTCCTCCCAGTGCGCACCTCCTACTCATCCATTGGCACATCCCCAACCCTCTGAGCTCCCGGGACCGCTCAACTTTCTTTCCAAAGGCCTTGGAACCACAGGCAGGGCTTCTCCCCTTTATCCCCAAAGGATTGATGCATGAGGGAAGGGACCTGCATCTGGGGGCAGAGAGACTTCACTTTAGCATCATGTTGCCTACGTGGTACTTACACCCCTGAAGATCTCGCCCAGCATTTGAAGCAGGATCGATTTAGCCATGCAGCAGGTAAGCACTGCTAAGCTCAAAACATTGCATGGAAAGGAAAGAGATTTCTACTGCAATCAATTTCTACATCATAGTCTTCAGTAAAGGAAGACACCACTTGGGGGCTTCTCTGTCCCCTGTTGGTTGTAGCTAATTTCTAAAAACAGTTTCAATGAAGGGCAGCAACCTGCACATTTCAAGCACACTCTGTTGAGTTCCAATACTATGCATCAACTGTGAGGGCACCACAATCAATATAAACAACATGTCTATCACCCCAAAAGTTTCCTCCTGCCTCTCTGCAATCCCTTCACACCTCCACCATCCCCCCTCACATCTCCAGGTGACCCCTGATCTGCTTTTTGTTACTAGATACTTTCTAGAAGTTTCAATAAACGGAATCATACAGCATGTTTTATTTTTTTTTAAATCTGGCTTCTATCAACATAATTATTTTGAGCATCATCAAGGTTAAGTGCCAATAGCTTACACTTTCCTATTTTTGAGTGATCAACTGTCTCTTAAGGTGGGCCTGGGGAGTCTGCATCCACTCACCTGCTGATAGACATCTACACTGTTTCCAGTTCTTGTCTATAAACAAAGCTGCTATGAAAATGTGTATACTAGTTTTGGCAAAGGCAGGTTGTAATTGATGGATTTCTGGAAGCTCAGTAGGCAAGTTGAATATTGAAAACTCCAGGGAGGGAACCCAGTGGGCAGAGCTTGTTCTGCAGAGTGAAGTCCTGAGTTTAACCCCCAGCACCAAAAAAAAAAAAAAAAAAAAGAGAGAAAAAAAAAAAAAGAAACAAAGAAAGAAAGAGAAAAAAGAAAAAGAAAAACTCAGAACCACCACCAGATCACAGGGGCCCTCCACCTTTGTGGGTTTCACCTGCAGGAGTTCAGTGTTCCCACTGAGACTGTATCCAGGTTCCTCATGTTTCTGGACCTTTCTGACATACGCCAGAGCATTCTGTTCCTAACAAGGCTGCCCTCTAGAGAAACTGCTTTATCAGAGTCTGAACAACTGGGATTCACCAGAGCCTGTGTCACCTGGGGGAAGGCAGGCACCCAGCTCCAGCACCCTGAGTCCTGCTGTTCCACCTAAAAGGACAACAGGGAGAAGCACTGGGGACATTCCCAGCCCAGGATGCAGGCTCAGGAGACAGGGACCCACTGGAGGGGCCACAGAAAGCTTCCCTCCCACTCCTGGACACTCCCCAAGGCCTATTTCCAGGAGCTCCCTTCCCCAGTGCTAGAGTTACAAGGCAGACTAAAAGGCAAAGGCCTGAGAGAGGAGCAAGCAGGGACACTAGGACACTAGTCTCCCACCAGGAGGGATGCTGGGACCCTCAGACCAGGAACCCCCCAAACAACCACGACTAACCTGCCAAGGGCTCTCATGGAAAGACAGAGAACAGGCACCAGCAGAGGGGACAAGGCAGAAAGAGATGGAGACACAAAATGGTGGGACACAAATGAGGAAGAGCTTTGATGAGCTCATTAACATACTGGACTCCACTGAGCAAAGAATGTCTCAGCTTCCAAAACAGGAAAGCAAAGCAAGATAGGGAGAGGGAGAGAAAGAAGAGGGAGAGGGAGAGGGAGAGGGAGATGGAGATGAGGGAGACAGGGAGAGGGAGACAGGGAGAGGGAGAAGGAGAGGGAGAGGGAGAGGGAGAGGGAGAGGGAGAGGGAGATGGAGAGGGAGAGGGAGAGAGAGAGAGGGAGAGAAGGAGGGGGCAACAAGGGAGAGGGAGACAGGGAGAGGGAAAGAAAGACATGGAGAGGAGTGGGGAAGGAGAAGGGAGAGGGAGAGGGGGAGAGGGGGAGATGGAGAGGAAAAGGAGGAGAGGGAGAGGGAGAGGGAGAGAGGCTGAGGGGGAGGGAGACAGGGAGAGAAAGAACCAATATCTAAGAACTGTGGGAAGATAAGAGGTGTCATGTAGACAAGATGGGAATCCAAGGAAGAGAAAAGGAGAACTTCCCAAATTAGTACCAAATCAAAGTGGCTCAGAGAACTTCAAGCAGAAGGAACAACAAAAGAACTCCACCCAGCCTCAGCCTCCAGGAATCCAAACTGCAGCACCAAGAGAAAGCCAAGCCAACACCAAAACAGAACCACCATCAAACACACACACCCTAAAGGGGCCATAGGAAGAAGCCAGCCCTCTGGGAACAGAGACACAATATATCCAACTGCTAAGAAAGTATTCAAGGAAGAGCGTGGAGCAAAACACTTAGAAGTGTTGAGGTGAAAGCCCCCCAACCTACAGCCATGTCCTGAAAACTCAGCCTTCAGAGTGAAGAGAAATAGAGACTCTCAGACACACCACGGAGGGACTGTGTCACCAGGAAGCTGCCTGGCAAGAAATGCTAAAAGAAGACTTTAAAGACAAGGACCATGATCCCGGCCAGAAAGAGACTTACATAAAAAAGAAAAACAACTTAATTTTTCTTGGATAAGTTTGTTCAGAACAAAATTAACAAATGTCCTTGATGAGAACTGTATACGTACATGTGAGATGACAGTGTGACGCGGGGTGGCAGAAGCACCAGGAATGCTTTGTTGCTGTGAGGTACTGACACCAGTCTCGACCCAGCAGTGTCATCTGAAAGTGGACCTGGGTTAGTTGTCAGTATACACTGCAACCACTAAAAAAGGTTTTTAAAAAGAAGTATAACAGGTGTGCTGAGAAATGTGAGTAGATGGAATCAAAAGGCAGGAAAAGAAGAGACAGACAAAAACAGGCACAAAGAACCAGGGCAATTACACAGAACGGTACCAAGCACAGCAGATGCTATTTCAACTGGATCAATAATCACATTATATGTCAGGGGCCTAAAAGTACCAATTATCAGAGATTATCAGAGGGGTTCAAAAAACAGGTTCCACATCTTTGGTGTCTAGAAGTCCACTTAAAATATACAGTAGTACCCCCACCCAGGGATACATCCCGAGACTCCCAGTGGATGCCTGAGCTGCAGATGGCACTGAGCCCTATATACACTGTTTTCCCCTATATCTACATTCTTATGACTGTTATAAATTAGGCACAGGAGGAGATTGACAATGGTAACTAATAGTAAAATAGAATAATTTTAACATAATTCAATAAACTTCCAACCATTGCTCCCCTTAAGCTTTAAGTAAAATCAGGGGTATGTGAGTGTTAGCACTGATACTGCAACAGTCCATCTGATAAGCAAGATGGCTACCAAGAGTGAGTAACAGGCAGGGAGCGTATACAGTGTTGACACACTGGACAAAGGGACAATTCATACCTCAGGGGGACAGTGCGAGACTTCATAGCATTACACACAATGAAATATAATTTAAAACTTAGGAAATTTTTTTATTTCTAGAATTTTCCACTTAACAGTTTGGGACTGCAGTTGACCACAAGTACCTGAAACCTTGGCAAACTGAACCGTGGGTAGGAGGGGACCACCGTAGATTAAGAGTGAAGTGTTGAAGAGGGAAACACGGGGCCAATTCTAGTGAAGGAAAGCAGTAGTCACTGTATGAAGCTCAGACGATATTAACTAAGTGCAAGGAAAACTGCCAATTATATAGAGGGACAGCACCTGAATGATGATGGGACAGTTCTCCAAGATGTACCATCCTCAGGGAGCACGCACTGCACGGCAGAACATTAAAATACTTGAGAACTGCGAGGAGAGGTGGGTGACGCCATGACCAAAGCTGGAGACGGGACCAGCCTGCTGCCAGAAGTGGACAGACCCTGAAGGGGAACACCAGGAGGACAAAGTTAAGCTCAACAGGACACAGCACAGTGCGCTGACAGGATGTGCACAGGTGTCCAGAGGGCTTGCACTTACTGCGGTCGAGGAACGGCTGGTTTGAACTTCCCAGGCTTCTCTTTGGGGCCGCCTGTTCCTTGTTCCCCTTCTCTTCTTTTCCTGCCTTCTCTTGGATTGAGGGTTTTTTGAGTTTGTTCTGTGGTGCTGGGGATGGAACCCATAGCTTCCCACATCGATGCAAGCAATCCACCACTGAGCTGGGTCCCAAGCCTTTTTTTTTCCCCCCAAGAAAATCATTTCTTTAAAAGCTTTAAAAACAAATAATGCTGTTTTGCAAATATGACTTTGCTTAACGAGGGCCACCAACTTACAGCACTGTGATGTCAGGAACACAGAGTGTGCAGGGAAACTAACTAATGCTGCTACAGTTGGGAGATTGGCTGGTGTTGCTGACTGAAGTGTGGGTGACACACATTGGGACTTGTGACCCATCAGATCAGCGTAGTTAATGGTCACCCAACTCCCTGCACAGGCTTGGGTCTGATCACATATTCTGCCTGGATAGACATTTCAGCCTCTTTTGTATATAAAAGACACACACATACTCTCTCTCTCTCTCTCTTTCTCTCTCACTCTCACACACACACACACACTCTCACACACTCTTTCTCTCTCTCACACACACACACTCACACATACATGTATGTCCTGTCATACAAACATGTAAACTTGTCTGCAAGGGCACACATTAAATAAACAAGTATTACGTGCCTCAGGCAATCCTATTCTCTATAAATACATACACACTTTTTTGCATTTTGTTTTTTTTGTACCAAATTTCTACATTATCTAGCAACTTGCAAAAGAAAACTTTCTTTTTTTCTGATACAAAATGTCTCTAAAGACTCGTTATGTTTGGACTTTAATCAAAGGATATATATAATCAACAAATCAAGAGCATTGTATGTTTGCCCAGCCCTTTCTGAGACAGGGTCCTGCTAAGTTGCTGAGGCTGCACTTGAACTTGGGAAACTCCTGCACAGCCTCCTGAGCAGCTAGGATTACAGGTGTGTGCCACTGCACCAGCACAATGAGTTATTTTTAAGATTGCACCTCATTCTCTTCGCTGGCTTAATAGCTAGAGCTCTGTGTCACGCTAGTGACTCCTTTACAATAGAGTTTAAGTGCACATCTTTACCTTAACCAGTCCACCTTCAAATGACCCTTTGAGAGAACCAAGTGACAGCATATTTCCAGGACTCCTGCCTGGTCTCTGTGTTGTTATCATACATTGCACATCTACATGTGTAAAAAAAATGTTGGCATTAATTGTGCTTTAACTACTCTATTGTCTTAAAGACCATAAACTGGGGGACTGTGACAAGGGCCTACCTGGGTAGGCAGAGGATTGGAGGAGGATGGGGGCAGAGAAAGTATTCAAAGAAACAAGAAATGATGATCTGCCCATGGAGGAGGAACATGATGAGTCACACCCCTTACAGGGGCCTGTGTCCACAAGACTAAAGCATCTTTACAACTCAATGATAAAAACACAAATAACTCAATTTTTCAAATGGGCAAAAAGAGGTGAAGAGACATTTCTCCAGACACCACCCAAGCGGTGTCAAGCGTGTGACAAGAGGTTCCTGGTGCTGGCACTTGATGTGCAACTTGGAACAATGAGGCACTTCCTGCCACCAGGGCAGCCTGGGCCCTGCTGGAGGTGGGTGCAGCTGTGAGGGACAGGGCAGGAGGTCACCTCCCAGGGATGGGTCAGCCCGAGTGGGCGTCCGGCACAGCCACCACAGCCCTTCATGTCCCTGTGCACATTACCCCTGGGTGGGTCTTTTCCTGTCTCCCTGCTCCATTTGCTTTTGCTGGTTTCATGGAGTATTTAAAGTAGTCTTGAACTGAGGTCAGTACATAATGTCCCTGTCACACTGCCTGGCACAGATCACGTGATCAATAAATCAAAACTAGAATTATTTATTTGTAAAAAAAGAAGGTTGAAATTACCTCAAAAAAGAAAAAAGAGGTGACACAGCAAGATGTGACGGGGGAGTCCCAGGCGCCTAGGGCAGCAGGCAGGGTGTTGCAGTGGGGGAGCCAGGTGGCAGGAAGGTCAGGTGGAGGCCCTCTTGAGACCTGACCAAATAGAGCGCTTCATTCCCTGTGCAGCCTTCACCTCTTCCCAGTCCAGCCTGATGTCGGGAACCTCCTCTTCTGGCTCAGGATCCTTCCTCAAGGCCCCCCGGGGGGAGGCGACCAGGATGGGCAGGGGGCCACATTCCTCCCGGAATTCCACCACATGGAGACCCTTCTTGTCGGCCAGCTGTTGGTGGGTTTCCTGGGCAAGACCAAAGTGAGAACAGCAGTTAGGTCTCCGAGGGTCCCTGTGGCTATAGGAGTGAGAGGCACCACCACAGGGTGGGGTGGGGGTGGGGGTGCAGTACCCACCAGAGAGCTTGGGGGAAAAGAGCAGTGCCAGCTGATTCTGGGTGGTTAAACCACAGTGGCTGTCACAGGGGGATGCCTCAGCCCACCTTCCCACCCCAAACTGGGGTACGCCAGGCCTCGCCTTCCAAACTCCCTAAGCACGTGCCTGCTGGGCCAAGCACCAAGCCTGAACCTTGTGGAGCCCTGAGATCTAACAACCAAATCACAGGAGGTCCAGGGGGGAAAGGACATCAAGGACCCCACGGGTGCTCAACCCTGGAAACACCATGGGACAAAACACCTGACTTCTTCAACACAACAGCAGCAAGGGGGGAAGGGGGAGGGACAGACCAAGAAAGACTTAAAAGACACAGGAGAAACTTTAGAAGTGCTGACATCTTCTCAACTGGATTGAATCAAATCAACAAGATTGAATCAAACTGTGTAAAAAAAAATGTTTTTAAATCGGACGAATGGATAGATTTGAATGAACAGATTCGATACTTGATAATACTGAGTCATGATATTTAGGAATGGTAAGGGTACCATGACATTTTTTTTCCCCAGTGCTGGGGATCAAACCTGGGCCTTAAGTGTTCCTAGCAAGCGCTCTACCATAGAAGTAAATGGATCCTTTACATCCTCTAAAGGATCAGAATCAGAAACCACTTCTCAGATTTCTGATTCTAATCCTTTAGAAATACACTGAAATATTTACGAATGAAATAAAATGGGACCTGAGATTTGGTTCAAAAAGACTCGGTGAGGTGATGTTGAGAAACAAGATTAGCTCTGGTTGGGCAGCAGAGCCCTGGGGTCACTGCAGCAGGTGGCCGTGGGAGCCCCTAGGAGACCCTCAGCACCTTGGTCTGCAGCACAGCCAGACCTGCTCAAACCCCAGGGAAGGTTACCTGGCGGGAGAGCCCATGGAAGAGGCCCCGGGTGAGGTTGAGCATGTTGACGGACCCAGAGACCTTGGCATACATGTCCTTGATGCCAATGAGCCGGCAGATGGTAATGATGGCCCTGTGGCAGCGCAGGCCGTATCCTAGGAGACAGGAAATGGACTGAGCACCTGCCAGCATGCTGTCTTTCGTGTGGCTCTGGGTTTAGGGAATGACATTTTGGCTTCACCACCCCCAGCTGGTGTGACTTCTAGGACGACATTTATTCAATGGTATGCACAAAAATTAAACAGAACATCTACCTTAAACGTAGTGGGGGGGAAACCAGGATATTACTTACATTAAAACTTAAGTGCCTGAAAACTCTTGGCCCTCTGCCCAGGCCAGCTCCCGTGTCCATGCCTGTTTACCATCAAGGGAGACGCCTGTCCTCACCCTCCTAGACCACTCAGCTGCCCTGGCAGCGACACCACTTCCCTCTCCTGGGAACACCTTCTGGCCTAAGTGGCAGCGTCTCCTGAATTGGTGGCTCCTAGAGTGCTTTCTCACCTCCCTGATGGCCTTCAGTGCTGGGGTGGTCTCCTCCCTTCTAGCCACGTGCCCTGCTCTTGGCCACCGGCAATCCCTCCTCCAGAAGAGCTTCAAAAACACAAGCCAGGGCTGGGGCTCTAGAGCAGAGCGCTTGCCCGGCATGTGTGAGGCACTGGGTTTGATCCTCAGCAAATCAAGGCTCCGGGGCACAACCTCTCAATGGCCATTGCTCTCTGAATTAAACAAAGACATCTGCAGGATCTTCCCCCCACAATATCATTATCACTCACACACACACACACACACACACACCGTGCCTGACCCCACTTACTGCACTGTCCTCACATGGCCTGTGCACGAGGGCACACTGCACCTGGGGCATGCACCAGCCTGGAACGTTCTCCCAGACCTGCCCCTCTGCTCCTCTTCCTTCAGGATCTCACTCACACTGCCCCTGCCTAGAGGCCACCTCTGGCCACCCTGATGAAGGTGGCCCTCCTCCTCCTCTTGACAGCACTGAGGAAGGCACAAGGCAGTAGCTCAGTTGCTTAGGGCCTCACTAAGTTGCTGAGGCTGGCCTGGAACTTGCAATCCTCCTATCTCAGCCTTCTGAGTGTCACTGGGATTACAGGTGTGCACCACTGCGCCCAGCTCCTGACCTGAACTCCTGAGATTTAAAAAACTACCGTCAAATGAAACAGGTTCTTACTACAGAACTGCAAGCAAAATGCAAATCCAAATGTTTAAGAATTCTGCACCAAGAGTGCACTGGGTGTGACTGTCCCCATAACCAACACTGCCTGTGGCCTGTCCACAAGACAAGAAAGGCCATTTCTGCTCACCCAGTGCCTCAATGAATAGAGATCATAGAAGTTCAACAGTACTCAATGGTGAGGGGCTGGGGGAGCTCTGTGACAGCGAGTGCTTCACAGGTGTGGGGCTCTGGTTTAATCCCCAGCACCAAATAACAAGCCTAACACCACGACACTTGTAGAGGAACAGCACGTGACTGGCAGGAAGGAACACCGTCCAGCTGGGTGAAGGCTCCAGGAGGAACCATGTGCCCACTCATCCAACCGGACCACCACCACCTGCTCTGCACGCCTCAGCCACTCCAGGAACAGGCCTGGGCCTGTGCAGACCGACCTTGGCTTCTTCCCCAGGAGCCTCACCTTCCTCAGCCTAATTCAGGATTTCCATCTGTCACTCTCAGGATGAGTTCAAGGAGAGGGAAACAACCCCAGGGGGGAGGGTGGGACTGTAGTGGTTTCTCTGCTTTACTTCAACAGAGAGTCAGAGCTTTCCAGTTACCTCTGGGCTGTTTCTTCATCTTGATGTGTGTCCTCTTATATCTCAAGGAGATGTCATGGAATACTGTGGGGTAAAGCAGATACAGGAAGGTCAGGCATGTGGCTTTAATATCTGCAAAAGTCACAGAGCACTGGGTGCTGCCCTAAGCAGCCAGTCCACAGGACACACAGACTCTGACCCCACTCATTCTCCTGCCACCCCCCCAGGCCAGGCTGTTTCCTCATTTTGCACATTTGTAAGAATGCAGTCAGAGCAACACAAAGACACCCACTGGGCAGAGACACACCACGACACAGTGGCATTCTGCAAATCTTACAAGGAAAGACCCACACTCACTTGTATGGTCTTCATACCGCTCTATGTAATGCAAATAGTGGATGGCTTTGTTCTTTGCCTGAAGAAAAGAAGGAACAAATTCTCCTAAATCTCTCGCTGGGTTTCAAAACCATTTTATAAAGTATTTTATTATAAAAAATTCCACCTATGCACCTTAAAAGATAAGGACTTAGCCACAATATCATTATCACACATACACTGACGATTCCTTCGTGATACGTGACTGTGTGCCTGCAGTGCCCCCATGTGAACACAGAGCTTTTCATCTTCTACTAAATGTTAACAAAGAAAAACATGCACGTACTTTCCTGAAAGCATCCACCCGCTCAGTGGCCTTCCCAATGGCAAAACCTTCAAAAGAAAAAGCAAAACTTATGAAAAGGAAAGCTACTCTGACCCAGCCTGTGCCTCTCCCCAGCTCCCAGTTTGGGCTCTACAGCATTTCACGCCCTTCTTTCAACTGCCCACAGAACACCTGCTCTGCACAACCAGCCATGAAGAAAGCCAGAGATGTGCTCATCTGTTCTGAGGCATTCTACAGACTTTACATTTAGATACATAACATGACCTTTTATAAATCTCTAATAAAATGAAATATACTCAATTTTTAAAATTAAGTATGCTCTATATTTATAAAAGGCAAATGTTTTGGGGCACTTGTGCAAAGAGATTAAAATGACCAGAAGGGATAGGGGAAAAATACATTGTTATAGAGTAAAACTATGATTTCAGTAGAATTTCAATTTTAATTAACCAGAAAAATAAACCTAATAGTTTCCAATTTGTAAATGCTTTACCCTAAGAAATGAGGTTTATCACAAGTTGCAGTAATGTTTTCATTATTTGCTGCCACCATTTATTATTTAATTTGAAAAAAGTACTTTGTTTTAAAATTATACACAGGAAAATAAAATAGGCAAGACATCTGAGGCTTGGGATAAAAAGGGCTTGAATTCCAGTTCCTAGTTTAAACAGAACAAAGTAAACCATGGAAGTCCTAGAGGGAAATATGAGTGGACTTACTTATAATCTTCAAAAGGAGATTTTCTAAGCAAAACACAAACCAGAAGTGACCTAGGACTGATAAATTTGCTATGTTAAGGTTTAAAACTTCTGTGGATTTTAAAGCTTCGATGTGGAAAAAAATTCAAAACTACATCAAAATATGATAGACAAAAAAGGCTCATGTCCTTAACTTACAAGAAGCTAATCCCAATCAATAAAGACAAGAAAACCACCCAATTAAAAAAATAGGCAAAGCACCTGAACTCACAGATATCCAAAGGGAAAGCGCAACAGCCAATGAACACGCAAAATGGCGTCGGCACTCTCCAAACTTAGAAAGTACAGGTGTAAACTAGGAGAGATGTTTCAGGGATCATACTGACAATCAGTAAAGTCTGATACTACTCAGGGCAAGGATGGGTGGTACAGAGGGACATAAACTGATGCAACCTTTGAGGAGGAGATCTGGCAATACTTGACATTTACACCCAGTGCGGCAGCAATTTCAAGACATTTCTCCTATTTCTATATTTCCAAAAGTTCAACAAACTCCATGTACAAAAAGTCAATGTTATTGTTGTTGTTTGTAATAAATGATACAAATTTGGAAACAATAGGGATTGGGTCAAAAATCATGTCTATGCACACACTGGAACACTACAAAACCAATACCAGAAATCTGCTTATGCTAACAGAAGACCTCTGAGGGCAAAACCAAGCAAGAAGAGCAAGGTGCAAATTCATGGCTATAATAAGATCTCTGCTAAGCTTTTTATAAAAAGGTAAAGGGAGGTAACATGGACACAAAATTTCAGAAAAGATATTTTTGAAAAGAGACAACAGTAACTGCTAACCATGGTCTCTTACAGCAATGCACTATCATGTCTTTTGCTTTTGCTTTGAAATTTTCAAAAGGAAGCAACTAACAGTTTTTCAGTTCTTTGTGAACACATTTCAAAAACAAGATGTTCAGTAGGGAAACTTTAAAAGTCTAAAGAAGAAAATTTAAATGACTGACAAACCTGCTAACCCAAGTGAACACTTATCAGTCAGTGAATAGTCTTCTAGTTTTTTTTCTTGCATATAAATGACTTTAAAAAAAAATCATGATTACATGACAAATTTTTAACCAAAATTACTTATTGTGTAAGTAATTTTTCACAATTCTTTAATGGCTATAGAATATTACTTTGGAGGCCTGTGGTTGTGGCTCAGAGGGAGAGCACTTGCCTGGCATGCGTGAGGCACTGGGTTTGATCCTTAGCACCACATAAAAAATAAAGATCTTGTGTCCACCTATAACTAAAAATAAATATTAAAAAAAGAATATTATATTGGACAGCTATCCTGTAACCAGGCCCGTTTGAACTTGTTCTAATTTTTCACTATTATGCACAATACAATAGTGTCTTAAGCCCTTTAAAATACCCAGTCCTCAGATGTAGGCCTTAAGAGCTTTTCTTTCTTTCTCTGAGAAGCTTCGTGGTTTACCACCAGGTTTGTGAGCCCAGACCTCTAGACGGCTCTATTAGTAGAAAAAGTGAGACTGGCAGCAGGGCCCTGGCTTCCAGCCGGGCAGCCAGGTCTCTTTGTGTCCAGCGTCACCCCACTCACCTGCAGCTCCCTGCCCATTCCCCACAGCCACCAGGACACGGACTGATCTCTTCCTTCCCTCTTTGGCTGTCATATTGAAAACATTTCTGACCTAAAAGACAAAATGCTTCATCAATAGGACAGCTGAAGAAAACTCTGAGGTAGAGGACGAGGACCTGCTGGCTCAGCCACACAAGGCTTGGTGCAGGACCCAGCACCTCCTCCAGTCTGTAGGCACAAAAGCAAACTTCCCAAACAAACCCTCCCTCTGGAGCATTTCGGGAACACAATGGAAATAAGACTTTCTCTTCCTATTTCATTGGGTTATTAGGAGAGTTAACTAAGATAATCTTTAAAGGAATTTACAACTACACAACTCAATATACCCCATCTTAATAAATGTACACAGGAAAGAAAACACTATGGATTAAACTTTGAAATAGTTTAAGACTGATTATAAGACAAATTCCAGTATCAAAGGTACTAAAATATCTTAGAAATGATGAAATGCAACGTAAGGAAAAAACTTCGCAGGACTGGATTGCTATGTTAAGGATCAGGCTTAAACAAGAATACAGAATTTGGAAACACCTATTTATTATAAACTTCAGGAAAATCTCCCATTTTTTCAGCCTATTTTAAAGGCCAGGAATTATGAAACTATTAATAGTTAAACTGTTTAAATGACAGTTGTCCCCTTTCCTTCCTAGGAAGAAGTTTAAGGAAAAGGGAGGCTGAGGCCACACTTTTGAATGATCTTATAGGAAACAACCTACATATGAAAGACTCTTTCAGTGGGATTAACTTTCAAAAGCTATGAACTGGGGTGTGTGTAGGGGCCCACGCCTGTAATCCATGTGACTCAGGAGACTGAAGCAGGAAGAAGGCAAAGTCAAGGCCAGCCTGGGCAACTTAGCGAGACCCTTCTCAAAATAAAAAGTAAAAAGGGCTGGGGATGTGGTTTGGTGGCAGAGTGCTTGCTTAGCAATGCACAAAGCCCTGGGTTCAATCTTTAGAATTGGGGTGGGGGGAATAACACACAATGGGATACCAACATAAAATACTTGTAAACATATTTTAAAAATTCCATAATATAACTGATATTGAAGAAATAATATACATATTCAGAGAGGCTTTGTCACAAATTTGATATATAAATTATTCCACAATTTGGGGAGGTACTGGGAATTGAACTCAGGGCACTTGACCACTGAGCCACATCCCCATCCCTGTTTTGTATTTTATTTAGAGACAGGGTCTCACTGAGTTGCTTAGGGCCTTGCTTTTGCTGAGGCTGTGGAACTCACAATCCTCCCTCCTTAGCCTCCCAAACTACTGGGATTTCAGCTGTGCACCACTGCGCCCGGCTCTGTTCCACATTATTAAACACTGATTAAATGCACAGTGCCAGCTGAAAGGAACACTGGCCATTAGAGAACCACCCTGGAAGGGTGGTTCAAGTACACCTGATACAGGATCTGTGAGCAGCCCAGAGACCATTGCCCTAGTCAAATTGGACAGTGGCCATAACCTGAGGCTTTCTGCCCCTGCCCCTGCTCCTCCCAACCTGTTCTCTGATTGTGTCCTAGATACAACTGGTGTACAGCTCCACAAGAGGCCACCAGATAGCACACTCTAGCTCCAGGAAGAAGGAACTTAACATAATCTCCAAATTCTGCTCCTGAATTTGCCCCTCACAAACCTCAATTTCATAGTCCCCACAAACCAAGGCAGCAGTGGGGACCACCAACATGAAGGAACTGAACTTCAAATTGTGTTAATTCCTCCCTGAACTTGAGTCTGTGTCCAAGAGATCACTGTGACCACAGCTCTGCTCAGCTCCTCCTGCCCACCTGACCCCGGCAACCTCTCCAGAGGACCCTGGGAGTTGAGCTCGGCAGGCCTACCTCGAGTATCCTGGTATCAAAGTCCTCATAGGTCTCTACAAGGAGAGAAGAAAAAGCACACAGATAAGAGCATCCAAGCTGCTCAAGTGTGACAGCCTTTCCCAGGTGCCCTCAGACTTCTAATGGGAAGAACCTGAGCTCTCTGGTGCCGCACTCCAGGCTGCGCCCCAGTTCCCATCATCCACGGGGACTGCCTGGCCTGGCCTGACTTCACGAGCTCAGCCACGGCTCTCTGACCGCAGCCTCCCCCTCTCCAGCTCCCTGCTGCCGGCTCCCGAGGCACAGGTTCCTGGAGCGCCGACACCTCCAGAGCCTTCATCGCTGCTTTCCCATCTGGTCTCCTGGGGTCTTCATAGCCTCTCTCACCAAAGTCGCTCAAAGACACCAAAGTCCCTCCTCCTCATAGATCTCGCCAACGTCCGCAATCCCTACACTTTTGTCTCTACCGCCCTCTCCAGGCCAGAACCCAGGCAGCTGTCTGGTCACAAGTGGCCTGCTGCTGCTGCCGGGAGAGATCAGAGCCTGGCCTACGCTCACCACTCTCAACTGCGGGTCTGACCCGCTCGCGAACTCCCGGCTCCTCAGCTTTCAGTTCTCTTAATTCAGCCTCTGCTCACCACCACAGCTGTTTCCAACACTCCCCAATTCTCTTGCTTTTACTTATTACAGAAAATCTCAATTACGTAATAAAATAGGAGAGCAGAATAAAAGCTTCTGTACCCAGCAGTCGGCTTTGTAATCGGTCAGCTCAAGAGTCAATCTTCT
Organism: Ictidomys tridecemlineatus; assembly: GCF_052094955.1. Classification (NCBI taxonomy): domain Eukaryota; kingdom Metazoa; phylum Chordata; class Mammalia; order Rodentia; family Sciuridae; genus Ictidomys; species Ictidomys tridecemlineatus. The sequence continues at coordinate 77,594,704 of NC_135485.1, read as the reverse complement.
TTCCTGGACACTGCCAGGGTCCCACCCACTGGGTGATAGTGAAGCCAGTGCCAAGTGCCACCTTCTCATCAAGAAATATTCTGGTGGCCATGTTCACCAATGCCACTATCTGGCTTGATGACTCCTGACCAAAGCTACCAGATACCAGGTGACCTCCCCACCTTTCCACCCCCATTGCACAGGCTCACCCAAACCTGCACCCTGCCCCTGCTGGCTAACAGCAGCCTGTCTGTCTAAACTCTGGATCTGGTTACTGGGGACTTGGCTCGTGGGCAGGTCCTCTCCCTCCCAGACCTCCACCCTCCTGCACTCTCGCCCCATCCTCTCCAGCCCAACCGTTCCTCTACTTTGAGCCAAAATCCTGTTTGCTTCCTCCTCTCCCACTCACTGGCAAGAGCAAGATTTTCAGGTGAATCTGCCTTTGTGGGGAGGGGGAGGCTTTGTTTTCTAATTCAGCCTAAGTGTCGTCAGTTTTTGTTTCATGTTTGCTTTTACGAAGGCTTAGTGACAGCTCTCTGGGGTCTCTCAACTCTGCTGTTAAACAGCACTCCAAGCCTGAGGCCACGTGTTTGGGAAACGCTGTGCCCTACAGATCTATAATGCACACCACCATGTCTAAGGCACCTGCTAAGGCACTGGGACCCAGGCCTTTCCATCCTGTTGGAGGAACATTTCCTGGTTACAGGCCTCTAGTGTCCCACAAATGCAACTGAGATAACAATGTGGAAAGTTAGTCAAAGAGGTCAAATTCTTTTTTCAAAAAGGGTAATCTAAACAGACAGTAAACAATAAAATTATTTTCAGAAACACTGTAGGACGATACGTCCTCTACCAAAGGCAAGCAAACCAGGCCTCCATTACCTCCATTGGGTCCAGGGTCCGGGGGACCAAGACTGAGGCCACCCCATGTGTTCCCGCTCCAGCCTCGCTCCCGCTTCACTTTCATCCTCCGCTTCCGGTCCCACTCTTCCCTCTGCTGGAGCATGTCAGCCGCCACCTGCTCCTGCTCCTCCTTGCTCCTCTGGGCAATGGTCTGCACGGCTCCATTTCTCATGAGAGGGGCATTCAGACCCGGCCACAAGAAGCCGTAGCGCCCTGAAGGGTTAAGATTATAGGTAAGTGACAACTTCTAAAAGGTGCTCACTCTTCATGTTGCTAAGATGCCAGGGAACGCGTGTACAGACACCAGCACAGTATTGTGGAATTGGAGCTGATGGGATCACTTGGCAGGTGACCTTGCACTGTCACAGTTTTATGCACATCTACCCTACAGGCATGTGACCGCGCATTTTCACTTTTACCAAGAGAAACACTCGTGAGGCCTGTGAGCGCTAAGATGTCTGCTGAAACACGACCTGTAACGCACATAAGCCGAGTCGGCAACAGAGGAACGGCTGAATGCACAGCCAGCAGGTGCCATATCCTGCACAAAATCAAAAGCCGTTGCTCTGGGGCTGGGGATGTGGCTCTCAAGCAGTAGTGCGCTCGCCTGGCATGCGCGCGGAGCGGGGTTTAATCCTTAGCACCACATACAAATAAAGATGTTGTGTCCACCAAAAACTAAAAAATTAAATATTAAAATCTCTCTCTCTTAAAAAATAAAAAACAAAAAAATGTTGCTCTCTAGGTTCTAATGTGGAATGATTTCTAAGACATGTTATTATTATTACTTTTGGTTCTGGAAATTGAACCCAGTGGTGTTCTACCACTGAGCCACATCCCCAACCCTTTTTATTTATTTTGAGACAGGGTCTCACTAAATTCTTCAGGCGGGCCTTGAAACTTGTCATCCTCCTGCCTCAGCTTCCCCAGTCGCTAGGGTTAAGGGGTTTGCCACCATGTTCAGCCCTGAGACCTCTTATTGGGTTAAAAAAAAAAAAAAAAAAAGCAGATTATACAATTGCATGTACCATATAGTATAATTATCTTTTTCTTTTCTTTTCTTTTTAAAGACGATATCTATTTCTTTTAGGGAATTTATACAAAAGCGCGCACCAGCACACACAAAAACAACTGAAGGAAATACCAATATGAGACCAGTGGCCCCTCAGGGGAGACAATGGGAATGTGGACGGCAGGAAGGACATCAGGGGCTTTTAGTTTTCTCTACAATCTGCGTTTTTACTGAGAAGGTATGCATACGATTTTTATAATTTGAAAAAATAAATTATAGCCAGACACAGTGGTGCATGTGAGCAGTCCCAGCTAGGTGGGAGGCTGAGACAGGAGGGAGGTTTTAACCTGCAAGTTCAAGACCAGCCTGGCAAGACCAGAAGGCAAGACCTGTCTCAAAAATAATAATAATAATAATTATTAACATTATTAAAAATAAATAACAAATGCTTAAAAACTAAAACAAGATACAAGTAGTAAAAGCACCCAAGCAGATGTGCAATCTTAGAAGTGCAGCACAAGGTGCTTCCTTTATTTCTGAAAGGTTGTTAGTATCAAAAGCGATGAGTCTGCACAACAGTAAAAATAAGCCAATTCAAGTTCACCCATCCTATTTTTGCTTTCAAAAGCACAAGTATAAACAATCACATCAGCACGTGAAGGACCAAGGCCAAGTGCGGCCCACCAGCTGATTTGTAAATAAAGTTTTACTGGAACACAGCTGGGCCTGTCCAACCATGCGCTGTCCAGGGCAGTTTCTGTGTGACAGCAGCCCAGTTGAGTAGCGGCAACAGGCCCTGTGACTACAGATCTGCTCTTGGTCACTGTCTTCTCTGGGCAGGGGAAGCCTGCCAGCTCTCTGCGAGCTCCACCTGCCTGCACTGGGCTGTGTGTAGCACAGGACCTATCACAGCTGTGCCCCATGGAGTACGTGACACTCTGGGGCACCTGGTGAGCCCCCTGGTTGGACTCTAAACCATGGATTCTTATGCACTTAATGAGAATGTTTCCAGTTTGCCAAATATCCATAAAATCTGGGGAAAACACTTTAAAAGCACATAGACTCTTTTTAGAACAAAGTTTGCCGTTGGGCCCTCCCAGGCCTCCCTCAGACCCAGCTTGCTTCCTATTTCTCCCCTTCCCAAGATCATCAGTTTCCCACCCCAAGTTCAGGACCAAATCTGAAAACTGTCAAAACAACCAAACACGTTTACCTTCACCAATGACCTGACCCCTGTTCAGATCCTTCCTTCTCTTTTTTTTGCTTCTTTTGCCTCTTCCTTTTCTTGCCCCAGCACCAGTCTCTGCTAAAGCACCTTTCCAGAGCTCATCTGCTGTCACTGTAAGGAAACGGGGTTTTTAAAAACTCTGTAGTTGTAAAGTAAAGATCTACACTCTCCTAAGAATAAGAAAGGCCAGAAAGCCCAGCTTCATCCATGTCACTGAGGGAATGAAAATAAAATAAAATCATACAGTGAACATAAAACATGATTACATTTGGAAAACACAAGAGGAGACAATTCCACTTTTTTTCCACAAAAGATGGCTAACATTAAATCCCAGTAAGTCCCTGACCAGTAAGTAGACTTGCTTCCCTGATGTCTGCCAATCACAACTCAGGTCTCAGTAGTGACGTCTCTTGAACTTCTCCAAATGATATTTCCTAGCAAAGGCCCAGCTAAAAACAGTAAGGGCCTTCTTGGTGTGACTCTAAATCAGCAGGGTATCTGGGGCACAATTCAATACTTTTAGGCCTTGGGTGCCCCAAATGAGGGGCTCAGATAAACTAGCGCTCTCCAAATACAGCTGTAGCACATGAGATAATTCTAGTTGCATTTTTAGTTGAATAATTACTAAAATGTTAATTCGTTTATGACAGAAGGAAAATTAAGATAGGAAAGCACCCCTACTTTCCTGTTGCAGGAGGTGGAAGAGTGTGCCAGTCTACCTACATTTAGTGAAGAAGCTGTAGGGTCTGTACTGCTGGCCTGACCGGCTGGTGGGAGGAGAGATACAGCACTGTGTCTGTAGCGCATGGCTCAAGCTGGTGAAGTGTCGGCTGTCTCTGGTTCCCTGCAGTGACAAAGGGCCTACAGAGAGATGAAACAAAACCAAGTTAGATGCTCCCTGGCTGTGGAGCTGCCAGCACCAAATAACTGTGACTTGATAAAAATAAGTCACTAAAAATTCTAATCTTTTAAGAATCATATTTTGAGGACAATTGTTATTTAAAAAATAAAACCAAACTTTTAGGAATGAAAGCCACCTAAATGCCCATCCTAGAGAGGTCATGGTTCATTTCCACAGTGGATATCCCAGTCTCAAGAAAGCTCTGTACAGCCAGGGTTTCTGCCCTGCATTATCCAGCCCAAGCTCCTGGGCTGCTCTGGGCAAATGGCGCCCTCTGCTGTATGCAGCTGGGCAGTGGACAGATGAGGAAAGACCTTCAAGTGAAACTGTTCAGAAGAACAAGACTCAATGTGTAGAGGGTACCCTGCCCTTTATGTTCAAAACACAGGGAAGCAGGGAAGGCATGCTGTAGACAACTCCAGAAGATCACGCAAGAAACTGAGGAGCGGCTGCCTCTGTGGAAGAAAACAGGGGCATTTAAGGCTGGATGTGAAAGACCCGCATTTTTGTATTTTGAGGGATTTTTTTTTTTTTTGACCACATGCATCTATTACTTGAGAAAAGGTTTTAAAACAGCCATGTCTGAGAGGAAGCCATCTGACCAGTCCCAGGGATGGCGGTTTCACGTGAGGAAGAAGGCAGAGGTGACAGGAACAGGTGGTGATGAAGGAGTGGGACAGTGCTGGCAAGATCAGTGCATGCACAGATTCTTGAGCTCTGTGCTTCACTAGAGAAATGACAGGATTAAAACAGCCCTGGAGGGACAGTGGCCTTTAGGGTATTGGCTTGATAAACACAAAACAAAAACCTGACAACAGCTGTTTTCAAGTCTGAGTGAAGCCATGCAGAGGACAGTAACTGCAGATTCATCAGCAGCATCAACCATGACTCACAGGACCAGAGAAAGAAAGCGGGTAAGGACAGGGAGAGTGACATCTAAGGGTGGTAGGAAGCCATCGAAATAGTTCCACTGAATACAGAGACCCAAACACAAAGGGATAATCTTTGATTACTGGACAGCACTTAATACGACCATTTTGTTTCAAATGTAGGCCTATGAGATAGATTTGCCAATGCCACAAGGTACTGGATGACTGGATGAGATTTCAACACTAATTTCGATTTCAGATGATTTGCTCACCTGTGGGGAGGGAGATCGCACCAAGCACACAGATGTCCTCTAGATCTGTAGCCCACCTGATGAACTACCAAATAAAATGTAGCCAGAAAACATTGGGTCTTCATTTTTTTTTTAAGTTGTTGATGGATCTTATTTATTTATATGTGGTGCTGAGGATCAAACCTAGTGCCTCACATGCTAGGCAAGCACTCTGCTACTGAGTTACAACCCCAGCCCTGGGTCTTCATTCTTTAACAAACCAGAACTTTATCATTACAAATCTCATTCTGCTATACACAGCCTTTCTTGTAAACACCTTCATCTTCAACACATATCTAATATTAAAACATTTCATCTTGCTCTGTTCAGCATTATAATCTTTAATGTAGTTCAAGAAGTGTAAAAATTATTAACAGATTTTTTTGGAAAGACTGAAATATCACTCATAGCTAATAATGTACCCAGCCTAAAAGAAACCAAATGTCAAAAATAAAAAGAAATCAACTTTAGAATTTAGAAATAGCCACTTGTTTTTTGTTTGTTTGTTTTAATGGGAGGCAGGGAAGAACTGGGA